>NC_091132.1:69267105-69609188 GCF_040183065.1 Periplaneta americana
CTATATATCTATCCTATTTTATCCATTCTATTGTATCTATTGAATTACATCTATCTATTCTATTCTATCTATTCTATTCTATCGATTCATTTCCACATTTTCTATTCCATCTATTCTATCCTATTCTATCTATTCTATTCTATCAATTCCATTCTATCTATCTATCTATCTATCTATCTATCTATCTATCTATCTATCTATCTGTCTGTCTGTCTGTCTGTCTGTCTGTCTGTCTGTCTGTCTGTCTGTCTGTCTATCTATCTATCTATCTACCTACCTACCTACCTACCTACCTACCTACCTACCTACCTACCTATCTATCTATCTATCTATCTATCTATCTATCTATCTATCTATCTATCTATCTATCTATCTATCTATCTATCTATCTATCTATCTATCTACTGTATTCTATATATTCTATTCTATCTGTCTATTCGACTCTATCTATTCTATTCTTTATATTCTATTCTCTATATTCCGTTCTATATATTCTATCTATTATCTATCTATCCTATCTATCGTATCCAGTCTATCCTTTTCTTTCTATCTCATCTATTCTATCTATCCTATCTAATATATCCAATCCTGTCAATCTATCCTGTCAATCTAATATATCCTATATAATCTATCCAATCTATCCTGTCCATCTATCTATTTATCTATCTATCCTATGAAAGCTAACTAATCTATCCAAACTAAGCTGACTAATCTATTCAGTCTAAGCTATCTAATCTATTCAATTTATACTTTCTATTCTATGCAATTTATCCTATCTGATCTATCTAATCTTTCCAATCTATCCTCTAATCTAAAATATTGAAAATTTTTCAAAATAGCAACAGCTTTCAGAATTTTCAAAATTTTTCACAATTTCTAAAAATTTTCAATTTTTCTTAAATTTCCAATTTTTTCAAATTTAAAAAAAATTCAAAATTTTTCGGAATCCAAAAAAATTTCTAAAATTTGCAAAATATTTCAAAAATTTTCAAAAATCTCCTAATTCAAAAAATTTCAAATTTATAAAATTTTCAAAATTTGAAAATTCAAAAAAATAGTTAAAAAAATTTAAAATATTTTCAAAATTAAAAAAAAGTTCATAATTTTCAAATTTTTAAAAAATTCCTACAAAATTTTCAGAATTTTTCAAAATTAAAAAAAATACAAATTTTTTAAAATTTTTCATAAAAAAAAAAAATATAAAATTTTTTAAAATTCAAAATAATTTCAAAGAAATAAAAAGTTTCCAAAATAAAAAAAAAATTCAAAATTTTCGAATCTTCTCAAATTGTTGAAAATTAAAAAATTTTCAAAAATTTAAAAACATTTTCAAATCTTTAAAAAATAAAAAAAATCCAAAATTTTAATTTTAAATATTGAGAAAATTTTTGAATTTTTTTTTATTTTTGACATATTTCTTAAAATTTTTTTTTTTTAATTCGAAAATTTTTTTTTAATTTTGAAAATATTTCAAATTTCATAAATATCTATGACGTAGTGCAGAGGGCGGCTACTAGAGGGAACCTAAGAGTTGGAACTTAATCTGAGACGATTCTGTCCGGCGCCGGGGTGGGTATCCGGTGTGACTCAGTGGATGAAGCATCAGCACGTAAAGCTAAAAACTCGGGTTCAAATCCCGGCGCCGGAGAGAGTTTTTCTCCGTTCCATTACTCCTTCATCGTATGACGCGGAATATCTGCATGGAAATATCATATGTACTTCGGTACATTAAAAAAATCTATCTATCTATCTATCTATCTATCTATCTATCTATCTATCTATCTATCTATCTATCTATCTATCTATCTATCTATCTATCTATCTATCTACCTACCTACCTACCTACCTACCTACCTACCTACCTCCCTACCTACCTACCTACCTACCTACCTACCTAGCTATCTATCTATCTATCTATCTATCTATCTATCTATCTATCTATCTATCTATCTATCTATCTATCTATCTATCTATCTATCTATCTATCTATCTATCTATCTATCTATCTATCTATCTATCTATCTATCTATCTATCTATCTATCCTATGTATCTATCCATCCTATCCATCCTATTTATCCATTCGATTCTATTCTTTCTATTCCATTGTATTGTATCTATCTATCTACCTACCTACCTACCTATCTATCTATCTATCTATCTATCTATCTATCTATCTATCTATCTATCTATCTATCTATCTATCTATCTATCTATCTATCTATCTATCTATCTGTCTGTCTGTCTGTCTGTCTGTCTGTCTTTTTTCTATCTATTCCATTCTATTCCATCTATTCTCTTCTACTCCGCCCACTCTATTCTATTACATCGATTCTATTCTATTCCATGAATTCTTTTCTATCTGTCCTATTCTATTCTATCTATCCTATTGTATCTAGCTATCTATCTATCCTATCTATATATCCTATTCTATCTACCTATCCTATCTATTCTATCTATGCTATCTATTCTTTCTCTCCTACCTATTCTATCCCATCTATCCTACTACCAATTCTACCTATCTACCCATCCTATCTATCCATCGTATGTATCTATCCTACATATCCATCCTATCTATCCATTCTGTCCTTTCTATTCTATTGCATTTATTCTATTCTACCTCTATTCTATGTATCTATTCTATTCTCTTATATTCTACCTATTCTATTCAATCTATTATATTCTATTTATTCTAGTCTATCTATTCTATTCTATCTGGCCTGTGTATCTATATATCTATTCTATTTATTCTATTCAATCTATTCTAATCCAACTATTGTATTCCATCTATTCTATTCTCTCTATTGTATTCTATCTATTCCATTCTATTCTATCTATTCCGTTCAATCTAATCTATTCTGCTGTATTCATTCTATTCTATCTATCTATCTATCTATCTATCTATCTATCTATCTATCTATCTATCTATCTATCTATCTATCTATCTATCTATCTATCTATCTATCTATCTATCTATCTATCTATCTATCTATCTATCTATCTATCTATCTATCTATCTATCTATCGTTCTATCTATCTATCTATCTGTCTGTCTGTGTATCTATCTATCCCATTCTAAATATTCTATTCTATCCTATTCTCTATTCTATTCTCTCCATTCTATTCTCTCTATACCATTCTATCTGTTCTATTCAATCCTTCCTATTCTATCTAGCCATTCTATTCTATATATATTATTCCATTTATTCTATTCGTTCTATTCTATTCTATCTATTCCATCAATCTATTCTATTTTATCTATTCTATTCTATCTATTCTCTTTTATCAATCTATTCTAATCCATTTATGAATTCTATTCCACCTATTCTATTCCATATATCTATTCTATTACATCTATTCTATTCTATTCTATTGAATCTGTTCCATCTTTTCTATTCTGTCTAATCTATATTATCTATTCTATTCTACCTACTCCATTCTATATATTCTATCTATCTATCTATCTATCTATCTATCTATCTATCTATTCCATTCTTTCTATTTTATTCCATCAATTGTATTCCATCTATTTTATCATATCTATCTATACTATTATATCTATTTATTCTATTCTATCCACTGTGTTCTATCTATTCTATTCCATCTATTCCATTCTATTCTATATATTCTATACTATCTATCCTATTATATTCGATTTATCCTATTCTATCTCATTCTATCTATACATCCTATTCTATCTATTCTTTCTCTCCTATCTATTCTAGCCTATCTATCTATTCTACTATTTAACCTATCTATTTATCTATCCATCCATCTTATCTATCCTATGTATCTATCCATCTATCCATTCTATCTATCCATTCTATTCTGTTATATCTATTCTATATTTTCTATTCTATTCCATTCTGTCTTTTCTATTCTATATATTCTATTGTCATTCTTTCTATCTATTTTATATATCTATATCTATCTATCAATATTATCTATATATTCTATCAATCTATTCTATTCTCTATTCCATTCTATGTATTCTATTCTATCGATTCTATCTATCCTATTTTTCTATTCTATTCTATTTTATCTATCTATTCCATGCTATCTCTTCTATTCTATATATATATTCTATTCAACCTATTCTATTGTATCTATTCTATTTATGATATTCTATTCTATCTATTCTATTCTATCTATTGTATCTATTCTATTCTATTTATCTATCCTAGTCTATCTATTCCATTCTATTCTACCTATCTATTCTATTGTATCTAATCTATTCTATCTATCTATCTATCTATCTATCTATCTATCTATCTATCTATCTATCTATCTATCTATCTATCTATCTATCTATCTATCTATCTATCTATCTATCTATCTATCTATCTATCTATCTATCTATCTTATCTATCTATCTATCTATCTATCTATCTATCTATCTATCTATCTATCTATCTATCTATCTATCTATCTATCTATCTACCTACCTACCTACCTACCTACCTACCTACCTACCTACCTATCTATCTATCTATCTATCTATCTATCTATCTATCTATCTATCTATCTACCTACCTAAATACCTATCTATCTACCTACCTTTTTATTCTATTCTATTCATTCTATTCTATCTATTCTATATCTATATATCTATTCTATCTAGTCTATTCTATATGTTCTATCGTATCGTATTCTATCTATTGTATTCAATCTATTCTCTTCTATCTTTTCTATTTATTCTCTTTATGCTATTCTATTCCATATATTCTATTCTACCTATTCTATTGTCTTTCTATCTATTCTATTCTATATATCTGTTCAATGCTATCTAATCTATTGTATCTATTCTATCAATGTATTCTGTCTATCATATTCTATATATCTATTCTATTATATCTATCTATTCTATTTTATATATCTATTCTATTCTATCTATTCAATTCTATATATCCTATTCTATCTATCTATTCTATTCTATTTATCAATTATATTCTATCTATACTATTCTATCTATTCTATTCTATCTATTATATCTATCTATTCTATTTCATTTATCTCTTCTATTCCATCTACCTATTCTATTCCATATATTCTATTCTATCTATTAAATTCTACATATTCCATCTATCTATCTATCTATCTATCTATCTATCTATCTATCTATCTATCTATCTATCTATCTATCTATCTATCTATCTATCTGTCTGTCTGTCTGTCTGTCTGTCTATCTATCTATCTATCTTTTTTCTATCTATTTCATTCTATTCCATCTATTCTATTTTATATATCTATTCTATTCTATCTATTCAATTCTATATATCCTATTCTATCTATCTATTCTATTCTATCTATCAATTATATTCTATCTATACTATTCCATCTATTCCATTCTATTCTATATATTCTATACTATCTATCCTATTATATTCGATTTATCCTATTCTATCTCATTCTATCTATACATCCTATTCTATCTATTCTTTCTCTCCTATCTATTCTAGCCTATCTATCTATTCTACTATTTAACCTATCTATTTATCTATCCATCCATCTTATCTATCCTATGTATCTATCCATCTATCCATTCTATCTATCCATTCTATTCTGTTATATCTATTCTATATTTTCTATTCTATTCCATTCTGTCTTTTCTATTCTATATATTCTATTGTCATTCTTTCTATCTATTTTATCTATCTATATCTATCTATCAATATTATCTATATATTCTATCAATCTATTCTATTCTCTATTCCATTCTATGTATTCTATTCTATCGATTCTATCTATCCTATTTTTCTATTCTATTCTATTTTATCTATCTATTCCATGCTATCTCTTCTATTCTATATATATATTCTATTCAACCTATTCTATTGTATCTATTCTATTTATGATATTCTATTCTATCTATTCTATTCTATCTATTGTATCTATTCTATTCTATTTATCTATCCTAGTCTATCTATTCCATTCTATTCTAACTATCTATTCTATTGTATCTAATCTATTCTATCTATCTATCTATCTATCTATCTATCTATCTATCTATCTATCTATCTATCTATCTATCTATCTATCTATCTATCTATCTATCTTATCTATCTATCTATCTATCTATCTATCTATCTATCTATCTATCTATCTATCTATCTATCTATCTATCTATCTATCTATCTATCTACCTACCTACCTACCTACCTACCTACCTACCTACCTACCTACCTACCTATCTATCTATCTATCTATCTATCTATCTACCTACCTAAATACCTATCTATCTACCTACCTTTTTATTCTATTCTATTCATTCTATTCTATCTATTCTATATCTATATATCTATTCTATCTAGTCTATTCTATATGTTCTATCGTATCGTATTCTATCTATTGTATTCAATCTATTCTCTTCTATCTTTTCTATTTATTCTCTTTATGCTATTCTATTCCATATATTCTATTCTACCTATTCTATTGTCTTTCTATCTATTCTATTCTATATATCTGTTCAATGCTATCTAATCTATTGTATCTATTCTATCAATGTATTCTGTCTATCATATTCTATATATCTATTCTATTATATCTATCTATTCTATTTTATATATCTATTCTATTCTATCTATTCAATTCTATATATCCTATTCTATCTATCTATTCTATTCTATCTATCAATTATATTCTATCTATACTATTCTATCTATTCTATTCTATCTATTGTATCTATCTATTCTATTTCATTTATCTCTTCTATTCCATCTACCTATTCTATTCCATATATTCTATTCTATCTATTAAATTCTACATATTCCATCTATCTATCTATCTATCTATCTATCTATCTATCTGTCTGTCTGTCTGTCTGTCTGTCTATCTATCTATCTATCTTTTTTCTATCTATTTCATTCTATTCCATCTATTCTATTTTATATATCTATTCTATTCTATCTATTCAATTCTATATATCCTATTCTATCTATCTATTCTATTCTATCTATCAATTATATTCTATCTATACTATTCTATCTATTCTATTCTATCTATTGTATCTATCTATTCTATTTCATTTATCTCTTCTATTCCATCTACCTATTCTATTCCATATATTCTATTCTATCTATTAAATTCTACATATTCCATCTATCTATCTATCTATCTATCTATCTATCTATCTATCTATCTATCTATCTATCTATCTATCTATCTATCTGTCTGTCTGTCTGTCTGTCTGTCTGTCTATCTATCTATCTTTTTTCTATCTATTCCATTCTATTCCATCTATTCTCTTCTACTCCGTCCACTCTATTCTATTGCATCGATTCTATTCTATTCCATGAATTCTATTCTATCTGTCCTATTCTATTCTATCTAACTATCTATCTATCCTATCTATATATTCTATTCTATCTACCTATCCTATCTATTCTAACTATGCTATCTATTCTTTCTCTCCTACCTATTCTATCCTATCTATTCTATCCCATCTATCCTATCTATTTATCTATCCTACTACCAATTCTACCTATCTACCCATCCTATCTATCCATCGTATGTATCTATCCTACATATCCATCCTATCTATCCATTCTGTCCTTTCTATTCTATTGTATTTATTCTATTCTATCTATCTATTCTATCTATCTATTCTATTCTATTATATTCTACCTATTCTATTCTATTCAATCTATTATATTCTATCTTTTCTAGTCTATCTATTCTATTCTATCTGGCCTGTGTATCTATATATCTATTCTATTTATTCTATTCAATCTTCTAATCCAACTATTGTATTTCATCTATTCTATTCTCTCTATTGTATTCTATCTATTCCTTTCTATTCTATCTATTCCGTTCAATCTAATCTATTCTGCTGTATTCATTCTATTCTCTCTGTCTATCTATCTATCTATCTATCTATCTATCTATCTATCTATCTATCTATCTATCTATCTATCTATCTATCTATCTATCTATCTATCTATCTATCTATCTATCTATCTATCTATCTATCTATCTATCTATCTATCTATCTATCTATCTATCTATCTATCCCATTCTAAATATTCTATTCTATCCTATTCTCTCTATTCTATTCTCACCATTCTATTCTCTTTATACCATTCTATCTATTCTGTTCTATCTATTCTATTCAATCCTTCCTATTCTATTTAGCCATTCTATTCTATCTATACTATTCCATTTATTCTATTCCTTCTATTCTATTCTATCTATTGTATCAACCTATTCTATTTTATCTATTCCATTCTATCTTTCTCTTTTATCTACCTATTCTAATCCATTTATGAATTCCATTCCATCTATTCTATTCCATATATCTATTCTATTCTGTCTAATCTATATTATCTATTCTATTCTATATACTCCAATCTATATATTCTATCTATCTATCCGTCTATCTATCTATCTATCTATCTATCTATCTATCTATCTATCTATCTATCTATCTATCTATCTATCTATCTATCTATCTATCTATCTATCTATCTATCTATCTATTCCATTCTATCTATTGTATTCCATCAATTGTATTCCATCTACTTTATCATATCTATCTATACTATTACATCTATTTATTCTATTCTATCCACCGTCTTCTATCTATTCTTTTCCATATATTCCATTCTATTCTATATATTCTATACTATCTATCCTATTGTATTCGATTTATCCTATTCTATCTCATTCTATCTATACATCCTATTCTATCTATTCTTTCTCTCCTATCTATTCTAGCCTATCTATCTATTCTACTATTTAACCTATCTATTTATCTATCTATCCATCTTATCTATCCCATATATCTATCCATCTATCCATTCTATCTATCCATTCTATTCTATTATACCTATTCTATATTTTCTATTCTATTCCATTCTGTCTTTTCTATTCTATATATTCTATTGTCATTCTTTCTATCTATCTATATCTATCTATCAATTCTATCTATATATTCTATCAATCTATTCTATTCTAACTATTCTATTCTCTCTATTCTATTCTCTATTCCATTCTATGTATTCTATTCTGTAGATTCTATCTACCCTATTTTTTCTATTCTATTCTATCTATTCTGTCTATTCTATTTTATCTCTCAATTCTATGCTATCTCTTCTATTCTATATATATACTATTCAACCTATTCTATTGTATCTATTCTATTTATGATATTCTATTCTCTCTATTCTATTCTATTCTATCTATTGTATCTATTCTATTCTATTTATCTATTCTAGTCTATCTATTCCATTCTATTCTATCTATCTATTCTATTGTATCTAATCTAATCTATCCATCTATTCTACCTATTCTACTCTATTCCATTCTAATCTTTCTCTTATATCTAACCATTCTATTCTATCTATTCCATTCCATCTATCCTATTCTATCGATCTATTTTAGCTATTCTCTTTTATCTATCTATTCTATTCCATCTATTCTATACCATCTGTCTGTTCTATTCCATCTATTCTATTACATCAATTCTATTCTATCTATTCCATTCTATCGATTCATTTCCACATTTTCTATTCCATCTATTCTGTTCTATTCTGTCTATTCTATTCTATCAATTCCATTCTATCTATCTATCTATCTATCTATCTATCTGTCTATCTATCTATCTATCTATCTATCTATCTATCTATCTATCTATCTATCTATCTATCTATCTATCTATCTATCTATCTATCTACTGTATTCTATATATTCTATTCTCTCTATTCCATTCTATATATTCTATCTATTATCTATCTATCCTATCTATCATATCCAGTCTATCCTTTTCTTTCTATCTCATCTATTCTATCTATCCTATCTAATATATCCAATCCTGTCAATCTATCCTGTGAATCTAATATATCCTATATAATATATCCAAACTATCCTGTCCATCTATCTATTTATCTATCTATCCTATGAAAGCTAACTAATCTATCCAATCTAAGCTGACTAATCTATACAGTCTAAGCTATCTAGTCTATTCAATCTATAATTTCTATTCAATGCAATGTATCCTATCTGATCTGTTTAATCTTTCCAATCTACCCTCTAATCTAAAATTTTGAAAATTTTTCAAAATAGCAACAATTTTCAAAATTTTCAAAATTTCTAAAAATTTTCAGAAACTTCCAATTTTTTCAAAATTCAAAAAAAAATTCAAAATTTTTCGGAATGCAAAAAATTTTTCTAAAATTTGCAAAATATTTCAAAATTCCAAAAATTTTCAAAAATTTCCTAATTCAAAAAAATTCAAAATTCTAAAATATTCAAATATTATCAAAATTCAAAAATTTCAAAATTTTAAAATATTTTCAGAATTAAAAAAATTTCATAACTTTCAAATTTTAAAAAAATTGCAAAAATTTTCAAAATTTTTCAAAATTGAAAAAGATTACAAATTTATCACAATTTTTTATAATTAAAAAAAATGTCAAAATCTTTTAAAATTCAAAATTTTTTTAAAATTCCTAAATTTTCTAAAATTGAAAAAAAATCAAAATTTTAAATATTCTCAAATTTTTCAAAACTAAAAAATTTTGAAAAATTTTAAAAATTCCAAAATTTCAAAATTTTGAAAATTCTCAAAGTTTTCAAAATTAAAAAAAAGTTTCAAAAATTTTTCAAATTTTTAAGGAAAATTCCAAAATTTTAATTTCAAAAATTTTCAAAATTTTTGAAGTTTTCTATTCTTGACACATTTTGAAAAATTCTGTTTTTTTTTTTAAATTCGAAAAATCTGTTGTTTTTTTTAATTTAGAAAATATTTCAAATCTCGTGATTTAAGACGGCGCTTATTCCGTCGGATCCCGGCCAACTAGTCACTGATAACGAGTGCACCTGAGCACGTGTGGACTTCAGTCCTACTATCATAGATGTCTATGACGTACTGCAGAGGGCGGCCACTAGAGGTAACCCAAGAGTTGGAACTTAATCTGAGACCATTCTGTCCGGGCGCCGGGGTGGGTATCCGGTATTACTTAGTGGATAAAGCATCAGCCTGTAGAGCTGAAAATCCGAATTCAAATCCCGGCGCTGGAGAGAGTTTTTCTCCGTTCCATTACTCTTTCATCGTATGATGACGCAGAATATCTGCATGGAAATATCATATGTACTTCGGTACATTAAAAAATATCTATCTATCTATCTATCTATCTATCTATCTATCTATCTATCTATCTATCTATCTATCTATCTATCTATCTATCTATCTATCCATCCATCCATCCATCCATCCATCCATCCATCCATCCATCCATCCATCCATCCATCCATCCATCCATCCATCCATCCATCCATCCATCCATCCATCCATCCATCCATCCATCTATCTATCTATCTATCTATCTATCTATCTATCTATCTATCTATCTATCTATCTATCTATCTATCTATCTATCTATCTATCCATCCTATTCTATTCTCTCTATTCTATTCTATTATATTCTACCTATTCTATCTATTTTGTCTATTATATTCTATCTATTCTGTTTTGTTTTATCATCCTATTCCATCTTTTCTATTCAATCTATTCTATTCTATCTATCTATTTTATTCTATCTATTCTATCCACCTATTTAATTGTATCTATTCTATCTATCCTATTCTATATATTCTCTTCTATCAATCTATTCTACACTATTCTATTCCATTCTATCTATTCTATTCTATCTATTCTATTTATTCTATTCAATCTATTCTGTTCTATTATTCTATTCTATCTATTCCATTTCATTTATTCTAACTATCTATCTATCTATCTATCTATTCTATTCTACATATTCTATCTATTCTATTCACTTATTAAATTGTATCTTCGTTTCTATCTATCTATCCTATTCTATCCATTCTATTTTATCTATTGTATTACATCTATCTATTCTATTCTATCTATCTATTCTATCTACCTATTCTATTCTATCTATCAATTCTATTCTATCCTAATCTGTCTAGCCATTCTATTCTATCTATTCCATTCCATCTATTCTATTCTATCTATTCTCTTTAATCCATCTATTCTATTCCATTTATCAATTCTATTCCATCTATTCTATACCATCTGTCTATTCTATTCCATCTATACTATTACATCAATTCTATTCTATCTATTCTATTCTATCGATTCATTTCTACATTTTCTATTCCATCTATTCTGTTCTATTCTATCTATTCTATTCTATCAATTCCATTCTATCTATCTATCTATCTATCTATCTATCTATCTATCTATCTATCTATCTATCTATCTATCTATCTATCTATCTATCTATCTATCTATCTATCCATCCATCCATCCATCCATCCATCTATCTATCTATTCTATTCTATTCTATTCTATTCGACATATTCTATCTATTCTATTCACTTAAAAAATGTATCTATTCGATTCTATCTATCCTATTATTTCCATTCTATTTTATCTATTGTATTACATCTATCTATTCTATTCTATCCATTTTATTCTATCTATCTATTCTATCTACCTATTCTATTCTATCTATCAATTCTATTCTATCCTATTCTGTCTAGCCATTCTATTCTATCTATTCCATTCCATCTATTCTATTCTATCGATCTATTCTATCTATTCTCTTTTATCTATCTATTCTATTCCATTTATCAATTCTATTCCATCTATTCTATACCATCTGCCTATTCTATTCCATCTATTCTATTACATCAATTCTATTCTATCTATTCTATTCACTTATTAAATTGTATATATTCGATTCTATATATCTATCCTATTTTATCCATTCTATTTTATCTATTGTATTACATCTATCTATTCTATTCTATCTATTCTATTCTATCGATTCATTTCCACATTTTCTATTCCATCTATTCTGTTCTATTCTATCTATTCTATTCTATCAATTCCATTCTATCTATCTATCTATATATCTATCTGTCTGTCTGTCTGTCTGTCTGTCTGTCTGTCTATCTATCTACCTACCTACCTACCTACCTACCTACCTACCTACCTACCTACCTACCTACCTACCTACCTATCTATCTATCTATCTATCTATCTATCTATCTATCTATCTATCTATCTATCTATCTATCTATCTATCTATCTATCTATCTATCTATCTACTGTATTCTATATATTCTATTCTATCTGTCTATTCGACTCTATCTATTCTATTCTTGATATTCTATTCTCTATATTCCGTTCTATATATTCTATCTATTATCTATCTATCCTATCTATCGTATCCAGTCTATCCTTTTCTTTCTATCTCATCTATTCTATCTATCCTATCTAATATATCCAATCCTGTCAATCTAATATATCCCATATAATCTATCCAATCTATCCTGTCCATCTATCTATTTATCTATCTATCCTATGAAAGCTAACTAATCTATCCAAACTAAGCTGACTAATCTATACAGTCTAAGCTATCTAATCTATTCAATCTATACTTTCTATTCCATGCAATCTATCCTATCTGATCTATCTAATCTTTCTAATCTATCCTCTAATCTAAAATATTGAAAATTTTTCAAAATAGCAACAGCTTTCAGAATTTTCAAAATTTTTCACAATTTCTAAAAATTTTCAATTTTTATCTTAAATTTACAATTTTTTCAAATTTAAAAAAAATTCAAAATTTTTCGGAATACAAAAAAATTTCTAAAATTTGCAAAATATTTCAAAAATTTTCAAAAATCTCCTAATTCAAAAAATTTCAAAATTCTAAAATTTTCAAAATTTGAAAATTCAAAAAAAGAGTTAAAAAATTTAAAATATTTTCAAAATTAAAAAAAAGTTCAACATTTTCAAATTTTTAAAAAATTCCTAGAAAATTTTCAGAATTTTTCAAAATTAAAAAAAATACAAATTTTTTAAAATTTTTCATAATTAAAAAAAATATATAAAATTTTTTAAAATTCAAAATAATTTCAAAGACATAAAAAGTTTCCAAAATAAAAAAAAATTCAAAATTTTCGAATCTACTCAGATTTTTGAAAATTAAAAAATTTTCAAAAATTTAAAAACATTTTCAAATCTTTAAAAAATAAAAAAAATCCAAAATTTTAATTTTAAATATTTAGAAAATTTTTGAATTTTTTTTTATTTTTGACAAATTTCTTAAAAATTTTGTTTTTTTTTTTTTAATTCGAAAATTTTTTTTTAATTTTGAAAATATTTCAAATTTCATAAATATCTATGACGTAGTGCAGAGGGCGGCCACTAGAGGGAACCTAAGAGTTGGAACTTAATCTGAGACGATTCTGTCCGGCGCCGGGGTGGGTATCCGGTGTGACTCAGTGGATGAAGCATCAGCACGTAAAGCTGAAAACTCGGGTTGAAATCCCGGCGCCGGAGAGAGATTTCTCCGTTCCATTACTCCTTCATCGTATGACGCAGAATATCTGCATGGAAATATCATATGTACTTCGGTACATTAAAAAAATCTATCTATCTATCTATCTATCTATCTATCTATCTATCTATCTATCTATCTATCTATCTATCTATCTATCTATCTATCTATCTATCTATCTATCTATCTATCTATCTATCTATCTATCTATCTATCTATCTATTCCTTCTCTCCTATGTATTCTATCTTATCTATCTATCTATTCTACTATCTATCATATTTATTTATCTATCTATCCATCCTATGTTTCTAAGCATCCTATCCACCTATTCATTCCAACTATCCAATCTATTCTATTCTCTCTAATTTATTCTATCTATACTATTCTATCTTTTCTATTCTATCTCTTCCATTCTATCTATTCTATTCTATCTATCTATCTATCTATCTATCTATCTATCTATCTATCTATCTATCTATCTATCTATCTATCTATCTATCTATCTATCTATCTATGTATCTATGTATCTATCTATCTATCTATCTGTCTATCTGTCTATCTATCTATCTACCTATCTACCTACCTACCTACCTATCTATCTATCTATCTATCTATCTATCTATCTATCTATCTATCTATCTATCTATCTATCTATCTATCTTTCTATCTATCTATCTATCTATCTATCTATCTACCTATCTATCCGTCCATCATATGTATCTATCCATCCCATCCATCTATCCATTCTGTTCTATATTATTCTATTCTGTCTATTAAATTCTATCTATTCTATTCTATCTATTCCATTCTATTGTATCTATTCTCTTCCTTCTATCTATTCCATTCTATCTATGTATCCTAACTATTCTATCTATCTGTCTATTCGGCTATCTATTCTATTCTATTTCCTCTATTCCATTCTATCTATTCTATTCAATCAATTGTATTTTATCTATTACTCTATTTATCTATTCTATTCTATCTATCTAACCTATTCCAACTATTCTATTTTGTCTATCTATTCTATTCTATCTATCCTATTCCATCATTTCTATTCAGTACATTCTATTATATATAGATTCTAACCTATTTATCCTATTCTATCTATCTATACTATTGTATCTATTCTATTTTATTGTATTCTATCTATCAATTCTATTCCATCTATTCTATTCTATCTATCTATTCTATTTATCTATTCTATTTTATCCATCTCTTCTACTTCATCTATTTTATTTTATCTATTCTCTTTTATTGATCTATACTATTCTATCTATCCATCCTATTCTATCTATTCTATCTATCTATTCTATTCTATCTATCCTATTCTATCTATCTATCCTATTCTCTCCATTTAGCCTATTCTATCTATCTATCCTATCTATTGTATCTATCCTATCAAGTCTACCTGTCCTATCTATTCTTTCTCTCCTACCTATCTATCTATCTATCTATCTATCTATCTATCTATCTATCTATCTATCTATCTATCTATCTATCTATCTATCTATCTATCTATCTATCTATCTATCTATCTATTTATTCTATCCATTCTATTCTATCTCTGTATATCTATTCTATCTAGTCTATTCTATATGTTTTATTGTATGGTATTCTATCTATTGTATTCAATCTATTCTATTCTATCTATTCTATTTATGCTATTCTATTCCATATATTCTATTCTACCTACTCTATTGTCTTTCTATCTATTCTATCCTATATATCTGTTCAATGCTATCTAATCTATTGTATCTATTCTATCAATCTATTCTGTCTGTCATATTCTATATATCCTATTCTATCTATTCTTTTCTATCTATCAATTATATTCTATCTATACTATTCTATCTATTCTATTCTATCTATTGTATCTATCTATTCTATTTCATCTATCTCTTCTATTCTATCTACCTATTCTATTCCATAGTCTATTCCGTATATTTTATTGTATCTATTAAATTCTACATATTCCATCTATCTATCTATCTATCTATCTATCTATCTATCTATCTATCTATCTATGTATCTATCTATCTATCTATCTATCTATCTATCTATCTATCTATCTATCTATCTGTCTGTCTGTCTGTCTGTCTGTCTGTCTGTCTTTCTGTCTATCTATCTTTTTTCTATCTATTCCATTCTATTCCATCTATTCTCTTCTACTCCGCCCACTCTATTCTATTACATCGATTCTATTCTATTCCATGAATTCTATTCTATCTGTCCTATTCTATTCTATCTATCCTATTGTATCTAGCTATCTATCTATCCTATCTATATATCCTATTCTATCTACCTATCCTATCTATTCTATCTATTCTTTCTCTCCTACCTATTCTATCCCATCTATCCTACTACCAATTCTACCTATCTACCCATCCTATCTATCCATCGTATGTATCTATCCTACATATCCATCCTATCTATCCATTCTGTCCTTTCTATTCTATTGTATTTATTCTATTCTATCTCTATTCTATCTATCTATTCTATTCTATTATATTCTATCTATTCTATTCAATCTATTATATTCTATCTATTCTAGTCTATCTATTCTATTCTATCTGGCCTGTGTATCTATATATCTATTCTATTTATTCTATTCAATCTATTCTAATCCAACTATTGTATTCCATCTATTCTATTCTCTCTATTGTATTCTATCTATTCCATTCTATTCTATCTATTCCGTTCAATCTAATCTATTCTGCTGTATTAATTCTATCTATCTATCTATCTATCTATCTATCTATCTATCTATCTATCTATCTATCTATCTATCTGTCTGTCTGTCTATCTATCTATCCCATTCTAAATATTCTATTCTATCCTATTCTCTATTCTATTCTCTCCATTCTATTCTCTCTATACCATTCTATCTATTCTATTCAATCCTTCCTATTCTATCTAGCCATTCTATTCTATATATACTATTCCATTTATTCTATTCGTTCTATTCTATTCTATCTATTCTATCAATCTATTCTATTTTATCTATTCTATTCTATCTATTCTCTTTTATCTATCTATTCTAATCCATTTATGAATTCTATTCCACCTATTCTATTCCATATATCTATTCTATTACATCTATTCTATTCTATTCTATTGAATCTGTTCCATCTTTTCTATTCCATCTATTCTATTCTGTCTAATCTATATTATCTATTCTATTCTATCTACTCCATTCTATCTATCTATCTATCTATCTATCTATCTATCTATCTATCTATCTATCTATCTATCTATCTATCTATCTATCTATCTATCTATCTATCTATCTATTCCATTCTATCTATTGTATTCCATCTATTTTATCATATCTATCTATACTATTACATCTATTTATTCTATTCTATCCACCGTCTTCTATCTATTCTATTCCATATATTCCATTCTATTCTATATATTCTATACTATCTATCCTATTGTATTCGATTTATCCTATTCTATCTCATTCTATCTATACATCCTATTCTATCTATTCTTTCTCTCCTATCTATTCTAGCCTATCTATCTATTCTACTATTTAACCTATCTATTTATCTATCTATCCATCTTATCTACCCTATGTATCTATCCATCTATCCAATCTATCTATCCATTCTATTCTATTATATCTATTCTATATTTTCTATTCTATTCCATTCTGTCTTTTCTATTCTATATATTCTATTGTCATTCTTTCTATCTATTCTATCTATCTATATCTATCTATCAATTCTATCTATATATTCTATCAATCTATTCTATTTTCTATTCCATTCTATGTATTCTATTCTATCGATTCTATCTATCCTATTTTTTCTATTCTATTCTATTTTATCTATCTATTCTATGCTATCTCTTTTATTCTATATATATTCTATTCAACCTATTCTTTTGTAACTATTCTATTTATGATATTCTATTCTATCTATTCTATTCTATCTATTGTATCTATTCTATTCTATTTATCTATCCTAGTCTATCTATTCCATTCTATTCTAACTATCTATTCTATTGTATCTAATCTATTCTATCTATCTATTCTACCTATTCTACTCTATTCCATTCTAATCTTTCTCTTATATCTAGCTATTCTATTCCATATTCTATCCAAGTATTCTATTTTATCTATTCTATTCTCTCTATCCTCTTCTATGTATCTATCTATTCTATTCCACATATGCTATTCCATTTATCAATTCTTTTCCATCTATTGTTCCATCTATTTTATGCTATCTTTTCTATTCTATCCTAATGTCTATTCTATCCATCCTACTCTATTCTGTCTATTCTATTCTATCCTATGCTATTCTGCCTATTCTATCTATTCATTCTATCTATCGTATTCTAATCCATCTATTCTATTTTAACTATTCTATTCTATCTATTCTAATCTAGTCTATCTATTCAGGTCCATCTATTCTATTCCACCTATGCTATTCTATTTATTCTATTCTATTTTAGTCCATCTACCCTATTCTATCTATTCTATCCTATCACATTCTATTCTATCCTTTCTGTTTACTCTATCTATCTATTGTATTCTATCCATCTCTTCTATTCAATCTATTCTATTCTACCCATTCTATTCTATTCCATATATTCTATCTATTCCATTCTATCCATTCTATCTTTCTCTTAAATCTAGCTATTCTATTCTATCTATTCCATTCTATCTATCTATTCTATTCGATCTATTCTATTCTATCCAACTATTCTATTTTATTTATTCTATTCCATCTATCCTCTTCTATGTATCTATCTATTCTATTCCACTTATGCTATTCCATTTATCAATTCTTTTTCATCTATTCTATTCCATCTATCCTATTCTGTTCTATCTATTTTATGCTATCTTTTCTACTCTATCCTATTGTAACGATTCTATTCTATCCTATGCTATTCTGCCTATTCTATTCTGTCTTGTTCTATCTATTCATTCTATCTATCGTATTCTAATCCATCTATTCTATTCTAATTTAACTATTCTATCTATTCTAATCTAGTCTATCCAGGTTCATCTATTCTATTCCATCTATGCTATTCTATGTATTCTATTCTATTTTAGTCTATCTATCCTATTCTATCTATTCTATCCTATCACATTCTATTCTATCCTTTCTGTTGTCTATTCTATCTACTGTATTCTATCCATTCTTTTCTATTCCATCTATTCTATTCTATTTTCCCTCTACTTTCCTTCTATTTTCTCCTGTATAATTCACTCTACAAAGAGATAATAGAGAAATAACTGAGGAGACAATACAGAAGATAACACAGGTGAAAATGAAGAGACAATACAAGGAAAATAGAGGGAAACTACACACCAGAAAATAGATGCAAAATGAAGCCAGGTTACAAAAGAAAATAGAGGGATAACAGAGTCGAAATAGAGGAAAAAAGAGAAAATATATGCGCACATATACGAATAAAAGAGGACAAAATAGACCCGAAAAAGAGACAACGTAGAAACAAGTGTAAGAAAAAAAATAGAGGGAATAAGAGGAGAAAGTAGAGCGATACTAGAGGGGTAAGAGGAGGAAATACAGGAAATATAGAGGAGAAAATGCGGCGAAAATAGACCAGAAAAAAGACGAGCAAATTCAGGGAAAATACAGGAATTAGTAGAGAAAAAAGAGAGATTATATAGACAAAATAGAGGGATAACAGAGGGGGAAATAGATAGGCAAATACAGGAGACAAGAGATTGAAAATGGAAGACAAAATCCACTTAAAATACAGGGGAAAGATAAAGAAGAATATAGAGACAAAATACATTTAAAAAAATAGACAAAAACAATGGATGGAAAATAGAGCAGAAAACAGGATAATAATTACACAGAAGCGATAAATCACAAGAAAACATAGGGCATATAAAACAAAATCGGGGTGAACAGAGAGAAAAATAGATTGGAAAATAGACGAGAAACTAGAAGATAAAATAGAGGGGAAATTAGAGGAGAATATACAGACAAAATTATACGACACTACTGAGGAGAAAATACAGCAAAAAACTGATGAAACAATACAGACAATAGAGAAAAAGTGCGCAGTAGATAGAAAAGAAAACATACAGTAAAATAGAGGAGAAAATAGAGACAAATTAGAAGGAAAACAGACCAAAAAATAGAGGGCCAAACGGAAGAAAAAGAGAGGACAATAAAAGAATTGGAGGAAAAATATTTTATAAAATACAGGGGAAAATGGAGAGCGAAGTAGAGGGAAATAGAGAAGATATTAGAAGAGAAACAAAGATAGAAGAGACAATAAAGCAGAAAACAGACGGCAAAATGGAATGTTGAGCTAAAAGACAGAAAAAGAGGGGATAATTGAGGGAAAATGAAGGAAAAATTAGAGAGTATAATAAAGGAGATAACGGAGAAGAAATATACTGAAAATACAGATGAATATAGAGCTAAATTATAGAACAAAACAGCGAATAAAATACATGAGAAATAGTAAATAGAGGAGAAAATATACTGGAAAACAGAAGGCAAAACAAGTGACAAGATAGAAAGAAAAAAAGCAAATACACAGCAGAATATAGGACAAAATAGGGAAGAAAATACAAAGAAAATATAGCAGAAAATACTCTACATGGCTAAATAGAGGACAACATACAGGGGGAAATAGACGAACAAACAACTGAGACAATAGAGCAAAAAATAAAGGAAAAATAGAAGAGAAAATGGAGTGAAAATTACAGGAGAAAATAGAGAAATAACACAAGAAAATAGCTGGAAAGTAAAGAACAAAATGGAGGGAAAATAGAGGTGTAATAAAGGACAAATACAGGGAAAATAGGATGAACGATAGATACAGGTAAAATAGAAAAGAAATTATAGACAGTATTAGAAGAAAAAAACCCGAAAAATACTCAGATAATAGCGCAGAAAAATGAGAGACAATAAAGGAGGAAAACAAAAAATGCAGGAGAATATAGAGGAGAAACAAGAGGCGAAATAAAGACAATATTGCTGACAAAATGAAGGGAAAATAGACTGCTCTTCCTGTGCTCTCACTGTCCCATCTGCACTCTTCCTCTTCTCTTCGTTCACACTCTGTCCCCTCTGTAGTCTCTCTCAACCCACTCTGCTCTCTCACTCTGTCCACTTTGAGCTCTCCCTGTCCCCCCTGTTCTTTACCTGTCACCTATGTGCCCATTCTGTCCCCTCTATGCTCTCTCTGTCCCTTCTGTGCTCTCCTCGTCTCCCCTGTGCTTTCCCTTAAAGAGAGAAAAATAGGATGTGACAATGGTGACAGGTGGCTGCTGTTAAGTCAGTAATGCAAACTGAGAACAATAATTACACAAATGATGTCACACGGATATACTACGAAAATGTGGCTACTAAACCAACCAGAAATACATAGTTTTGTGCCATCTATCATCACTCAGAATTGTCATTTTCTATGGTTCCATTTACCCTTCTATGCACTCCTATTTCGTCTCCTCTTCATAATGTCCTTTATATCGGTATATGATGTCACTACTTCCCCATTGATGACTGTTGTTCTTCTGCCTTCATCTTCTGGGAGTTAGGTGCTATGTATTCTCATTTTGTTTTCTGTATTTACGTCATTTTTCTGTAATCTAATTATTTTATGTTCAAATAACAATTGAGCTGTGGTTGTCTGGAAGAAGCTGAAATCAATATGTTGTTGTTGTTGTTGTTTGCTACTGCTGAATATATGACAACGAAATCATTAACTCTCTCGCTCTCCAGTATTTTTCACTCAAGGATGCCAAGTTGATAATGCCTGGGCAGTTGAAATCAATATGATACCTACTTATACGGAGCTCCATTGTATTTTCTTATCCAAAGCAAGATCTATATTGTTTGTTAAAATTTGCATACTTCAAACTGTACAGTACTGTATTATGTATGTTTTCCCTTTAGTGTAGAATATAGCTGATCACACTGCAATGAAAATGGGTGTAGAATATATTTACTGACCTCAATTATCTTTTTGGGTTCTATTCACCTTCTGGGATTTAATTTTCCGCTAAACTGGAGAATTCCCACGGTATCTTTGAACCGTGCCGTTACGTTTAGCACCAAATTTAAGTAAATACACAATCTTGCCAACATAAGAACACGACGTTGGTGTGTGGTGTTGTTGGAGGGAGAAATTTGTTTCTTTTCTCTCTCTACCTCCTTCGTTCTGAACATTACTGAGAGATAGCACCACTGTTAGCTACAAGATATATCTGCGCAAATATATTGAAGTAGATTACGTGACCTATTACGTGACTTAGATGAGAGTCTCGAGACAAAACAGTTTTGCTATATTTCTTTTTTTATTAAATGTTAAGCACAGGAACGCCATTTCGTAATTTTATTTAAGAAACAAGCCACACAAATTATCCTTGCATCAAAAACGGATGCTCCCTGGACCAAATTATCGTATTTTATAATTGTTTGAATGCAACAGAAGCCAGAAGTCTTGCACTTGACTAATGCAGTGAATTATTTAAGAATATAGTCGCGAATTTTACTACCACCATTTCGATTGTGTTTTGTTTGGCACGGCTCGGTACGGCCTGGTGACTAGTGGCCAGCGAGTAACGTCGACTATCGACATTGCTCTGCCGTGGGTATTATCCAGTTGTTCCTAATTTTCTTATACCACTCTTAGCAAATTTCCAAGTTCTCTACTCAATCAAAATGTAAATCTAACTTAACCTAATCTAATCTAAGTAAATGTAACCTAACTCAATCACTGTAATGTAATCTACTCTAAAGTTACATTTAAAGACTCAACATTTTCGGAAATATTTGTTGACAACATATTTTGTCCACAAAAACATAATAACGCAGTTGTGAATGTTGGCAGTATTCATGCTGACAATATGTTGACAACAAAAAATATTTTTTCGTTGGTGAATATTGTACCAAATGAATGTTGGAAACATACACTGACAATATTGTTAAGGCATATTTACATCAGCGCAACATAGTTATAAAGATATAATTTTGCTTCAGAATCAAGGTTATGTGCTTTTAGTTTCGTGAATTTCATTAATTATTAGGTACTTACATTCCAATATGGAATAGAAACAAGAAACTACCTACAGTTATTTTAATAGAAATGTACAGAAATCTTTCAGTTTTATAGGCTGTTAAGCATGAAGACTACAAAACAGAAACAAGAAACATGACAAGAAATTTTAGGTGTGTGTAAAATATGGCAAAAATTAAGGTAGAAAAAAATGAAGGATGTAGTGCCAACTTACATTCCCAATAATGTTATGCTGATATAAATGTCCCTTAATATTCACCATCAGGTAGAAAGATGATGTATTGGTTATTCAGCTAATGGTTAAACCAAATAGCTATTTAGGACAGTTGTACAACCAAAGAACTGTGATAAATAAATAAAGAATTCA
Organism: Periplaneta americana; assembly: GCF_040183065.1. NCBI lineage: Eukaryota > Metazoa > Arthropoda > Insecta > Blattodea > Blattidae > Periplaneta > Periplaneta americana. Next base: position 69,290,799 of record NC_091132.1, read on the forward strand.
CAAACATTTTGATAGAAATATATTTCCACGAAAATCCAAAAAAAAGTTACCATCATAACAACATTCAATATGCTTCTTATTATTTCAGCTTACACTGTACATTTTACGAGCAACATAGTGAACAGATGAACTGATGACAACTTCTTTTACACTTATAAAAAGCTGTCTTTTTTCTTATGTACAATCAATTAAAGCACATGTATCTTTTAATGAGTGCTCAATACTTGTTGCTGAGACCCTGGGAAGGTAAGCACTGAAATCTTATGCTGATGTCGTAATTATGATTTTGACTGTTTTCTTGTGATGAATCTGATATAGCAGGGTGAGCAGAATCACAAAAAAATACTACAACCTCAAGATATTAAGCCTTAAACTATGGTTTAAAAATGCAGATGTTAATTTTTGCAAAGCAAATAAAAACATCTGTTAAATTAATGAAACGTTTCACAATTGTTCACAATGATCCAACAATAGCGTGTAAGGATATCAATCATGTAAATCAAAACAAAGATTATGTGTTTCCCATCGAGACTGTGTTTGTGTTACCGGTACTTTCTTCTGTTAGTTCTATGTTGTCTCAGGTGCTGTTCTTGCGCCAGCTAAACAGGTAACAGGAAGGAATGCTACAGCATAATCAACTTTCAGAGATGATGTCGTTACTAAGAAGGAAAAGAAATATTTTTATCAGAAGAGAGGCATGAAATATAATTTTATATGCTCCTCTATTACAATTGCGGAAAAATTACACAAATGCTATTTTTACATTTAGTGTAATTTTGTCACAATTGTAATAGATAAGCATAGACGGCTTTTTAAAATACAATTATATTTTACGGTTACGGCTTATTGGAAAATCAAAAATGGTTTTAAAAAAGAAGAGAGGCAGATTTCATCTGGGGATGCGAAAACTGGGGCAGGTTGAAAGATAGGATTTAGAGTTGCTTTTACCCTCGGCCAAGTAAACCTCAGGACTGTTCTGGAAGTTTTGGCAACGAAAAAATCTTATCATCCCCTGGAATTGGACCCGGAGCTTTCCAGTCCGCTGCCAGTTATTCTACCTAGTGAGCTACCCAGCTGCCTCTTACTTAAAAAAAAAAACAACTAAATATACTCGTATCAAATAGTCACAAAATTACACTCATTCTAAATTGAGGATGTCACCGGAATAAGGGTGTATAGAGGAAAATTTAGTTCTGATATAAACTAATTTCAATGTTTGTCAGCTGCCAGGTTGATCATAGTTGTGTCGAAAAAGTATAATTTAGCAGTGAAGAAAAACTTCTTCGACATAACTGTGATGAACCTGACAGCTGACAAACATTGAAATTAGTTTATATCAGAACTACATTTTCCTCTATACACCCTTATTCCAGTGATGTCCTCAATTTAGGAATATTAAACCTGGAGTTCCCCAGGAATCAATTTTAGGTCCACGATTTAACCTTGACCATAAACAATATATATACCGGTCTAAACTTATTTGCAGATGACACGAGGATGTGATTATCTTAAGGAAAGAATATTATCACTTTATAAACACCGTAAAATGGGGTGAATAGGATCAATGGAGGGGAATAGGATCAAAACTTTATTCTTGGTTATAAAGTTTGTTATAAACTGTACTTGAGCGGGATCAGTCATTGGTTACTATTATTGTTCTAGTAAGCAATGACTGTCTTTCCGCTCAATTGAAGTTTATAACAAACTTTACAACCAAGAATAAAGTTTTGATCCTATTCCCCCCCACTGATCCTATTCACCCCATTTTACGGCATTTCCAATAAAGTGTTAAACCTAATGAATGATTGGTTTAATGCAAATAAACTATAAACTAGCAATTACTGGTTTCATACTGAATCCAATTATTATTTTTAGGTTTGAAATAAGTCACGTCCAACCATCTGAGGTAAACAAAAAAAAAAAAAAAAAAAAAACATATATACCAATTCATCACTATTCCATATTTTCAAGGAAAATATCAGGTGGAAGGCATCAGGGAATTGCATGGTTTAATGATTGCAGCGAGAGGTACCTTGTTACAATCACTCCAAAAATAGTCATTTGAACCATTAAAGAGTCTGCAGCAATTCTCAACAACCATTTTTATCAAATATTATAGTTCCCTTATTTTCAATTTTCATATGAGGAGACAAAGAGGAAGGCAGAAAATAGGAAAGACTGGAGAATGCTGGGTTTGCAGTGAAAGGTCTGCCCTTGGACAGAATACTATGAATGAATGAATGAATTTTCAATTTGTGTTTGTATAATATGTGTAACTAAAGAGGAAAAAAAATAGGCTGGGTCACTGGCTAAGAAGAAACTGTCTACTGAAGGATGCACTGGAAGGAATAGTGAATGGGAGAAAAGTTCAGGGCAGAATAAAATATCACATGATAGACAATATTAAGATATGGGATTGTAAGAGGAGACTAGGAGGAAGGCGGAAAATAGGGAAGATTGGAGAATGCTAGGTTTGCAGTGAAAGATCAGCCTTTCGGCAGAAAACTATGAATGAATTTGTCTTAACCCTACAGTCTTGTTTTCTGTTCACGTAAATTTGTCTCAAATGTAATTTTTATAATTTATTACTGTTATATGTATTATTCTGTGTTTCTGGCAACCCAGAATGTCTGTGCACAAGATTTTTTGAAAATAAATTATACATATAATTATCTAGTCATCTTAAAAATCACGAAATGCGAAATAATATTTGTTCCAATGATGTTCACTCTGTTCCAGCAAATTCTTAATTTACAATTTACAATAAATGAATCAGAAAGATGTCCTTAAAGAAATATGTATTTTTTTCACACAATTTTCAGGCTTAATATCAATAAGCTGTTTACATTATTATTTTACCATCACATTTTTATCTGCATTTAGCACACAATCTTAGATATTTGTTGCCTATGAAACCTGGTCACCCCATGTTACACTAAATACATTCTCGCAACTTACTTGTAAGGTTATGTCTGACTTTATCACCAGTACTAGTCATAAGAAAACTTTGCGTGTCATTTGTGTCAGTTATATGTACCACTGGACAATAATTTACTAAAATCGTTCGTTATTAAGCTAAATGTTATTTGTAAGTAAATACACTCGAAAGAATTATTTTTTTTTTATATCATATGAAGAAAGTCAAATAACTAAATCAGATACCTTCACCAGTCAGAAAAATGCAGTCATGTAACATGATTTCGTAATGCAAAGTAATTTATAAACACTGTATATAACATAAAATTTGTATTCTGCTTTTTTTGTGTAACAAGTGTTTTTGAGTTCATTCTTATTCGTAACATATCTAGGTTACAGAGTAATAAATACATTTCATAGTTTAAAATTTTCCATACATTCTCATTGAATATTATAAATCCTACCTATAATAAAACTGCTTACGATGTAATTTCAACAACCTACATCTGTATTACAAGGAATTTATTATGCTGCAGACAAAATTCTGACTGCTCCTCCATTTCACAAACTATAATTTCATCTTCCCTACAGAGTATTTATGAATTTCTTGTATCATTATTTAAAAGTGAGTTAAACTAATCCAAAAGGACTAAAATCAGTCCAGATATACTACAGAAAAAGAATAAATATCTATGTGAATATATGTCATTCTTGGATAGATATCCTAAAATTGAATTTCTCTCAAATAACTTTGTCATCATACTTCAACAACTGTCATTGATTACACAATTCAACATGAAAGTTGTTACGATATTTATTAATTTTTTTGGGTGCTGGGCACGAAAATAGAATTAAAAGTTTTGGACTGGCTCTTTCTTTCAAGTAAAGAAAAGCTCTCTTATCAGCAAGTCTTATACTAGCACACCATGGAACAAAGATGTGACAGTGCCACATTCTATTATCACGAAATTTAATAAAAAAAAGTACATCTACTATGTGTACAGTGCTTCTTAGTAATGATATACCCATTCAAGAACTACTATTTCAACTGAATTTGGTAAGGAGCAGCATGACATACCTAACCTTCACAGAGGTGCAAAGGGCAAGGGGAAAGGTCTTAACCGCACCATTCTGTTGACAACTCAATTCGAGACAGCAGCACTAAATAAGGAATATTTTTCAATGCCACAACTAACTTTGTTGCTGGTAATTACGTCATTCAAGAGAGCGAGCATAAGGAAAACAGTGCAGTATCTGGCATCATACATTATATGAATGTAATTGTGCTGTGTTGATGAGAAACAATAAATTATAAACAAAATAAATATCCATTATAAAATACACTTTCTTCATCACATGAAGATAAGTAGAAAGTAAATACACATGGAAAGACTAACTTTATATTTGAACATAAAATATGTAAATAAAAGATGCTAAAATGTTTATGCAAAAAACAAATGGATTTATTGATGTGATATTAAAAATTCTTTCTTCTGTTTTCCTCGCATTCTTTTCGGTTGTATCTGGCAATGGTCTAAGAAAGGTGTGATGGATTTAGTTCACATCTGGTAGCAAGATCCCCAATTTTATCCAAAAAGTCATTGAACTCTTTGCTGAAAATTACAGAAAAATAGAATTCAAGTATAGATCAGTTTAGAAAACTTCAAAGTTCCGTCAATTTATTATATTATTTTATTACTAGGTCTATTATTATTATTATTATTATTATTATTATTATTTGCATAAAATATTCACAATATAAAATGATACATTATCGTTACTTTCCATTTCTAGTGCCAAACTAGCATCATGATGCACTTGGGAGCTACAATAGGTTACGAAAATCAGCTGTAACAGCTGAGGGGAACATTGTGCTAACCACACAATGCCTCCATTATGGATGGATGATCGTCTGCCTCTGCTTCGGCATGTGGACATGAGGCGAGCAGCTGGCTAGTCAGTCTGGGCCCTTAAAGGGCTGTGGCACCACGGATTATTATTATTATTATTATTATTATTATTATTATTATTATTATTATTATTATTATTATTATTATACATTATTCAACATTAAAAATATTACTTTACTTGAAAACCTCATGCTATTGGAAAAATCATGTAGACTCGGATGACAGAAGATTACCAAAAAAGGGTTCTCAACTATGTTCCAAGAGGAAGGAAAATTGTGGAAAGACCAGAGAATAATCAGTCAGAAACACAAATGATGGGTGAAAGGTATAATGCTTAACACAGGTAAGTTCATAGCAATATTCCATGTCCAACCATTTAATGACAAAAGCATAGATGTGAGTAGCCATATTTTTAAGAAAAGTAGAGGTCATCCATCAAATTAATGTCTATTTTCGTGTTCAGTATGGTACCAATATTTGTTGAACAGTGTTATAAGAATGTCTTTACTTCACTAGTTCCACATTTCATTTATTAATTTGAATGCAAATCTTTAATTTTAACATTTCATATTTGTCACTTTTCAATGTGTACCTAAATGAAAAACTCAGAATAAAAGTGTTCGAAGTTTTATTTTTTTAATTTTTAAGGTAACAAACATTACACATTTTCTCATAAATCCAGGGTAATGACTACCGAAGTGTATATATGATGATTCCCACTTAAGACGTTTTCCAGAGGACCAACACATGTAAACTTCCTATGATGGAAAATATCTTAAAAGGCTAAACTAAAAATTATAATAGAATTATAACATAATTACTATCGAAATTGAATGAAGTCTGTATTGATAATTTGAGAATGCCTAAAGCCTGAAATTATTAATTACACAACAACAGAACCATCAGTAGACATACACATTTTGTTTTCACACTTAGGTTTCATAACTCACTTCACAACTTTTGTGAATGTAACCATTCAATGCCTCAAAGTAAATATTTAGTCACAGAAAGTTATTTTCTCAGCTTTTACCCTAATATCGGAAGTGCAACATATATATTGACGCCACGTTTTTTTTTTTTAAATCATCCTAGCAGATCTGTTCTGATCTTCTGGAAGTCTTTTATTTCATTTTGAATCTTGCATACACTACTTTTAACACTTGAATATAAGTAATTGATTAACTAGCGGACTTATTCGTGTTAATTATGTAAGTTTGTGCGGCTTACAGCTGTTTCGGTGCTTCATCACACCATCCTCAGAGCCTACTAGATCTCGGCGTCATCTCGACCTTCTCTGCCTATTATGTGGGTGCATTTGATTGTTGAAAGGTGTTAAAAAGTGGAGTCAAATAGAGTGTGTACTGAAATTGATCTGTGTGTTGAGAATTTGATCGGGGTGTGTTTTAGTGTGTTTGTATATTTCGTATTGTTCTAGTGTGTTGAGTTTTTGATTCTTGGGCTGTATGTGTAGGATTTCCATGTCCGCATTTATGTTATTGTATGTATGGTTAGCATTGGTTATGTGTTCTTTGTAGCGTGTTTGGAATGATCTGCCTGTCTGTGCAATGTAGAACTTGTCGCAACTATTATATGTGAGTCTTTTATTTCTTCCTGCTTGGTTTTGTACTTCCACCTTGCTGTGAAACGTCATTTTTATGCGCCAACATTTGATTTACAGTTGAAACTGGTAAACCTAATTCTTCTGATAAATTGATAACATTTATTTTTTCAGCAATCGATAAATAATTCCTTTCGTTTTCTGTCAATTTATAACAAAAGAAAAGGATACACAGAATAATACAGTATTTAACTAATCACTTTTTATAAAATTCAAAGGAGTTCCTTACGTGAACAAATGACCGCACACAGAAACATATGAAATAGACAAAAAAGATTGCTTATCTCATGCGGGAAAAGCAGAGCTATTTCTGGGATCAAACAATTAAACATTTTAGGCAGAAAATATTTTAAACATAATCTTAAGTGGAAACCATTGTGTTTACATTGAGAGATACATTAACTTTTATTTTTTAACCAAACTATGCCTACTACAATATTGAGTGAAGTTAAATAAAACAATAATACAGCGCTCAAAGAAATTGTTGCATATTATTTTATTAACGAAGAAATATGTAATATGTAATATGTAATATTTTTTAACACAAATATAAATTTCCATATTACTTCGTAAGTTTGTAATAAAATAATATGCAACAATTTCTTTGAGCACTCTTAATTACAGAAGTAAACGTAATTTAATAAAAATTTAAGGAATGAGACTAAAGCTGCAACAATATTTTTATTAAATTGTACATTATTTATTCAAAATATACATTTCCGTGTTTCTGAATTCATAAAGAAAGGCATCAGACCTATTCAACAAGTCTTCTGTACACTATGTAAGGCATTTTCCTTTCCTTTTCACATTCTGTCTAACTAATAAAACAAATAACATGCAAATCATATAACAATATGTATAGTTACTCTTTTCTTGTGAAATCTCTATATCAAGATGGTCAATAACTAAAAGTGCAGGCAAATGTAATCATGGAGCATTTGATATTATTCTTACATATCATGGACTTGTACTACTGGAAAACTTATTATCACTTTGTCTTTACACCTTGCACAGTTTTTTTATTGGATATATGATAAATTACTGTAATAATAAATAGAGCCCAGATTCATACAAGTTAAGAATGACACAGAATATACTGTATTAGAATGAATATGGTGTCTATTAGGAGGAATTTAAACCTAGTTACTCCGAAATCTAACAATAGAGAGATGAGTCACAAGGTTTAGAGAATATATCTTATAACCTGTGCAATGACTTAGCAATTAAAACCATTAAGACCATTAATGGTACTAAACTGAAATACTACCTGGCAAGAATGAAATTTGAATACGGAGTGAGAACATAATCATAAATTATATAGAGTAAAAATATTAACTTTCCTTTTTTTAAGTTGAAATAAATCCGGGCTCCAATAAATAGCAAGGATTCAAAGAATATTGCAATTTGTTAAATAAGAATATGCCTCAACAGCACAAAGACTGACACCTCTGTTTAACCATTCTGGAACCTAAAAGAATATACAATCATAAAATTAAATGTGGTGACATGTAATGTTATGAACTATAATACTGACCAGCCATGGAAACATGCCTATTACTCTTAGATTTCACTTGAAATCTCCCATTGTTCATTTGTTGTGGACTATATCCTATCTTACTAACCCTTTGCAGTTTTGTGTCTGGTTTCAATAGACACATTTTTCTCTGGATTTCAAATTTGCTTCGTTCTAGATATCGTCATGATATTCTGGAACTAATTTGTTCCTGATAAATTACCGTATTTACTCGCATATTTTTCGCACTTTCTTGGATAAATAAGTCGTCTTGAAATAGGGTTGCATAAATTATACGAGGAATTAAAAAATACACATAATATCTTGCACTAAAGTACCATTAATTTTATTGTAATGTACTTATATATAAGTTATATTGTATATCAAATAATAAGTACGTAAATACAATTAAAAATCTTCGAAAACTGAATGCCACTTCAGCAAAATCACGGTTGACTGAAAAACGAATAAGAATACAGTAACATTAGGTTTCATTACAATTTTACAGTGAACGGTCAGGATGGAGGGGATGTTTTTATGCATGTGATGACATTGATTACAAGCAACTCTTTGTCACAGCAACTCAAGGACAGCCACGGGATGTAGTGAGGCATATGATGAGCCGTAATGCCATAGTATATTTTTTACCATTATAACTGGCCAGGAGGCTGAACTATGCAAAAGAAAAAAATAATAAGAAGAAAAATGCTTAAAAGTTGAGGTGCGTAAATTATGCAATGGCAAAAATTACGCGAGTACATACAGCAAATTTTCAGTGAAAGTTAAAATTATGTTTCATATTTATTTATGGAATGATGTCAGTCAGTGGTTTTGACAAGTTGCTCATTATTGAAAATTAATTTAGAGTAGATGTTGGTACTCCGATTGGAGGATGAGGAGAGGTGGGGGGGGGGGGGGAAGAGAAGATGCAAAAAGTTAACAATGAGAATAAATAATATCATGTTATGTAAATTCTTCTACATATAGGTAAGGGAGATTTTATAATAAAATTAAACAATTCAAATTGACTTAAGCAGCATCCCACAACTTTGGTCCTATGTGAATGAGATGTATAAAATTCCTCTAATGGGAATGCCTGCTGATATGTTCTGCAGCTTATTAATACGTGAATAAGGGCTCAACTCACATTACCTTCCGATGGTCTCAACAAAGCGAGACATTTACTGCAGATATACGTTGAGTTGCATGGCTGATTGCAGCAGCACCTTGAGGCCAGGCATGAAACTAGCAATCTGCGAGAAATCCGATCCTGACACCAGATGTGTATGCAGGGATAACCCACCAGTATAGTCGCCAATCTGCACCATCTGCACCATCTGGTGTAGGCCTTGCAATGTATTTGGTGACAGCTAAAATACACAAAGTGGGAAATGTAAGTATCGCATTTAAACACACTTAAATGCCATTGGCCTGGGTTGGGATCAAACCCGCAACCTCAAGCATAGAAGGCTAGCTCTATACCAACTATGCTACCGAGGCCAACCCTACGTATTGCTATGGTTAAGACATATACTGTAATATTAACCACAATAACAAATTTCAATTAGCCGCAATGTTATTTGTTTTCCCCATTAGTGACCAAGGAAGAAAATGTACGACTGAATTTCAACAGGACAGGGAATACATACCTTTGACTCCCTAAGGGCATCATACAAGCTCTCAAGTTTTCTGGATACATCTTCCAGTTTTCGTTTCAATTGCTGTAACAGAAGTTAAAATGTTATGAATTAGCTATTCTGTAGACTAATTTATAACTATCATATTTACAAGAGTAAATGTCCCAATTCTTTTTATTTAATTAATAATTACAATTTAGGATGTAGCAAAGAAGGGCAGCACTTCCACTTACAGACCTGTTACTAAATCTACATATTACTCTGTGAAAAGATTTATTAAATCTACATACTTAGACTTCAACAAGCAAAATTTGATAACACAATCTCAAAGGAAAAAATGGAACTCTCTGCATCATAATCCACAGTTAATTCCCGATTTACCACGCAAACCATCTGTAGCTGCATTTAGATTGGCAACAGGCCATAACAGTTTGGCCAAACACCTGCATAGAATTGGAATATATCAGTCCCCTAATTGCCCATTGTGCAACTCAAACCAAGGGATTCGGAACACCTCAAAATCTCTGCTTCAGTGACTGACCATGACAATATCTTTGAAAAATATTGGTGTTCAAGAGGACAAATGACTTTATTGTCAAATGCCTGACATTAGAAAACAACAACAACATATACATTACTAATTACTAAAACTATAAACCAGATGTTTAAAATTGTAAAACATAAAATAATAAGATAAAACTCAAATACAACACTAAATGTATCAACTCCCAAATTTTTAAGTTTCACAGCTTGCCACTTTCATAGAGAAACAGGTACAGTATTCAATAAAGCATATTCAGAGAAGCTCTGTAGGGAAGGTGTGGCATATTATAAATAATGTAATTATCGTAATATAATTATTTATACGAGTATCAGAAATATATGTGCGTTTTTTATATGGATTATAATTCTTTCTTAATTTTTTCCTTAAGAATAAAGTGTGACCATACATCTTTTCATTAATTCTGGTATTTTTTTACCATTGAAAAGTAAAGTGCAAGAATAACAATGACAACAATTTCTGTGGGGCGCAAATGTTATGCCATGTACAAAGTGGCATCATTATCTCGATTTCTTTTATAAATCTTATTATTTCTCAAGTTAGAGTGGCTCTAGATAAGAGACCTACGAATGACTGCACTAATTAGTTTACAATTTAGCATTAAGACCCATATTACCCTCAGATATTGTCACTTAGATCTTCCCGGACTCTGCTAGTCTGGTGGTACTGAAGTAGGGGCATCTCTAGGATAGGATTCATTACCCCAATGATATACCGGTAACGATAAATGGAGATAATTACCAACAGTTTAATCTTAATGAGAACGGGAAAATGACGATAAATTTTGCCTGAAGGCATCTTACTCAAGGACAAAATTACATCCTGTTTTCCAGCAGTAAATGCGTACTTCTACTTTTTTCATCAATAACTCAAATTTCCCTCCCTCTTACGAGAAATATGACAAAAAATATGAGAGGTGGATCCATATTACACCAGAATGATGACGACAATTATGATGGTGACGATGGCAATGACGGTGATGATATAGATGTGGAGTGGTGAAATGCCAGCAGATAAAATGAAGGAAGCCTGAGAAAATCTTCCCCAAACATCATAAATTCTACTTGCCTTGCCAGAATTTAAACTTAAATTTCTGGTACAGAAAACATTCTCTAGCAATTTAGCCTATCCGCTGAGAGATGAGACTTTTAGATTATTTCCTTGCCGATTTATAACCCTTTAAAATCAATTATTTTCACTCTATGAATTTCAGAACTAGCAAGCATTACAATCTTAAGTCACTGAAAGGCACAGCACTAAACAAATAAGTTGAACTCATTTCAAAGTCAAACAACATGGAGGAAAAAAGATGATTAACACTTGACGTCTTAAAATGTCCCTCATTGCTGAAAGCATTACTGTCAGTGACACAGTTCATATGCCCTGGAAGGAATGCGGAGTTGGGGTAGTAGTTTCGCACTAGTAGTGGATGAAGTGGACGGAGAGAAAGTTAGAAATACAATGTAGCATACATTATAAAAACATTGATTTACCAATTCCACTCACGTTACTATGGAGTACACTACACATGAAAGTTATATTGCTACGTCTTAACTTTGAATATATATTTACACCAGCAATTCTATTAAGCAAACGTTCACCTTAGTCTTCCAAGTACAAATGAAGAGAGAGAAATGCTTTTTTTTTTTGGAGAAAATAGAAAGGGGATTAAGCAGAGTGTATTCACACCAAAAGTACTGTTAGCTAGCCGCTTGCTCCAAAGTTAACCTCACACCCCTAACTTCCCCAAGGTTCAGGGTAGATGAGCTGTGTCATTGACAGTACGAGCATTAAATAAGCACCTATTTTAGGTTCGTATCTTACAGAAGTATTATAACAACATGCTATATATTGTTGCTTACAGGGTTGCTTGCTGCACATGTGCATCTGTTTCTCAATTCCTCAAATACTGTCTGAAGATACATGTGCTCTTCTGGAATGGGCCCTTTGGGTTTGGGGGGCTCAGCCACTTTTGCTGGAGCAACAGGTGGTTGTGGCTGTTGTTGCTGCTGCTGTTGCTGATGTTGTTGCTGAGGCATATATCCTTGGTGTTGATGTGGTTGATACGGAGTTCCCACAATGGGGTCCACATATCCTCCATTCATGGCCATCTGAAGGCAAAGCAGAGAATGAAGATAAAACACACTAATATTAATAACTACGTGAGATTTGAGACCATTTGTCAATATTATAGAAATGTTTGATGTGGTCAAGTCTCTCTACCACAAGCTTCCAGTAATGCTGTATGACATTGTCGAGCATTCTTGCCTCTTGCAATCTCAATTTTAATTAAGCATCTTTGTTCGTATTTGCTAAACGTTTTAGAGCACTACAGATAACAGCCTACAAATTAAACTCACTACAAATATCTCATAAATGATATTATTGTCTCTTCAAACTCACAGATAACATACAACAGATGCTCTTCTTTCTTATTGTTATCAGCTTGCATCATTTACCACTGATAGCACCACATACAAACATTGTTGCCACTAATTATTGAATGACCCATGTATTATCCTCCCATCTATGCCTCCCCCAAAGGTCTTTTTCCCTCAGGTCTTCCAACTAATACTCTATATGCATTTCTGGGTTCACCCATATATGCTACATGTCTTGCCCATCTCAAATGCCTTGTTTTATTGTTCCTAATTATGTTACATGAAGAATACAATATGTGCAGTTCTGCATTGTGTAACTTTCTCCATTCTCCTATAACTTCATCCCTTGTAGCCCCACATATTTCCTTAAGCACGATCTAGACTCTACACCAAAGTTAAATTTCGCAAATGTCCAAAATTCATCATGTGAATGGAGACTATCTACTCACTTTGTCCACTGATCAATGAGATCGAAGCTAACCTACCACTTCAACTAATTAAATATTATTTTGGCAAGAAAATGGAGGAAACCCAAGTTTCTCAGCATTAACAAATACACAATAAAAGGTACGTACATTTTGCATGGCGTTAGGGGGAGCTGTTACTTGTTCCACAGCTCCATATAATGGGTGTGTGATTGGATTAGGTGGTGTGTAGTCTGCCTTTGGCTGAAACAAAGATGTAAATGTAATCACCTTTACATTAGCAGGAGACAATTTATATACAAAGTTATACGTAGCTGAAATTTAAACACATTAAGCTCAAAGAACCTGCTTTATAGTATAAGGCTTTATTTTTTAAAATAATTACTAACAAACAAAATTAGAAAACTGGTATTACTTCCATCAAATGAAATAATGTAAAATATTAAATTAAATTAATCATGTTTCTTAACAAGAAATACTTAAAAGAGAATGAAATTCTCGTGCTTATCAATGTGCCGAGGTATCTAAAAGAATGTACGAACAAATATACCATCCTTAAAAATTCGACCATTTTAAGCGAGATAATAATTATTACTTTCACTTGGACTAACTAATTACATAATTAAAATTAAAAGCTATTCCTACAAATGCAAATGATCTTTGCTCTATATAGATTTTCGAACTCTATTTATGTACTGGAAAACATATTTTAATTAAAATGTAAAAGTGATAAAAACTGAATAAAATGCGATGACGAACATTCTCTATTCTCCGGTATCTCTCTAAGACATACATATCCAATTTTAAAATATTGCTCTCGAGAGAGAATAAACTCTGAAATATGGACGCAGACAGTTATTAGTCCAATGTAGACCCACTATTCTTTTCATTCTTAATAGATAGACGACTGCTCTAACTTCACATTATTTACACAAAAGTTTCTTTGCAGGTTATGTTCATGGGACTAATGTTTTTATCCTTAATACTTAAATGCAGAGTTTTACCAGAATTTCGGTTTTCAAGAAGATATCCTTAACACCCTCCAGCAGCTATTGAAATCTGAATTGTAGCCTGACCATTATCGGCTTGTTAATTATTGCACACCCCACTGTGTCTTGGGTCCCAAATAACTGTGCTTTATTATTTCAGAATAGAGTTACGAGGATAAATAAAAGAAAACATATAAAGAAGCAACTGTCACCAGACACTACTGAACAACTGCCAATATACTTTTAAAATTTAAACATATTTTAATCCAAACAGTGAAAGGGTTGAAAAACAGTAATAATAGCTTGTCTTAAAAAATGATATAATTGATATAAAAAATCAGGTTTGCCAAGCCTGGAAAATACTTCTTCAAAGCAAAATTCAATTTTGTACCCTCAGAGCAATTGAAATTAGAATTTCGTTACTATTGTCATCTTTGATATGTCAATCTTGTCTTGGAAAACCTCCAATAATGTAACATGAAAAATATTCTTTTTTTTTTTTTACATTTTATCGATGCAAACATTCCTTTACTCTAAAATACGGGGTGATTCACAAGGATTTACCGCCACTTAAGGAGCTTATTTCTGAAGACATTCTAAGGAAAAAATATCATATAAACATGTGTCCTAATCTCAATATTTTTCACAGTTACACTAATTGAAGATGACAGTAAAATACCTTTTTTCTTTTGTTTTAAGGGTAAAAAATATTACAGATAGAGAATGAACTATTCAGAAGTGTCATCATATATTTAATTGGCTAGTATTCTGAAGCTAAAAATGTGTTGTTAATTCTTTGTACAGATTTTGTTTTTCAATTTTTAACTAAAAATGACTTGTGTACTTATCACAAAAATTGTTACAAATCATATGACTTTAGCAACTGTTTAATTATGCATTCTAATGTACAGTCTTAAAGAATTTACAAGAGTGGCGTGATTTGTAACAATTGTTGTGATAAATGCATAAGAAAATGTAATGTTGTAGTTAAAAATCAGAAAAAAGTTCTGTACGAAGCAACTATGGAATTCACAATATATTTTTAGCTTCAGAATACTAGCTAATTAAAAGAATGATACTTATTAATAATTCATTCTTTATCTGCAATACTCTTTTACCCTTAAAACTCAAGAATAATGGTATTTTACAAATAACTTCAAATTAGTGTAATTCTGAATATATTGAGGTTAGGACAAATGCTTATATGACTTTTTTGCTCAGAATGTCTTCGAAAATAACCTCCGTAAGGGGTAAATCCTCCTGAATCACCCTGTATATGCAATTACGATTACAAATTAATGTAAAACTTGTAATAATACCAACATGAACCATGAATTTTAAACATCTCGTTTAATGAAATTATAAAACACTAAAAGAAACCTTTCTCTTATATATTGCAAACAAAAATAGAAAAAAAATAAATCCATAAAGCTCTTTCTTACATAACTAAACAAAAATAGAAACAAAAAATCCACAAACATACGCTATTACAAAACAAATGAAATTAAATGAAAAAAAAAATGCAGGAATTAAAAGAATATTAGTAACAGGTGAAAGAAAAAAAACAAAAACAATGAACAGAAAAACATAAGGGAACATATTATTAACATTTCATGCTACGTATATGTGGTTCAGTTGTGCATGATTCACAGAATTGTTGTTTTATAAATTATTCTGGGTTTTGATAGCTCATGAGATTGCCTTCCACGACTTTATATCTAAGTGTAAAGTACATTACAAAGAAGATGGCTTTGGATTGGAACCCCCAGGGTAGTAGAACAAGAGGAAGGCCAAAAAATACATGGAAGAGAACAGTTTTGGAGGAAATTGCTAGGGAGGGGAACATGGAGCGAAGTGAAGAAGTTGGCTACAAATAGGATCCGATGGAGGCACTTTGTGAATGCCCTGTGTTCCTCATGAGGAGATACAGGAGTTTGATTTGACTGAAAGTACATTATCGTACCATAACTTCAGGTGAACTACTCTCTAACCACAATTAAAATTTTAAACCTTAATATTTACAGGTTTTTAATTTTACTCAAATAAACTTCTCTTTTACTTAATGCGTGTTCAACTGCAGAAATAATTCAGCACTCAGTAGGCCATTCTTACTATTGTTGAGGTCTTGCATCTATTGTCGTATGTTACAGAAGACTTGTGTTCATGTAACTGATTTTAGATTTTGATTAATGCGTATGATATTGCCGACTGAGATGGTGATGAATCATGCCATGTAAATTTCCAATCCAACATTTGCCTTTGTGACTGAGATCTGGCCACAGGGTTTGAAACCAGGACCTCCCGAATGTGAGTCTCAAACATTACTGTCTAAGCCAACTCGCTCAGTAAAATGATTTTGTAACCAGCAAAAGTGAGAGTATCAATATGGAAGTTAAGTTGTCATTTTCTTAATTGAGAAATAATTCACTTAATCAATATTATATAGTTGCTGACATTTCAACAACCAGTCTGTGAATCCAGAGCACAACAAAAGTTTATCAGAATAAAAATATAAGCACAGTAAACCATGAAGGAAACATTTGAGAATAACATGGTAAACTACACTATAAAAGTCATGCAGAAAGGAACTGCCAAGCATGTTCTACTAATTGTAATACCAATCTGTTTGTAGTGATGCTGTGAAATGTACCATTTAACAATATATTCTCTATAATCACTAGGTACTGTGAAACAGAGAATAAGCTGACTCCTATTATGTGCAGGAATATTACATCTAGCATCTGAATGTAATTATCTTACTTTCTGGATTATAAAGCAAAACTCTCTTCATACAAAATAAGTTTCCGAGGCATGTGAGCAGAGGCAAATAATTTAAATTGTGTCTAATTTAAGTGTTAAATATGACAATGAATAAAGAAGATATGAAATGAAATCTAAAATATCAAGCTATATCGTACCAGTAAATCTACAAATTTAGTACACATGTGTCAAACACAGCTAACTTAGAACAGACGTAACATATCTTACTTAACATTTCTCATCTGTTTATCAAAATTAAAATTCTATTAAAATTGACAATATTAAATAAAAAATGTTTTTGTATCATTATGTTTAATTTATCCAATTGGTTTTTCGAAATATGAATAGACTGACTTCAATAAAAGCTGTATAAATTTCACCGATTCAAAAACTTTTAATTTTTTCTTATTTTCCTCATCTACGACAATTTCAGGTCACTATTACACTTTTACTACGTCATACTACAATAAAACGGTCTGGAACGACGTGTTTCAACCAATCATGGCTGCTTATCCTGCAATTTTTATCACCTCTCTAGCATTTGTTTGTTTGTATCACCTCCCTAGAATTTATTTCTTTGTTTGACAACATTGTACTTTCAATAAATTGTACCTTTTAAAATGAATTATTCATGTTTATTTCATCATATTTAATTAAAACTCTTCTATCATTTATCTTATTTATATTATTTAGGTTATGTAATAGCTTTTGCTGTGAGGTTATGGATAGTCACGTATCAGAGATTGTTTAATATATATTGATAACTGAAGTGGAATGCAACCGTTTTAATAAAAATGAAATTGAATCAACAAAATCTTCCTCACTAGTAATTGTCCATAGAGTGCAATGAAGATTGTATAGTACACCCAACTAGTAACAAGAGAACACTAATCAAAACACATTACTGCCATCTAGCGGAATATTTGTAATGATGAGACGGTACAATAATACATTTTCAAGACAGTTTAGCAAGTCAATTATTAATATTTTATTGTATTAGAGTACTTTATTTCTTCTAATCATGTAATAGTCAATTAAATTCCACTCGACTTTTGATTTTCTGTATATAAATCATAACCTCTAGTGAGATTATTGTTGATGAAACATACATAGAGTTAAAAAAAAAAGAAGAAAAGCAGTATTTTGAAAGAGCAACTTGCATGAGAGAAAATTATACAGAAATGTTTTTCTTTATGCATATGATTTTCAATTATCTTTTTGCTGCACAAAGCTGCAAATGCCTTAATTATGAGAGTAATAATAGTTTGTTTTAAATAAAATAATTTTTCTACTTGAAGATATTGAACTTTCCTAATTTGGAATCCTACTGGAGAATGTTCCTAACATAACACTATGAATACATTGAACTTATAGAGCATGTATGTTATGGAAGATCAAGTAATGTTCTGCCATGAGTTTCATTGGTATGGCATCCTTTCTGACAAGGAAATTGGGCACTTGATCGCATGCAGCATGCTTGCGATACCTTGTGACCTATAAAGCTTTTCCATTTTCTGGTGCCCGCATGTTCAGCTGACATTTCTATATTTGGCTCACTGTGCACAGCCTACATTATACAGAAAAAGAAATCAAGTGTACTTACAAGTAGGAAGTCGTAATAAGCAAGCTAGCAAGAGAAGAGAACCTGTATTAGATGGGGAGCACAACAACTTTCTCAAACTGCTTGCATACAATCAAATTTTTCTTCCAATTCAATACTCTAAAACAAAATTTGTCAATGATTGATCAATACTGAAAAATATTTGTCAAGAACTGTTTCATCTTGCTAAAGATTTGATAACATTTTAAAACATTTAACCTATGTAAGCTTACCTGTACAATATAAATATGTAAAAATAATTACGTTATACAAAACAATATATATTTTGTTTTACTTAACCCAATTAAAATTATAGCTATTTATCTTCTTCTTCTTCTTCTTCTGTCTGACAAATGTTAGGCCACAAGGCCTGTTACAGTCTCACATATTTATGTATCAAGTACACAAAATAAGGCTTTAGTGGACGAATTCAGTGTTTTTGGAGACCAAAATATAGGCTGAGTCAGCTAAAAGTTTTGCATATGTGCTGCATACAATAGTTTTTAGTAAAAGCCTAGATCATATATGTAACAGATATGTCGAGGTTATAGGCTTTGAGGTTAACAACTTTTGTCAGGTTTACTACGCTGCCATCTAGTTGTTACATAAGGAGTCACGTATATATACCCATTTGAATTGCATTAGCAACTGTGCTGCCATCTCGTGTTCGTTTACGGCGGACGGGTGGCGATCCTGGCGGTTGTTATCTTCAAAGTGCTGCCAATTTTAACGTGGCGAGGAGTTATCTGTTACATATATGATCTAGGGTAAAAGCTACCTTAAGCTATTATGAAGAGTACAGGGGAAAAACATAGTAGTCACGTCTTATTGCTTTTACAGGAGAGCAGTTAAAAGTTTCAAGACCCTTTATAACCTATTGTATTTGGGTTACAATTCTTCAAATTTCTTTGGACTAATGAGGTTGTTATACTATACCATTAAACTATACAAATCTACACTACCAGAGCTATTACAAGGCATCTAAAACTAAAAACCGAAGCATAAAAGGCATAGTCAGTCAACTGTCATATTTTCACCGCCTAATGATAAATGTAATGAAACAATGTTGGCATATTAAAGGTTGCCATGACGACTTTAGTGGCCTAGGCTGCTAAAGTTCAATTTTTCAGACTGATAACAGTCCGAAAGGCAACTATTTTAAAGAGCATGTACTAAAAGGAATATTAAGTCTTACGAAAAGTTGAATTTGAAGAAAATTTGATCATGTACAAGCATGTTTTTTACAAGGTTGCAATAATAATTATAATTTGATACAGGTACTATACATTTACATATTCTATATTTTAAACTTGTGTAAATGTCTACATCGATAGCAGATTATCTCAAAAAGAAAAAAAAGACATTTTAATACATACTAGCAATAAACATGGACTTGATGACGGAACATATCAGTAATAATTGAAACTACGCAAGTACTACTGAATGAAAAACACTAAAAGTATACAACTACTTTGGTATTGGTATAGTACTAAAATAATGTATGGTTGTAACCAATTAATGTAAAACTGAACTTTGTAATTAGTATTACATATAACCTTTTCCAATAATTATTCCTATGATATAATTTAACCAACATACATTTTTGTGTTCAATTTACAAGTTGTGGTTAAATTACTTTTAGAGACATAAGCAAAACAATTTTTGTAATTTTACTGATATTAACATTTTAATACGTTGTGTGTGTAAACTACACACAATTTCTCATTACACCATATTTTAAACTATTAAATATTATATGGTAAATACTGGGAACCTTCAGACTCCTATCCTCTCAAGTGGAAGAAGGGTAAGATATGTCTAAGAAAATTCAATAATTAAAAAATAAATCAAGTTCACTGCATCACATAGAACAATTACACATATAAGAATAAAAAGACATTTTAATACATACTAGCAATAAACATAGAATCTCAAAAGTCATGCTCCACTATCGTCCAAACGGGAAGAGATCTCTCGGTCGTCCAAAGAAGCGCTGGATTGAAAATTCAACTGTGAGATCGTAACAGGCCATTTGGCCTAATACTTGAAGGGAAGAAGAAGAAGAAGAAGAAGAAGAAGAAGAAGAAACCTTTGAAGTATATATTAATTTCTGCCTAGAGTTATTAAAAACCATTTAAAACAGGACACGAATCTTGGAGTACCCAAAACTACTCTTGGTAAAGAAGTATCTTCTCTATATATGGATCATATTTTTAACAATATTTATATTTTGCTGATTTGTGGCACAAATGGGAATGAGAGAGCTGATATGTTGGCGAAAAAAGGCTCCAAAATTGAACAGAATACAAGTCTAAATCTATCCTATGAATCTGTCAAACGAATCATCAAAAGCAAGATCGACCACAATTACAATATTAAAATATTAGCAGAAAGTGATAATACTAAATGGAAAAATCTGTTGGAAAACACTCATCTAATCCCAGAACTTTCTCGTAAATCTGTTGTTGCTATGTTCAGGCTACTCATTGGCCATGATTTTTTAAGTAAACAACTCCACCAAATTGTTTGTTATGCTGTCAGAAGCAGGAAATGGATATGGATCATCTGGTAAGCTGCACAGCCCTTCAAATAGCTCAAGACCTCAGATCGAAATATTGGGAAGCACGAAGGAGAATGACTTTCATTGTTAAATCAAGAGCAGTAGATACATAACATATTTGGTGATTTTTTTTTTTTTAGTAGGTTATTTTACGACGCTGTATCAACATCTCAGGTTATTTAGCGTCTGAATGATATGAAGGTGATAATGACGGTGAAATGAGTCCGGGGTCCAGCACCGAAAGTTACCCAGCATTTGCTCATATTGGGTTGAGGGAAAACCCCGGAAAAAACCTCAACCAGGTAACTTGCCCCGACCGGGAATCGGACCCTGGCCACCTGGTTTCGCGGCCAGACATGCTAGCCGTTACTCCACAGGTGTGGACCATATATTTGGTGATAACCAAATTCTTATTACCAAAACAGAACACGAACTACAGTGTATCATTCACAACTTAGAAAAAGTATCAAGATTATTTAATTTGGACAAATATATATACAGGTATATATAAATATATATAAGGGTATCTGTCGGATACAGGGGGGAGAGCCATTAATCCTTCCCATTGAAGGTTTTAAGGAACCAACCTGGACAAATATCCAATGTCCCATCCCTACCTTCCCGTGGTGCAGCTGTTAGTAAGCATAATTTTACGAGCTGAACTAAAGGGAGGGGCTACTCATCAATTAGCACTGGTCAGCTTGATGAGTTAATGACTGAATTTGGTATAATTTTCCTCTATTCAATACCTAATTCCCTCTTTACCCTTTCCTATCCAGTCCTCTGA
The DNA here is from genome assembly GCF_040183065.1 of Periplaneta americana. Classification (NCBI taxonomy): domain Eukaryota; kingdom Metazoa; phylum Arthropoda; class Insecta; order Blattodea; family Blattidae; genus Periplaneta; species Periplaneta americana. Next base: position 69,312,457 of record NC_091132.1, read on the forward strand.
CTGAACTCTTACTTTCATCAACCCCAATGGCATTAGAGCATTCGAGGCCTAGGGGTTCATTTCCCTTCCCTTCCTCCTCTTTCTACTTTTCTGTTCCTAGTGCTGACCTGCTATGGCACTAAAATCGTCCTTCAGTGGCTTAAGGAGGGAAAGCTGGTGATAAACAAGATCTCCCAGCTAGGTCCAGTGGACCCGTCGACCAACAGCAGGTGTGGTCCTCCAGACATTCTGGGGGTTGTGTGTGAATAAAGTAGCCACCAAAACGTTAAAATATGGTGTTCACTTAAATCGGCTACAAGTTGCCATTTTCACTCCAATATGAAATGAGTACCATTAAGGTAAAATTATCCGGAGGTAAAATAATCCCCCAATCGGATCTCCGGGCGGGGACTACTTTAATGGTACAGAATCATCATAATCCACAGTTAAATCCCGATTTACCACGAAAATCGTCTGTAGCTGCATTTAGATTGGCAACAGGCCATGATTGTTTGGCCAAACACCTGCATAGAATAGGAATATATCAGTCCCCTAACTGCCCGTTGTGCAACTCAAACCAAGAAATGGATTTGGAACACCTCAAAATCTGTGCTTCAGTGGCTGACCATGATAATATCTTTGAAAAATATTGAAGTGCAAGAGGTCAAATGACTTTATTGCCAAACGCCTGGCATTAGAAAACAACAACAACAACATATAAAACCAAAGTTATGGCTTTCTCTGGAAAAGACCATGTCACAACTAAAATTTGTGTCAACAATTCATATCTTCAACAAGTTAATTCTATTAATTATTTAGGCTGTGAAATATTACATATTGTGTACAATGAAGAAAAAGATATGTCTGTGAAAATATAAAAGTTTATAAGAATTGTGAGAATTACAAATTCAATTTTTATGGCCTCTCTAGCAAAAAAAGTACACTCAGATCAAATTCATAAAACTTCGACAAAACCATTGCTAGTCTATAGAAATGAGGCTTGGACCATAAAGAAATTGGATCGGCATCGACTCACAAGAGCAGATATGCGACATAATGAAAAAAACAGCCGAGTATTCCCTTTTGGATCATAAAACGAACTTGGACACATTGAAAGAATTACATACGCAGCCAATTTTTTAATATATTCCCGACTGCAGATTGAACTGAATACAGCTTGTAGAGAGGATGAATAAAGTAGCAAGATATCCAAACAGCTCTTACACTACTAGCCTAAGGGAAGAGATGTTTTGGACGACCAAATAAACGACTGATTGAGAAGACTGTAATAGGCCACAAGTCCTAAATCAGGAAAGGAGGAGGAGGAGGAGGAGTAGGATGATAATGATCTACACAGATGAATCATTAATACCTAGAAAAATGTGACAGATGTGGTGCTAATCCAGTCTGTGATATATTTGTATTCCACTAATCAACTAAAGAAGTATGAATAAATGAAAGTGATGCTATAAACATTGTTCCTTCTCAACTTCTCCAAAGAATGAAAAGCTTAAACAATATTGTAATTTTCAGACACCAAGACTGCAATTCAACAACAGCAGAAAATAAACCCGTCAAGATAAAAGATACTGAAGAAGAAAGCAGTGCCATCATTCAAAGATTAAAGAAAACCATAACGTTCAAAGTATTTCAGCTCTTTGTTGCATCATCAGAAATGAAACAGCTGACCAACTTGCTAAGAAAAATGATTGTGTAATATGAAAACTACTTTAATTGTCCCATTTAAATCATTAAATCCATTATAAAATAATTTTATCAAGTGAACAAAAGGAACTTTTTCAATTATGGTTATTCTCACTAAGTGATGCATTATACCAGGAGAACCTCGAAAATCTGTGACCTCCTAAGTTCTTCTTCAGGCTACTAACATTATTGAGTGCCACTGGATGCAATATGACAAATGTCTTCATTGTCAAATAGCTGTCCACTAGACACTATAGCTGTCCACTAGACACTAACAAACCATATTTAAGAAATTTTTACTTAATGTGTGTTAATATAAAATCATGATAATAGCTGCAGAAGAATTTGGTAGAAAGATCAGAAATACAGCAATTCATATATTAACTGGTTTACGGCATTCTACATGCAACAATATCTGTCAATATATCATATACGTAATAACAGCACAAATTGAAAATGGGTAACAACTAAACCAGCAGTCATCAGCACAGTGAACTCTCGGACCTCCCTCTCCCTTCTGTACGACAGTGCATATTCTGATACACTCCTTACGTTACCCATTTCACAGAGTGCTGATGACCGCTGAACTAAACCAAGACCAACTGAGAAAAATCAGTAACTTCATTGCCATGTGTTCAGCAATGGAAAACAAGAAAAAAAAAAAAATTATTTTCCTTAATGGTGATTCTTATATTAAGGTGAAAGATCAAGAAAACTATTGCTCGAGATTTAAGAGTGCTATTTACGTCATGATTCAAATAACTGTCATTATTTATGAAGGAAAGTTGTGATATTTCACATGCATTACCATCTGTACAGAAATTAACTATGTACAAAACTTGTCCACTAGCTTAAGAAACAAGGCTGTACAAAGAATGAAACAGACAGACCAACAACCAGAAAATAAGTGTTTCCACATCTCTGCACTGAATAACAAAAATTTAATAATTTATACTCAGATATATAGAAAGTCCCAACAGAAATTTAGATTTATTATACAATTTGACTTAATTGCACTTGAAGAATAAGATTGCTTACCTGGTTTCGAGCAGAATTTTTCACAGCAGGTGGGTCATTCCAGCCAGGCGGAGCATTTGCCAGAGGAGTTGGTATTGTACCAAATGGTTGGGCATTTACATTATCAGCAGGATTGTAGACATGTGAAGTCGGATACATTGCATTGACAGGCTTGTTGGGATATGTTGGTGCTGCTGGATTGTTTTGTACAGGAGCTGCATTGAAGCCACCAGAGTACATGCCCCCTGGATTGCCATACTGGGGTCCAGTCTGTACAGATGGGTCGAGCACATATGGTTTTCGTGTTGTGGTAGTAGTGCCACCTGGAAATATTTCCATAATTTACAACAAGTTTATCTTTCAAAAGTTAATTAAAATTTCCAATTGAAAGATTGCAAAAACAAGGACTTTCTTGGAGTGGTATGGGTGGTTTCCATTGTTTAACAATATAAATGGAATTAAATGCTACCATGCAAAATTTAAAATTTATAAAAATAAGAATATCTTATGTCTTGTATCTTTCACTGCCATTACTAAGTATTTTAACAAGTTCAGTTCTGAATTCAAAGGCTGTATTCCTAAAGATGATGAATTGAGATAATCATATTCATATATTTTCTAATTCATATTGAGTCCAAACATCTATTACATATTATGATTCCAAAGAAGAAAATTGTTTAGATATAATTAACAAATTCAATCCTCTGTACCCTATTTAATACATACAGAATGAACCATAAGTAATTCATTAATCTCAGGGGGATATTCTTTGACATATTTTACACAAAAAAGTTTAATACAACTGTGTTCATTTTTGCTTCCTTTTCGAGATAAAAATTATTTTATATGAAACATTTCATAGCGTGTTTGGGGAAAGCTATTGATTTAATTACCAATTTGCTCAGTCAGTTTAAGAGAGCAGTGTATTATGATAACATATTATCGAAAGAATTTTAGTTTTGTCCTTTAAATATAGAATTCTGATCCGAACAAATGTAACGCTGTAAAATTCCTTTGCACAACAAAAACTTACATTTGTTCGGATCAAATTTCTGCACATTTAAAGGACAAAACTAAAATTCTTACAATAATTTATTATCATAATACACTGCTCACTTCAATTGACTGAGCATACTGCTAATTAAATCAAGGGTTTTTGCAGAACACGCTATGAAATGTTTCACATAAAACAATTTTTCTTCTCGAAAAGGAAGCAAAAACGAACAAAATTGTATTAAACTTTTTTTTTTCAAATATTTCAAAGAATAATCCTCTGAAATTAATGACATTACTTACGGTTCAATCTGTGTAACTATATACCTCATAAAACATTAAACTTATTATTCTGGAGCAATAAAACTTCAGGTTTAAGAACACAATGAATTCATTAAACTTATTATTATGCAATAATAAACCTTTATCTTTAAGGAAACACTAATTCAGCAAAACATTCCACTACTATTATTATTAATTGTAAAATTATTGTATATTTTGTAATTATTGTGTATTGTAATTATGTATGTATTTATTCACACTGCAAATGGGTATATACCCGGTGGCAGTGGTAACTAATTACACTCAATAATGACAACTAATAATAAACACAACTAATAAAAATAATAATAATAATAATAATAATAATAATAATAATAATAATAATAAAATAATAATAACAAGGAGCATCCTAAATTAAAATGAAGCATGGTCACTTAAAATAACATTTAAAGTAAATCTAATTTGCATCTTAACCCTAAGCTCGAACTAAGACCCACGAGTCTGACAGGTTCATACCTGCACAAGTACCTTTCGGCACTACATTATTTCGCTATCAACTTACTTACTGCACTGATTCTACCTGATTTCACTAACACTTCTAACCATTTCACTGTTCGAATACTTTGCACAGCCACTTCACTGACACCAACACACTTCACTTACATAATAGACTTCACTGACACTACACACTTCACTGACACAACACACTTCCTCACTGATAGAACACTTCAAATAACAAGATATCAATTACACCCTTTAACTAGTGTGTATAATATACACAATATATATTGTGTATTAATTGTTTATCGTGTATTAATTGTAATTATTGTGTGTAGGCTAATTAACCCCTTACCGCATTCTGAGACAGATATGACACATACCGGTTTTATATTCATATAATATAAGCATATAATATTTCAAACTACACACTGGACAGATATGACACATGGTCAAGAACTGGATTTGACCATATGTGACATCAGTTGAGAAAGAAAGAACTACTTAAGTTATTTAAATATTAAACCAGTGTGTGCAAGACTGTCCCATGCGGTAAGGGGTTAAGTTACCACTGCCATCGAGTATTTGCCCACTTGCAGTGTAAATAAATACACATAAGATTTGAAATATTAGTTACCATATCTACGAATTCTAGAAACTAAGACAAACCTAAAACAGGTCAGGAGTAGTGACTATAACACACAATCCAGATACCCTAAAAGTAAGACTGATTAATTCGTTTTGGAGGAGAAACAGACCAATTTTATCTACTTCCTGACACTGTTGATGGTGATGGTAGTGAGGATGATGACGTTGAGGATGACGACGATGATATATTTAATAGGAATAAATAAGACAGAAATGGAAAGAGGACAACTGATGGTTTTTACATTTTGAAGAAATGAATAAAAGTTAATTTTCATTAACACTTCATGAATTTCAGTTAAAAGAATGTGAAGAATTTATAGTAATTACAAAGAAAGGACCATTAGACAAACAAAAACAAGAACTGTCATCTTAAAAATGCTTCCGTTACTTCACATAAAAACATAATATAATCTGTAAAATATGTATTTCGTCTTCATTTTAAATTTACAACGAAATGTGAAATTTAAAATTAGACTATCAGGTGCTTTAATCTTTCTATCATTTTCTTATGTGGCTAATATCTGTATCCTCTTGGTGATATCATCTAATACAGGTAAATGTGAATACCCTGTTTTACATAATATTAATTATTTTATCTCTGAAGGAAAGACTTATTGTAGATCCTTAATATTCATTTATAAATCTATTTCAATTAATTTCGAACTCTAGTAGTGAAAGAAATTAATTCTAATATGAAAGAACATAAGTTTAAAAATAAAAGCCATGTTTTTGCAATCTTAGTTGGAAAGCAAACATTTTTATTTCACAAATACAGCTAATCATGCAAGGTAAAAAATTAAAAGAATTAAAGCATGCTTTTCACACCATCAACAACTACACTTACTTTCAAACATGAACATAAGGGTATGAAGGTGTACTACAATAAAAATATGGTTTGGCAAGAGCAAATAGATCTTTAAGACATGTTAGCTACAGTAAAGTATAGCCCTTGAATTGTTCCACATCCTAAAGCTTCAATGCTGATGTAACATCTATGGAATACAATAAATTAAATGAAAATTAGGCAAAGACAGAGACCAGAAGAAAGGATGGATGAATTTGAAATTATTGTATGAATAACAAATTGAAAGTAATGCAAACTTTAATTATCACAATTATTACATAAATAACTTACTTGTCTTTAACGATAACACAATTTAGTTTACTTTGTTTTGAGAATTATGTCTACTAAATGGAAATCACCATTTCTTACATAATCCTGCAGCTGTGCCTTTCAATTTGCTACAGTACTTAATACTGTATCATTTGGCAATGCAATAGCTAATTTTAGATCTTCGGTTCTGCATGGTCTTCCAATATAGACTTTCAACTTCTAATAGCCCCAGAGGAAATAATCACATGCTGTCAGCTCTGGGGATAGAGCAGGACAGGAAAGGTCGCCATTCCTTGAAATACCACGCCCAGGAAACATTTCTCGGAGCACAGCCATTGACGTTCTTGTTGTATGTACAGTAGCGCCATCTTATTGAAATCATAGGTTAGGAGAATTGATTCCATGACTAGCCAACTTCGTTGCAAGAAGTTATTCAGCATTTTTACATAATGGACTGAATTAATTGAAACCATTTGACAATCACCTTAAAAAAAATACGAAACTATCACTCTGAATTTGGCCATAGCACAGCAAACAGTCACACAATCAGAATGAAATGCCTGTTCATGAAGCTGACGAAGATTATCTGCCATCCAATATCGAAAATTTTGTCTGTTTAAACATCCAGAAAGATGAAAGTGGGCCTATCAGACATTAGAATGATAGTGTCATCATTAAGAATGTTGAGAATGCACGTAGCATTTTGGAAGTCATGGTCACTTACTTCTTGCACTTAGTTTTATATGGGTGGAAATGAAGGTCCAAATGAGCAACCTTTGAACACTATGGTTGGTTATGCCAAGAGTAGTGTGTTGAGTGGCAGAGCAATGTGGACTCCTAGTAATTAAGTGGCACTAAGCTTCAACATTTTCTAGAGAACATATATTATGTGGATTGTTTGTAGGTTTCTCTTTTAGAGATGAACCTGTTTCTCTAAAAGTTTTAACCCAACGCATTATTGCATTGTGACTGGATACAGCACCATGTCAACTGACATTGAATGGCCTATAAACAATCACTGGATTTGGACTAAAAAATCATCTGATTGAAAATATGTTTCAATAACAAAGTTCCACTGCCTCATTGTGACTGAATGGCACTGAGTGATGGAGCCAACAGCATTCATATAACTTACTCCTTGCAAGTAACAGAGATGTACTGACCATTTCACAACAATTCATTCTTTCTGTAGGTCCCTGTATACCAGTATAAAGTTTAGAGCAATGTAATGTATTTGTTTGTTTTATAAGACCACGAAGCTAAACCACTACACATCTACGAGTATACATTTTAAAATGTTTTGAGTTTTAGATAGTCTTATCACATCATAAAAGTTGCAGGAACACCTCTGAACAAAAAATACTGGATTCATTTTTTTATTTAAGACAGAACCAAGACATGACCTAGACATTTTGGATATGTAATACCTAGCAACATTCAATTAACAACAGAATTTCATATAGAGTTGGCAATCATGGCACCACAATGTTACGTAAATTTAAAACTTTACAAATGCAGAAAATTGAATTACATATTTGCATTAGGCCTACATATTTTAATTAGTTTAAATTCTACACAGATTATGTTTGCTAACTACTGAAAAAATGCTGCACGCTTTAAGCAATGGGGAAAATGGGGAGGAGGGGAATCTACTGCATAAATATACTCAACAACCAGTGGGAAGCAGAAATCTACTTACTCCACCTGGAAATATTTGCAGCCTTATCTCTACTCTGAGACGATTCCCAAGACTTCTGATAAACACTTGGTTCCACTGGAGTGTAGGACCTAGCATATGTAGGCACAGAACCTAGAGTAACAACACAACATCATGCTCTATCCAATTAGGAAGCAAGTCTAGCAGATCTTGGTATCCATACAACAACACTACTGTTTGGTATTTTCGTATTGAAATATAATTTTACTGTTCTTGAATGAAGAATTTGGTGATTATTGTATTATATTCTGAAACAGCAGCAATATAAAAAGAGACGATAATCTTTTCCTGCTGTGTATATAAGGACATCCAGATAAAATAGATATTTGACTGTATGTATTATCAACTGTCCCAAATTTCTTGTGTTTGAGATTGTTTCAGTAAATAGATTTTGAGCGAAAATTTTAAAATAAATTCTCATATTTTTTCCTTAAAAATACAAAACGTATATCTTTAAAATCACACAATTGTACTAATTCAAATCAACAGTTTCAATAGCTTGTGGATAATGTATATTATGTGCACTTAAATGCATTCCTATGAACAATTCAGGGGGTGAAATCGATATACTGTATTGGCAAAAAGATCAATGGTGTCATGCAAAGTAAAATACCTTTTTATTATTTTTTTTTTCAAGCAAACCAATATTCACAGTATTTCTAAAAGAGAAAAGAGTTAAGTTAATTATCGCACTTATAGTCGCAAATTCTAATACCAAAATAAAAGCTAAATCAGAGAAAATATCAGCAATAACTTCGAGTATCAGTATTTGTCAATTTATTTCAACTTTTCAATCTGAAATCATAGAAACAAATTCTGGAGAGTACGAATAGGCAAGCCTTTAGAATGGCAGTTTCTGTGACTGAAGTCATTAGTCATTTAATAAGGGGGCAATGAAGCAAAAGGAAATATGTATGTATGTGAACGACCACAAATAATATCAGAAAATGCAGGCTCTAAATTTCTAAAATTTTACAGGAAAATGAACTCGCAAGTGGACAAAAATTAGTAACAATCATTTTTTAAAGCTAGTTTCATCAGAGTATGAAAAAAAAAATTATGCAATTATATCATTTGGTAACCTTAACATTGTTAGGGTTTCTCTGAAATCTTTTTGATCTAGAGAAAATCAAAACTCGAATGGGATTTAATTGACTATTACACGATTAGAAGAAAGTATATAAAGATTAGAAGAAATAAAGTACTTTAATACAATAAAATATTAACTGACACTAAAATTCTATTTCACTAATGTTAGCTTCACCAAAAAGTTTGAACAGAGCCGCCATTTTCAGTTGACTGTCTATGTTGTAAACAAATGACGATCGCAAAGCATGTTTTATAGTACCGTAAAGAATTTGCAGTTTGAAATGTTGGCAAACAAATGATAGGGACGTGATAAAACAGAAGAAAGTATATAAAGATTAGAAGAAATAAAGTACTCTAATACAATAAAATAGATATTAATTGACTTACTAAAATTCTATTTCATTAATTTTGCCTTCATCAAAATGTTTGAACGGAGTGCCATTTTCAGTCGACTATCTATGCAGGAAACAAATTACCATCACAAAGCATGTTTTATAGTACCGTAAAGAATTTGCATTTTGAAATGTTGACAAACAAAGAAACAAATGCTAGGGTAGTGATAAAAACAAACAAATGCTAGGGAAGTGATGAAATTAAACAAATGCTAGGGAAGCAATAAAATTGTGCGATAAGCAGTCATGATTGGTTGAAAGACGTCCTTTCATACCGTTTTATTGGTGAGAACTAGTATGACGTAGTAAAAGTCAATATAAAAACAACCACTCAATACTGGATCCATGTTTATGAGGAGGGGCTCACGACAGGAACAGTTTGGCTGTGGCACATGTGCAGGCCTCTCATGCAGTGCCAGCACGATCCTTACCTGGTTTTATTTTCGCGTGCACATTCGAGATCTAATTAATTAATTAAGATCAAATCAAAAAGCTCTCTTCGTGCTCTGGTTGCACATCTTGCATATACGAACGTTAAGTTTGGTTAGTTTCGGTTTTTATTAACCAAATCCGTGCATTTCACGCATGAACAGTTATCATCTCACAGCCAAGATGATCCTGTCGTGAGCCGCACATTGTTTATGGGTGATTAGTGTGTCTGGTCATTAACTGACATCTCTAGGATATAAATGTCTTAAAACTGTGAATATATAGATCGGTTAATTATAAAACCGAATTTGATTTAGTCAACCTGGTGTTGCATCAACTTTTACAAAAATAAATGATTCCGGGATATCCTCACGTTATGAATCTCAGTCATGAACCACCCTACAAATTTTTAATAACTCTTTAGCATTCAATGGTCTCATCTAGGAGGTCAATGCGAAGAGGTCTTGCATTACTCTATTTATATTACATCACATTGTTATGGTCGTGTGTGGTTTACTGTTAGAAGAAAGCCTACAAGAGTGAGACAATGGCAACTTACCTGGCTGGACAGGAGCCACAGGTGTAGCCGGGATATTTGGCTGTGCGGGTGCCACAAAGCCTGGAGGCTGAGGAACAGCTGGTGCAGGTGAGAACGGTCTTGGGGGCACAGCTGCTGGGGCGAAAGGCTGTGGTTTGGCAACAGAATTTCCGGGATAGTAATTTGGTACAGTTGGAGCACCAAAAGCAGGCTTTGTAGGCACTTGTGGCTGCTGAACAGGAAACATTGAGGAAGGCTGAGAAACTACAGGCCCACCATAACCCTGTCCATACTGTGCAGGAGTCGTCTGTTGCTGTAATGCATACAAACAGGTTAAGCAAAAGTTAGTTGTTTGGTTCCTACAGACAATTAAGACAAAAGTTTTTGTGAAAAATTCCATCTGACGTAGAAAAATGTGAAGGATTTAATCCATTTTTTTAATGGATTGTTTTGCAACGCTTTATTAACTGCTGTGGTTATCTAACGTCTGAATGATATGAAGGTGATAACGCCAGCAAAATATAGTAAGTCTAGGGTCCAGGCCGAAAGTTGTTGTTGTTGTTGTTTTCTAATGCCAGGCGTTTGGCAATAAAGTCATTTGACATCTTGCACTCCAATATTTTTCAAAGATATTATCATGGTCAGCCACTGAAGCACAGATTTTGATGTGTTCCGAATCCATTTCTTGGTTTGAGTTGCACAATGGGCAGTTAGGGGACTGATATATTCCAATTCTATGCAGGTGTTTGGCCAAACAATCATGGCCTGTTGCCAATCTAAATGCAGCTACAGACGATTTGCGTGGTAAATCGGGAATTAACTGTGGATTATGATGCAGAGAGTTCCATTTTTTCCCTTGAGATTGTCTTATCAAATTTTGTTTGTTGAAGTCTAAGTATGTAGATTTAATAAATCTTTTCACAGAGTAATACGTAGATTTAGTAACAGGTCTGTAAGTAGCAGTGCTGCCCTTCTTTGCTAAAGCATCCGCTTTCTCGTTTCCCAGGATTCCGCAATGGCATGGTATCCATTGGAATAAAATTCTTTTATCGAGTGATATTAATTCAGAGAGCATTTTAGTTATTTCTGCTGTTTGAGATGAAGGTGTGTGCTTAGAGACTATTGACAGAATAGCTGCTTTGGAGTCTGACAATATAACTGGCATTCTTAAATTTATTGATGTGGCATAGAAGATTCCTGAGACTTTCACTTATTGCAATGATTTCTCCATCAAAACTTGTTGTTCCATATCCAAGAGATCTATAAAGTGAGAAGAGACAGCACATAACACCTGCACTGGCCGAAAGTTACCCAACATTTGTTCTTAATGGGTTGAGGGAAAACCCTGGAAAAAACCTCAACCAAGTAACTGTCCGAGTCAGGATTTGAATCTGGGCCTCTTGTTTCCAGTCAGGCATGCTAACTGTTACTCTACAGCGGTGGACAATATACAGTATGTCTTCTTAAGCAGTTGTAATATTCTTTTTCAGTATTTGGATATCAAGCATTATATCTATTCAATCACTATGGACAACATTTACAAATTGCTTTTAAAGGACAATAGATTTGGATCAATATGGTAACTGTAATATAGATTATGTATTAAGTAACTTACCAGTCCAGGGAAAGAAGGCTGCCTTACTCGGCCAGTTGGTGCAGGTGGCTGCGGCTGCTGCTGTTGAGGCTGCGCCTGAGACTGCTGTGGATATGCTGGACTCAAACCGAGAGTCCGATACACACGGTCCCGCAACATCACCATCTGCTCCTGTAGGCACAAACAGAAGACAGTCAAATTTATTATTGTAATTCTGTATGTACTACTGTATCTAAGTTTCAAACCCTTACACCAGAATAACAACACGATAATGACAACAATGTCAATGATTGTCACCACTGGACTTAGGATTTGTGGTCCATTTTCAACTACAGTCTGATCTGTTTGGGTATGGATATTATTAATTCATTATTATAAAGCTATTATGATAGCAGGAAAAATTTCTTGCTGGTTACATTAAGATTAAAAAAAAAGGGAGTTTTCATATATGACAATCAACAACGATAAAATATGGTGTTCACTTAAATCGGCTACAACTTGCCATTTTCACTCCAATATGAAATGAGTACCATTAAGATAAAATTATCCGGAGATAAAATAGTCCCCCAATTGGGGATCTCCGGGCGGGGACTACTTTAATGGTACAGAATCAACTAAACAGAAATAGATTCGGAACACCTCAAAATCTGTGCTTCAATGGCTGACCATGATAATATCTTTGAAAAATATTGGAGTGCAAGAGGTCAAATGACTTTATTGTCAAACACCTGCCATTAGAAAACAAAAACAATGCACAATTTGAAAAGACAAATTAAAATTGTAGATGATTAAAATGGCTACAAATCAACAGTGGGCACAATGTGTTCTTTGGTATGCTAAATTTGAGTGTGTTAAAAGAAGTTCAAAGGAGATTTCGACGTGAGTATGGTGTGTATAATGTACCTAAATACGATTCCATAATGTTGTGGTATCGAAAATTTGTAGAAACAGGTTCTGTGTTAAAAAAACATGCAGGAAGTCGCAGGCGAAACCCAGTACGAGAAGCACCTATCTCTTGGCTTGGTCTCCAAACTTCCCAGATCTAACCCCTCCTGACTTCTTCATGTAGGGTTTTGTTGAAGATATAGTCTATTAATAGAAACCCAGGAACATTGATGATTTGAGAGTCAAAATTACTCAAGCTTTTCAACAAATCACCCCTCTTATGTTACAACGGATATGGGCTGAATTGCATCACCGTTTTGAGTTGTGCAGGGTGCGCAATGGGGGTCATGTTGACCTCTGAGGAATCTCCCATCTTTCAGTGTTGTATGCACAAAGTTTCAACAAATAAAGTTCAGTAGTAAATGTTTTACGGTGCTTTTATTTTAACCATACCAAACAGATCATCCTATATAAGAGAATTCATGTTTCCATTTACTCAGAAGGTATCAACATGTCCGTATCCTCTGGGTTAACAAGTTATAATTTTGTGGGGTATCCCTGCTGACATTCTGAAAAAATGCTTTCCAGTATAGTTTTTCCTCTGGGCCACCTGGTTTCGTGGTCAGATGCACTAGCCGTTACTCCACAGGTGTGGACTAAGGCTTCTTGTGCTGACTTCCTTTTTAGATATAGATGATTGTTTTAAGTCTGTACGACTGCATTCCCATAAGTACTGTGACTTGCTGTTTGGTGCCATCTATTGATTCAGCTACACAATGGAGTCCACTACAAGAGTCCCTTGCCCTCCTGGAACTTCAGTAGCTTCCTCAAATCAATGCTATCTATATGCAAGTCACAGTACTACATCCTGCTGCATCCTATACTGATCTGAAGATTGCGTCTGTAGGTCTCTTGATTCAGTAATTATATATCTATTTTGAAGTGATAAAAACATTAAAGTATTTACAAAAGATACAAGATATTATTACTTACATCCTCAGAATTTCGTAAATATGTCAGAGCAGCAGTGAGATTGCCCTGAGAAGCAAGCATGGCAGCATAGTGCGACAGCAGTTCTGCCAGCTTGCCTGACACCTCCACAGTGCGTCCCTGCTGCTCCACGGCTTTTCTCAGTAACATCGTCAACTCCACCAAGTGCTGCAGCTTGGCAGGTGTGTCAGGCTTCTCCGCTTGTGTCCAGCTTTCCACTAGTCTGTTCAGGTTGCCAGCACAAATGTAACATAGCTGTGCATTCAAAGATAAGGGGCTTTTTCCTTCCACTTCAAGCCGTGCTCCAAGTTGTTCTGTTCAACAAAACACAAATTAATGATATTTAGAGCTGAACTACTGATTTGTGACCCATTGCGTGGAAAGGGACCTAAAAGTCATGAAATGAAATTTTACAGAAGAACAAAATAACGAGTTTGCAATGTAATAACTGCATTTCTATCTTTTGACATCTTGTGCTACCTGTAGACTTTCTTTACACATTAAACTAGGACGTAGTTTTATTATTTGCCACAAAATCTCGCAAAACGAGTTTTACTGACTGAATGCCAACAGTAGAGAAGGGACCCAAAATCATTTATGGGATTATAACATTGCCGATTTTAGGTTCCTTTCATTTTGTACTATTATTATCTGTTGGAATTGACACTGATTTGATGTTATGGAGAAGGAAATTAATAAAGAAGGTTTAAGTGACGAATTTCAAACTTTTATACTGATTTTTTACAACACGTGACAGTGAAAGTGAAACAGAAAGTGAAGTGGGGAATGAAAAATCTGATGGTCAGCTAGAAGACATTGTTTGAATTATTGTTTTTTTTTTAAGTTCTTTATGTTTTGTGTATATATTTCATATCAATTCCATACTATAACTTAATGTTTAAAGTGTGCGTTGTGTTTCATATTAATTTATATTCACTTTACATTCAACTCATTTTGCAGAAAAATTTACTTTTATATTATCAAACACAGCTTGCAACATACGAATACATAAATAAGCAATGTTAATGTTTTTATACCATTAAGTACGAGAAAAATTCGTACCGGCACCGGGAATCGAACCCAGGACCTCTCAGCTGTGCGCGCTGAGTGCTCTCTAACCAACTGAGCTATGCCGGGACCCGATTCATGATGCCGGCCGAACTCCTCTCGTAGTCCTGGCATAGCTCAGTTGGTTAGAGAGCACTCAGCGCACACAGCTGAGAGGTCCTGGGTTCGATTCCCGGTGCCGGTACGAATTTTTCTCGTACTTAATGGTATAAAAACAAACTGACTAGTCATACTAGTCAAGCAAAATATAATGAGGTGGGCGAGACCTCATTCATATTTGATACATAAATGTTAATGTTGTTTTTACCTTATTTCATGTATGTATAACGTACATAATAACTACACACTGCTTCTTAAATACCTAAATCTTTCTTATAGTTGCTAAGAAAATAAGTGAAAACTTTAATTGCATTTTTATCGAAAAGTACATAATGTAATATCAACATTCAATAAGTAATTAAAAACTATAGTACCTAGAACCATGATTTTTTTAAATGCTCAGTATTGCATCCTCTTTTTGAAACACAAAAATAGAAAAATGGAAAATCCTACTTTAGGTCCCATTCCTGCAACTGGTCACATTTTACTCCAACATATGATCACTTATTTTTATTTTATTCTTAATACCAAAAACTGAGACAGACATTACTATGCAGTCTCCAGTTTGACTGAGTTAATAATAATGAAAATTCTAAGACAAGAAACATACCACAAAGGGTTGGGAATTCATCGTTCTTTGTATAAGTGAGGGCAGCTGCAAGGGCCTCTTTCCAACTATCGACTTCACATGACCCAATCACTTGGTTCCAGTCCTCTGTCACCACTGCAGAGATTATAGTTGACAGGTAGCCTTTTGTTTGCTGTGAAGAAAGAAAGAGATTTCACACACTCATTCATAACAGTTCGTAGCTAATCAGTAAGATAGTTCTATTATTTGTAAGCACATGAAATTTAACACTGTTTTATAGATCAGGTCCGTGAGCTTTTGTGGTGGAAGTGTTGTAGCTTTCATGGAGCTTCAGATCAGTGGTCAAACCAAAATAGTATTACAACTTTGTCCTTCCAATAATTCCAATGATGGTGATGATAATGAACTAGGGAATGTTATCAGAGAATGCAGAAGTGACTTAAGAATATTAATTACCGAGTCTTTCTCTACCATAAATTCCAATTTCGACTCTTTAGGATTTTAGCCTGTATTTATTATGTACTGGATGGGCGGATTAGCTATGAAACACGACTGCAACAGTGGTTAACCAGTGTTGGCAAAAAAACTGTTTTATTTAAAAAAAAACATGTTTTGTCTTGTTTTAAACTGTTTTTTTTTTTCGTGTTTTAAACTGTTTTTATATCAGTTTTAAACAGTGCCATGAAATAGTGCGTTTTTAAAATATGTTATTATTGTTAACTAATGCTGAGTTCTTGGCAATAAATTCTATAACTGTTTTACTCTCCAAAATTTCTCACACAATAGGTTTAGGGAAAGAGCTCGACATCACTGAAGATGATTCTGACTCATTTCTTAAGATGAAGCGAATTTTTACAGATAAAGAGAATTTTACCGAATTTTGAGAAATAACACCATTTTTGCTTTAAATAAATCCATCTTTTAACAGGACAAAGGAATAAATAATAAAACGTGAAGCAAATATCATTCATCACAAAACTGAAATGATGCCAAATTATACTGTAATATGTGCTACCAATCACTCTGACTCTCTCTTTTTGTGTATTAGTATTGTGTGCAAATTACTGCTCCTACTCTTTGTGGAGACGTGGAGAAAAATTTCTTTCTTCTTTGTGTTTTCATCATTGATGGTGTGTTTGGCATGTTAAGAATGATAACAAAATGCCAAAACCTGGGGTTTCATTAGTAGATGAAGCAAATGAATTTAAACAAGAAGGCTTCATTGTGTCGGGTTCACTTCTAATGTGCAAACATTGTGAACGTGGTCTGGAGTATAAATGGAAAGATGTGCTTAATAAACATTCTTTGTTCCGAGTTACTTCTGTGGTAGCATGTCTGTCTCCAGATTAACCGTCCCGGGTTCAATTCCCGGCAGGGTCAGAAATTTTCATATAAAATTTCTACCTTGGGGCTAGAAGAGATGGTGGTGCAGAACTTCTAATCTTCGATTGTGCACCAATATGCCTTGGTTAAATCCAAAATCTCTCCATAGAGCATATAAGAGAAGACTGTTCATACTGATTCATCTGTCGGACAGGAATGTTAAGCCTGGAGGGCCCCTGAGTGCTATTTGACAGGAGTAAAGTACATGCCAACACCGAGTTTCCCCTTCTCCCTTCCTCATCTTCATCATCATTCATTCCATACTCTACACTTACACAAACATTTACACATACTCACCCTAGTATACAACACAACTCTCTACAGATCACATGTACAGCACGGTCCACCAAAGTGGTGTGCAACTAGAAAAATGGGTCACATACATACATACATACATACATACATACATACATATATACACTGTTTGTCTGACAATGAGAAGCATGTGCAAAGAAAAAAAAATATTCGTCTGTCCAGTCAAATGGACAACAAGTTGCAATTGGAAGAATCAATTTCCATTTAGTGAAGGGCATAATGATTTGTAATTTGATATGTTTCATTACTTGCAATTTAATGAACAATGTCTATGCACACACATTTTAACAGATTCCATATAGCGTAGAGCTCAATATTTTATAATTTCATGTATTTAATTATCTGAAACCTTGTCAGTACTGTACATACAGCATATATTAATTAATACAAATAAAAACATCAAACGTCAGTTTTTTATATTAAATAAACACTTTCTGGAAAAAAATAAAACCATTTTCAAACACACTTAGTAATTGCTTTCAAAGCAAACTCTTATTAAAGTATTTTTGGAAATCTGGTTTTTATGTGAATTTTCTCCCTCATTATAATTTCATAATTTATTTCATTTTTACTATCTGACCTTCCAAGCCTTACCTATAGATACAGAATAACACACAATTTACAATAATGGTTGTACATGAATGGGGACATGAAAAAAAATATAGATAAAAATTTAAGATATAAATATAGATTTTCAATCACAAATATATCATTAAACAATTATGTGGAGTGTTTACCATGTAGGTGATTTTTTTTAACATTTTCTAGATATACAGGATTTGATGATAAACTATCGATCTGTAGTAAGCATGGCTCTTAACTTACTTACTTCAAAGTAACGATACTGAGTCTTCGCTAAAAGGTCACTACCGCCAGTCATGGCAAGGATGATTGCATCTGCCATGCGTCCATTTTGCAGACACAGCTCAACTGCTGCCTCAGTGTTGCCTAGCAGCAATGCCTGACAAATCAACCCTTCAGTATCTGTAGCAAAGAAACAAGGCAGGGGACTGTAATGTACTTTCTTTACGAAAAATGATTCCTATAATCCTTTCACTTCTAAAATTAACAAATCACTAATGTGGACTACAAATTTATAATGAACTTGAATGTAAAACTCAGTACCACAATAGAAAGTATGACAGTATTCATAGCATGTTTGACTAATGTAGTAAGGTGACACAATGCAACTATTGACAAGTATACAATTCTGACGGGAAAGAGTATAAATAATTCTGTATATAATAATTAATTTCTCTAAAGTCATTTTTTTCCTTTCATACTAAGTAGGGTAAACACTTTTCACTGATTTCAAATATATTTCAACATTACACAACCCTCAGTAATGGTAAGCATGACAAATAAACATTGTGTTATTTTTAGATCTCTCTTTTCCCTGAAAATGGGTTTAAAATAATAAAGTTGACTTTTTTTTCATCTTTTAATTGCTAGTTTACATTTACCCCTTTGAGAGGGAGGTAATTGTAAACACCAATTTTCGCTATCAGACACTGAACATTTTTTATTCTGTTTCAGAAGAAAGAGCTGGGTTAAACGAGCGTTGAGCAGATTCCGCCGATTTTGGAATAGACACCGACGCACTTAGGTTAGGTTAGGTTAGTTTAGGCTTTTATTATCCCGTCAAGATGAAGATGAAAGCGACTGAGTGTGATTTTTTGTTTTCTATGTTGGCAGTTCAAGTACGTTGGTGTCTATTCCAAAATCGGCGGAATCCGCTCAACGCTCGTTTCACCAAGAGCTGTACTCCTTCCAACTCCAATTTTGGTCATTGGTACATTTCGTCCCTTTAACCTATGATATATGACGATATACGAACTCAGTACCTCTCCTGAGCTTGACGATAACTGTAGTTACTATTTTTCACATCTGTGACAACCCTCTCTAAATCCTCTACAGTGTAGTTGGGTGGGGGTCTCTCTGATTACTGAAAAGTACGAAATGTACAGTAACCGTAGTAAAACATGTTTACAATTGAATCGGTCATTGCAGAAAGGGGATAAGTCATAAAATCTTACTTTTGAGATAATCAATAAAAACTGTTTTCTTCTTCCAATACTGGAGTAATCATTATAAATATTTTTTCTTACTTTGTTTATGAATAGTGAAGTCTAATACATCATGTTAGACATCTGACATCTCAAACACTTTTGTTTAAAGTTGTTTAATCGAACCATGACTTATCCCCTTTCTGCAAGGAATTGTTAAATATAAAAGAAAAAAATATATAAATTACAATTTTGGGCTAATGTAATATTTGAAATCAAACTAAATGTTAATAATTACAATAATAACGATGTTTTTGTGTGTAATTAGTACACTACTATCACCATTTACATAATTATTTTTGCATTTTAATCATTATTCCTACTACAGAAATGTACCAATATGTGATTTTATATCACAGTTTTAAATCAAAACTCTACTTTCAAACTAATACTTAAAACTGCATATAGGAGAGCACAATAAAAATACACTAAAGTACTACACAAAATCATTTGTTTCAATTGTTATAGAGTGTATTGTTAGACGTTGGAAGCAACGTCATTTCTAGATTCCTTGTCACAAGGTGGCCAGTTCAGGATCTCTTCGTAAAAGAAAGTGTGTTCCAATGGAATGTATTGCCTCACTTTCGTTACGTCTCCAAGTTTTTTTTTCGTATTAATGGGAATTCTCCCATTGTATGCTTTTGTGTAGGCATTACTATGCATCCAGAACCTGGTTTTTTCATACAGAATCTGTGTTTCTTCATTTCACTACCAATGAACAAACTGGCAGTCACACATCCTGGATCATCTTTAGAGTAAACAAATTCACTGAATTGTGCTGAAGAAAACATATTATCTTTCCCTTTTTTCCTCAGTGTGTCTAATGAGCAGGTGGTTTTCTTGTAACACTCTGGCCACCAGTATTTAAAATTCAAAATATCATCAGTAGTAACTGATTCTACAGAAAATCTGTTGTTTGTGTTTGCCTGGTGGATCAAGGTATTGTATTGGTCTGGCACATATACCCTGTCTGTCTTACTTAGTTTGCGCTTCACTACACCAAAGTTGCGGTCACAGGGAAGAAATGAATGGCCTCGTTGTCGAAAATAATGAATGATTTTGTTAAATCTCCCCATTTGGGTCAGTGGAAGCAACAATCGAATTAAGGTATGATTTTTATTTTCCCTCCACAGTTATCAGAGAAAAGATACAATTCCTTGACTGAAGAAGGGACATTACTTTCAATGTAGTTCAGAAGGAACACACTTCTTTTGAAGATTTGTGGCCTATACCTTCATGATAGGAATAGAAGTGCGCCGTATGGTCTTTGAAATTGTGAATGTTGAAAATTGATGACCCAAAGTTGCGGCTAAACAAACAATGAGTAGTTTCTTACCCACATTGTTCTCCTGTCGTACGGGCTGCTACAGAGTTCCCAATGGAATTGACGTTCCAATGCCTTCAGTTTATTTTTCTTATTTACATTTCTGCGGTAGTTAATTTCATTGCGTTTACGTTCACCACTAATAACACAGTTTTCTTCCCCTGGGTCACTTACTACTTCTAGCTTATCTGTCATTTTCCTTTATCAGCTGATGGGCGCGTAACTTATTAGATCCGCGGGACTCAATTGCGTCATGTCGTCAGTCAGTGCAGAAAGAAGGTAAGTCGCTGACTTGTCCCCTTTCTGCAATGACTGCGCTGCTTATGGTACTCTGCTTTGCTTTGGGAATGAGAAAATTTGTCCCATTTCTGTATGGAAATGTGTGTCTACGTCTGGAGAAAGCAATGGCACTCTTAACTCATTTTCGCGTTTTTCATGACTTATCCCCTTTCTGCAATGACCGATTCAATTACCCCCAAGCAATTAAACTACGGAACAAATGTAAACACGTCATAATTTAATGAAGTGAGGTTATGGGAGATCTCAAAACCGTTGTAATAAATCTTAACTATTATACTTACTTACTTACTTACTTACAAATGGCTTTTAAGGAACCCGAAGGTTCATTGCCGCCCTCACATAAGCCCGCCAGCGGTCCCTATCCTGAGCAAGATTAATCCAGTCTCTATCATCATACCCCACCTCCCTCAAATCCATTTTAATATTATCCTCCCATCTACGTCTCGGCCTCCCTAAAGGTCTTTTTCCCTCCGGTCTCCCAACTAACACTCTATATGCATTTCTGGATTCGCCCATACGTGCTACATGCCCTGCCCATCTCAAACGTCTGGATTTAATGTTCCTAATTATGTCAGGTGAAGAATACAATGCGTGCAGTTCTGTGTTGTGTAACTTTCTCCATTCTCCTGTAACTTCATCCCGCTTAGCCCCAAATATTTTCCTAAGCACCTTATTCTCAAACACCCTTAACCTATGTTCCTCTCTCAGAGTGAGAGTCCAAGTTTCACAACCATACAGAAGAACAGGTAATATAACTGTTTTATAAATTCTAACTTTCAGATTTTTGGACAGCAGACTGGATGATAAGAGCTTCTCAACCGAATAATAACACGCATTTCCCATATTTATTCTGCGTTTAATTTCCTCCCGAGTGTCATTTATATTTGTTACTGTTGCTCCAAGATATTTGAATTTTTCCACCTCTTCGAAGGATAAATCTCCAATTTTTATATTTCCATTTCGTACAATATTCTGGTCACGAGACATAATCATATACTTTGTCTTTTCGGGATTTACTTCCAAACCGATCGCTCTACTTGCTTCAAATAAAATTTCCGTGTTTTCCCTAATCGTTTGTGTATTTTCTCCTAATATATTCACGTCATCCGCATAGACAAGAAGCTGATGTAACCCGTTCAATTCCAAACCCTGCCTGTTATCCTGAACTTTCCTAATGGCATATTCTAGCGCGAAGTTAAAAAGTAAAGGTGATAGTGCATCTCCCTGCTTTAGCCCGCAGTGAATTGGAAAAGCATCAGATAGAAACTGACCTATACGGACTCTGCTGTATGTTTCACTGAGACAATTTTAATTAATCGAACTAGTTTCTTGGGAATACCAAATTCAATAAGAATATCATATAATACTTCCCTCTTAACCGAGTCATATGCCTTTTTGAAATCTATGAATAACTGATGTACTGTACCCTTATACTCCCATTTTTTCTCCATTATCTGTCGAATACAAAAAATCTGATCAATAGTCGATCTATTACGCCGAAAACCGCACTGATGATCCCCAATAATTTCATCTACGTACGGAGTTAATCTTCTGAAAAGAATATTGGACAAAATTTTGTACGACGTCAACAAAAGTGATATTCCTCGAAAGTTACCACAGTTGGTTTTGTCCCCCTTTTTAAAAATAGGTACAATTACGGACTCCTTCCATTGTTCTGGTACAATTTCCTTTTCCCAAATAGCAAGTACAAGTTTATAAATTTCGCTATATAATGCGCTTCCGCCCTCTTGTATTAATTCTGCTGGAATTTGATCGATACCTGGAGACTTGTACTTTTTCAGATTTTCTATCGCAATTTAGACTTCTGAAAGCGTGGGTTCGGGTATAAATGGCTCAACAGTTTGTATTTCAATTTCGTCCCGATCATTTCTATTTGGCCTGTGTACATTTAGTAGTTGCGCAAAATAGTTTTTCCATCTGTTTAGGATTGATGGAGAGTCTGCAAGCAAGTCACCATTCTCATCCTTGATCACGTTTACCCGTGGCTGATATCCGTTCTTAAATTCCTTTATACCTTATTATTGTTTCCTTCCCCATAATACAACAAGTAATCTCCTATTTGTGATATGCCATTCCCATCTAACCTAACCTCTTGTACTCCCACGAAGTCTATTCTATATCTAGCTAGTTCTTTAGCTACTAATGTTAGCCCTCCTGTTCTATAAAGACTAGTTACATTCCAAGTGCCAAATCTCAAAACCTTATTCCTTTGCTGTGGTCGTGCCAGAGAATCAGTCCTATTCCGAGGCTTATTATAGGGATACGTAACAAGCTGTTTTTTACGGTGATGGGTTGTTAGCCCTTCGCCCAACCCCCAAGCTGGAGGACCACCCCTTATCGGCTGTCCACGACTGCTTATTCAATATATTCGCAGCTACCCTCCATATCTGGAGGCCGTCTCCTCTATCCGCAACCTGAGGACGCGCCATGCCGTGGTGATAGGGACCCACAATACATGGAACTATTATACATTACTCATAAAAACAACATATTCTTAAAAAATAGCACTGTACAAACGTACAATGCCAAAAATTAAGGTGAAGCAAAATTCTTTCTCAACTTTTCTTGTAGACTCTTACAAAACATTCGTTCACAACTAAGCAGTTATTCCTATTTGGCGCCAAACTGTTTTGTAGTTTAGCCAACATGTTAATTTAAATAATCCCCCGAATTAAAGTTTTTATATTGACAGTTTTGTATTTCTCACAGAATTTGTTTATAATTACCCTCATCTACCCTATACCATTTCATTTGATGGTTTATTCTAGCAATACAGAAATTCACAAAGAAAATAATAATTACACTAATTTGGACTAAATTACCATTGTGAATTACTGGTTTCAAATAAAGATCCATGAATTATTTAAAATATCATTATATTCAGACAGAGAACATGCTCAATACCACTTATTCAGTATCACAGATGATGAAAAAATATTTTCCGTGAAAATCATGAAATCATTGTTTTTTAGTATCAAATACTTTCGCAGGGTAAGTTAATAAAATTTTAGATTTTAAGACAGAATAATATTTAGCACAGCAACTTCTCTTGAAACAAAACCATAGATTTACAACTAAGCCAATTTTTACAAACACTCACAAAAAAAAGAAAATGTAGTACAAGTACTAGATTCCTAGCGTGAATGAAACTGATGATAGTGAGATGGTATTTGTCAAGGTGAAGCCAAGGATTCGCCATGTGAATATCTGAAATTCGCCTTAAAGTTGCGGAAAACATCGGAAAAAACCCAACCAGATAATCAATCAAAGCGGAATAGAACCCATGCCTGAATACAGTCTTGGAGAAGCTGGCACATGCACTTACCACGTGACTTACACCATGCTTTAAAGTATTACAACAACAAAAAATTACTCTATTTCAGAAATTTAAAATATATAAGCCCACATCTTTCTTGAATTTTCATTACTTTTCAAGAAAAACTCATTTTGTACAAGCAATTAAGTAAAGAAAATACTATGCAAATCTGGCTTTCAGGTAGAAGCTCCCTGTGAAGCAGGCTTCAATAATTTCAAGGGAGAAATTCTTCTGGGGCCAGGTATTGATCCCAGGACACTTCGCTTAGCACACGAATGCTCTACCAACTGAGCTACCCCAGGAACTATACACGACATCGTCACAGTTCCTCCCTTTTATCTCCACACAACTCAAATGGGCTGACAAGGCACCAGAAACCCAACTTTGAGTGCACACAATTCTGTGTGACTTAATTATTATTCAAGTCTGCTTCACAGGGAGCTTCTACCTGAAGCTAGATTTGCATAATATATTCGTTACTGTAGGTACGTTAACAGAAAGTCACACAGAATTGTGTGCACTCGAAGTTGGATTTCTGGTGCCTTTTCAGCCCATTTCAGTTGTGTGGATATAAAAGGGAGGAATTGTGTCGGTGTCGTGTATAGTTCCTGGGGTAGCTCAGTTTGTAGAGAATTCGTGTGCTAAGCGAAGGGTCCCGGCATCGATACCTGGTCCCGGAAGAATTTTTTCATTGAAATTATTCAAAGAAAATACCTTTAAGGCAAACTTCTTCAAAGAATTACAATAAAGATATAATAGCCCAATTATGTGAGAAATGCGAAAACTACTAGCAGAAATGATTTTACAAGAATACTTACCATCTCCAATTAAGATCTTGAAGGGGTCAACCGGTGACTTGCTAACTCCATTCACTTGACTGCTAGCTGCTGCAATAGCATCGAAGGCTGCAGATGCATCTCCATCTGGTACCTGCGGTAAATTGTTATGCAAGGCCATGCCATTAGTAATCAAGTTCCATTGTCATTGTAATTAGTCAAATTATGACGTCTATGACACAAAGTTTAATACTTTATTTAAATAAATTCTCCATTATTTGTCGTTTGATATATCCTCCACAAAATGCTATTAATAAACATAAGAAGGTGCATCTACAAAGAGCGATCATTCCTAAACATCAAAGCAGGTATTGCTGAATCAATAAGAGCTGGCTTAGCAGTTCCAGTTTCTTATTAGTCATCATAATCTCCAATTTTCTCCCATTGTACCCTATCTTATGCTAAGCTCTGCTACATGAAACATGGTACAAACAATGGTGTACAAAGCTTTCTTCTAAAATCTACTGCAGGATACTGAATGTAGAATAGTCAGTCATAATCTCCATTACAAAATACTACCGGAAAACATATAATACAATTTTCACAACAAAATACTACTGAAAGGTGTGAAGTTACATAAGCAAGAGCTTGAAGAATCTTTAGCATACATGCACAGAAAACTAAACCAAACAAAACAGAATGACAAAATTCAAATTTACAATACTGAATACATAAAAAGGGCTTCTTCATTTCAGAGAAGAAAATGCTGCATAAAAACTTGAAGTTTATATTAACAACTTTTGGGAATTTAAAGAGGAGCAACCGAGATTAAAGCACTGACACTTCACCAAACCAAAATTTTGAGAAACATTTCGAAAACACTAATAGTTTTTTTCCTTGCAACTAAATTAAGTGGTATTAGCTTATTATTTCATTCAAAGCCAATGTAATATTTCCCTCCATTAGTATCTTGATTACCAACATTAATTTCGTTCAGATCATCTAATCTAACTGAAACAACAATATAGTGAGACCATTCATAATTCTGTGCAATGAACCCAAAAAATTTGAAGATACATTTAACAATAACATAACATTATACATGTACCAATTACAGACTAAATTTTCATATTTCATTACTGTGACTTAGTAAAAGTTTCAAAATTATATCGCTTTACTTCAATCTCGCATCATATTATGGAAGAAAATAAAGAGAGAGTGGACAAGGGGGAAGGAGCAAAAGAAACTGCACAGTTACAGACTTTGTCTTTCCAGGATTAGAATGTCTGTCTACAGCACGAAAAACTAATGAAATAGGTAGCTATCTGACTAGGAATGAACCTAATACGACATTAATTAGACTATAGCAGTGTGTTACATTCAAATATTACCTTATCTCTTTCAAGGTAATAGAATATTTCGAAATTTGGTTTGTCTTTTGACGAGAAGGTGCATAGGGAACAGAGAAGTCTACCTTATCAAGCTATTATACAATGGTAACATAAAAACTTATCTGTCAATTAAATAAAGTAAAGGCATTGCGTTTTCTAGACATATAGTTTTTATAACTATTATGGCCTTACACCAATGAATTTTTGTTCCAACAGCAGAGAATATTCTATATACATGTACATGCCCCACTCTCTCACATGCAATTTTGACGGACATTCACAAACAAACACATTGATTTGGGACAATACACACTAAAACGAAATTTGTGATTAATGCTCTTTTCCTTGTAACACATGCTACTACAATATAGGTAGTTTAACTTCATGAGATTTTCCATTAAGTAATTACATTTAAATGCCCCAATCTAAATTTAATTGCTTCTTTATTATGAAATACGTGAATTGCATAAAAACTTAACACAGCATCCAATAAATATTTTAGCAGATACAACTTCGAAAGTGCTTCTTTCGTGAAATACACTAAAATGATATGTGGATTTTTGGGTACGTTCACTGATTCAGGAGACATTTAGATTGGAAACAGAAGAAAATGCGAGCTTCTAAAGATTTTGGGTCTATCTTCGCCACGAAGTTTAAAAGAAGCAGAAAAAAGAAACGTCATTCATGACTCTTACAAATGGCTAAATCAACTTTACTGACAAAGATGGTCCAGTCACCTGTAATGGGCACAATAACTACAATTTATTTTTCTCTTCCCTATTCTCATCTCAAGACGACAAACTGCTGAATAGGAGGGGATTTGGGATGAATGTGACCTACTTAAAAAAAAAAATATCAGACCAAAAAGACAATAACAAACGATAAAAAATAATACTTCAGAAAGAATGTTACTACCTTAATTTTGTACAGTAACAATCCTATACATTCATAAATAAACACATATATGGTGGGAGTGCTTATGGGCTTTACATATTATGAAGCACAAAGCAACAAACAAAAGGGTCTTACCATGGAATTGGAGTGGGTACTCTCAGAGCCATCTGCATCTCCATCAGAGTCGCTCTAGAAGAGCCCAACATAAAGCAGGAAAGGTTAGGCAACACCCAAACCAGCATCAGCACCATGCCACACGATCACAAAGAGAGGTAACACAAACAAAAACTCACTGTTATCTTCCTAGCTTCAATTACAAGACTGAAGGATATCAAGATGCTATATAAAATTTTCAACTAACCCAAAGGACCCAAGTACACGAATAATTCTATTTCTATTTATACGTAAAATTTGAGTTGTACTACGATTCCATTTTCTCATTAGGTGGAGTACAAGAAAGTAGAATAGTGTGTGAGATGATGTTATATGATTTCATAACATATACTGAAGGTTTTATGTTCCTAATATTATAATTATTTACAAAGACAAACCATAATTATTTATTATTATTATTATTATTATTCCTTAAAGGGGATTATTCCTGTGTTCGACCATGGTCTGGAATTTAGGTTAAGTTCAGATTTAAGACCTCTCCTGGAACCACATTATCATAATCATCCTATCACATCATCGAGGTAATGTAACTCCGCCTTCCAGGCGCCCCAACCTCAGAAGTGGGTTACAATTAAGCCACGGCCAGGAGAGAAGACCAGAAATGTCGAAAAGACAACCTGGTGGCATTGGATTTAAAAAAAAAAAAAAAAAAAAAAAAATTATTCATATCATGAACAGTGTGTAGGGCATACCTTACTACTAAAGTTCCTTGGTATACAGCACTGAGTACCTGTATACCTATAATCCTACATAAGTAATACAAATTACATTTCACATTATACCAGTGGTTTCCAAACTATATACTGTTGTGTCCTGCGGTGTTGCAGCAAACTAGTATGGATGCTGTAGAATTGGGTCACAACCACTTGGATGTTCCTTCTAGAGTTTCTTAATTTATTGTTTCTTTAGTGCTTTATTAATATAACAATTTTTTCTCTAGATGTCATAATATATAACTACAGTACCAAGAGCAGTCTAGCTACTGCTGCTCCTTTGAGTAATATGAGTAAGAATTTTTACGTGGGAGGGAACCAACCTGCTGCACAACCCCCAACTTGGAGGACCAGGGTTTGATTTCGAGAAAATAAAAAAAATGGTTCCAACATATACAAAGAATGACACTATCAAAACCAGTTACATGCCTTTATGAATATAAACCAAAAGGAAAACGAAGTACTAGTCGACCATGACTATGATGGGAAGACGATCTTTGACTCGGAACGGACCGGAATCGGTCCACCTTGAAGTAGATGATGATGATGATGATGAGCAGTAAGAGCAATATGTTATAATTTATAGCCAATTACGTTAAATTGATTTCACCCATGAAAATGAATCGCTTTCAAGAGCAATTGTTACTGCTCAGTGACTCTTTTGAAAACACTTTTTAGTACACTGTAGATATACAAGACCCCAACACCTCCTGAAACCGCATCTGAATTTATCTCTGCATAATAAGAAAATTTTATGGAACTTCAAAAGCAATATTTACCATTGCACAACTAAATAAGTTTTGTACATCTGCAAAAGAAGAATATCCACTACTAAATTTTACAAGTTAAGAGAATTCCAATTACATTTGAAGGTTACACGGGAATAACGAACAATGTCCATCAAAAATCGAAATTGAGTTAATAGTGCCATCTGATAGTAGAAGGGGAGTACTTTCATTTGGCTGCATTGGTATTATGTAAGAACGAAAATTGTCCTCAGTATTCTGCGTTAAAGTTTCTGTATACTTTGGAAGAATGAACAATGTCACATCCATCCCAAGAAAGAACGAACAATGTCCATTTTAAACACAGAAACTAATGCAGACAGCTTTTACAAACTTGATCTTAGAGTCATAGCACATTGCTGGTTAGTTTTTTTTTTTACATATGCCAATACAATCTGTATTATACAATAATAATATTATTAAATGACTGTATGATGTTTAGCTGTTATTCCATGTGACAATAAATTCCATTAATTTTCATTAGAACTACTTGTGAGCATAATACAAACAGCTGTACTATTCCAGTGTTCAGATGTCTGTGGTAGGGTATTGATTATTTCCTTTATTATACTTTTATGGTACATACTATAGTGTTTGTGGTTAGTGCAATTTATTTTTATAATGTCTGACGTTAGAGAAAATTAATTATCCGGACCCATTCCATGTTCTATAAATTCAAGGAAGAGAAAATTTACAGGACGTGTTACAGATGCATAAAAAATTCGTGCTATGAGTTATATTATGGGAGAAGACTGTAAATATTCTCGTTTTCCGTGTTTTCAGAAAATAAGCCAAAGTGAAAGAAGCGATCTTATTAAACATTTCAATGAATTAGCATCATATGACACTCAAAATGCTCACCTTTCAGGACTAATTTCAGTACTTCCTGTGCAAAGAAGAAGATCCAGAAAAACACAAGCCGAAGCTGATTTTCGTAATTTTTCTTATATATATAAAATGCGAATAAACAAAGATCGGCAAAATACTGATGTTCCCGTTTATAAAACAATTGCTCTACATGGAGTAATAGGCAGACGTTTAGTCACTTTGAAAACGTCATTGACTACTACTGGAAAAGCCCATACAGAAACAAGAGTTAAACATGGAAACAGGGCTCACCAAATGAAAGGAGAGATTTTATCTAAAATTTTTCAGCACATTCAGTCACTTAGAGGTCAGAAAGTCCACTAATCTCGTCACGATAGCCGAAGGTAGTATCTTCCAGAGGACTTGAATATTTCTAAGCTGCTTAAGTTACACTTAGAAAAATTTCTTGCGAACCCTGTGTCTCACGAGCAATACAGAGTAATTTTTGTCACTAAATACAACATTAGCTGACATTTCATACATTAAATCAGAAATTTCCAATGAAAAAGATGCAAGTAAATTAGATAATTTTGAGAAGGAGAAACAAAATTTAATTTGAAAGAATGAATTGCACAAGAGAAAAGGACATAAGTTCTATGAAGTAAAACAGGCTGCACGTCTAAAATCCAGGAAGTCAGAGTATAAAGAGGCTATCTGCATGGATTTCCAAAAGAATTACCAGTTCCAAACTTTTCAACTATTGAGGGCTATTATCGTCGACAGCTGCCCTTTTATTCTTGTAACATACATACACTGTCAACAGGAAGACATGTATGACCAAAATATTTAAAGTAACGGCTCTGAGGAAGTTTGCTCTATGTTATAGCACCACTGTATGAATAATGTACCAAGCTGCGTTGGTGAACTCCGTATCTTCTACGATTCTTGTTCCGGACAAAATAGGAACTTTACGGTATTTAGATTTTGTGGATCACATTTCCCACTCGAGGTCACTCGTACATGGAATGTGACAAAAACATGGGACTTGTCAATCAGAGAGCAAGGTGTGAAGTACCCGATGACAGAAGGCAAGAGATTGCGAATTCTAGGAGGAAACCAAACCATTCATCATTGTAAACTGTAAACAGCTACAAGGCAATGTACAAGGAATTACAAATTTTGAAAAATGTTTGTTCTCCAACTGCTAGAGAATATTTCAGTCTTTCTCCCACCAATGACGAGTCACAAGAAGTCAATAACAGTGAATGAGACGATTTTATAGTTCAATCTATTCATTTACAATGGAAAATTCAGTGCAATTAGATTAGTTTGTAGATTTGTTTTTCAATAATTGTTTGGAACAATGAACACTCAAAGATAAAAATATTTATAATGGGTCAACAATATTTATAACCTTTAAAAAGGATACCCTACACGAAAGTAAACATGTGCTACATTGTTTGAAAATATTATGCCTGATTCTATTTCCAACAAATATTCAATTAAATTGTGACATTGTTCGTTCTTCCCGTTTATAAAACATAGCAAAGTAGACTTTTTGCAGTTTTGCATTGTTGTAATTCATGAAATCAAAACAATATTTCGTCACATATTTGCTTTATAATGGTACATTCTTGTGTGATAAAAAATAACAGTAAGTTAACAATAAACTATACATTTCAAGTCCTCAAACTTTAAATTTCATTTATCTCAAAATTATTCTGAATGGACATTGTTCGTTATTCCCGTGTACCCTTCATTTTTGTAAGATGAGTGGAAATCTCTACATTACACTTTTATGTGCGTACTTTCCATTACATTTATTTTTAATTCCTCGATGCTACATTTTCTGATCTCTTTGAAATAATTCAGAAATTATTATTATTATTATTATTATTATTATTATTGTTTGGTCAACTGTCCAAAGACAAGTTTTAATCTCATAGGTGATACCAATAAGGCATCACTCATGAGGCAACTAAGCCAGGAGATAACGGGTAGAGTGGCCAGTTTCTTTCCTCTTCCATTGCATACATCACTGACTAGTAAGTTATTATTATTATTATTATTATTATTATTATTATTATTATTATTATTACTATTATTATAGGCTATTATCTGAAATATCATCCACTTGGATCTAGTTCTGAATATAATAATATTGTTAAAGAAGTGAGTTTCAGGTAGAAATATGATTTTAAACCAGATCTACTGCAAAATAAGAAAACATTAGACGAATAACTACTTATTTAGACATTTATCAATCAGATGTCCACACCACAAAAACCCACCTTAATATCTATATGTTTACAATCATATGAAATTACAATTCCCCAATGATAAACCTAAAGATTACCAATTTTATCAAATTATACCTACTTTACTTAATTTCACCAACCAATTACAACTACTTATTTAAATCACTCTTGTAACTACTACCGTCTTTAACCAAATGGCTGAAATTAACTCAGTCAGATAGGGATATCATGCCATGCTAAGTCACTCTAATACTTCCGTTTGTAAGTTCATACCTTTAACCATTTTAATGCGGCAGACTTTTTAAGTTCTGAAGTGGGTGCTAGCACAGAGCGATTCAACGACGTTCTCTGAAACTTTGTCTGGTGATAGACAAAAGAATTGGTTAAAATAATTAAAAAAAAACCAAACAAAATCAAATATAAAACAACAGCATAATTCAAAATTAATTTTTTTAGTGTGCAGAGAGAGATTATGCATCATTATGACAACTAAACTAATAATGAGGTTAAATAAAAGAAATTAATATTAATACAGTAAAACCTCGTTCAAATATTTCTGTTTTTAAGGAATGATTTCGAAAGTTCCAGCAAAACTACATAAAATAAAGGTAAGTGATTTCTGCTTTTATGGAACCCAACTTTAAGGAAAATTCCTACATTTAAGAAATATATCTGAATGGATCTGCAAATACACATCTCGTTTTAATGGAATTCCAAACCTAGTCCAAACGTTTGTGATTGATTTCTGAACAAGTGTCTAGCTTTAATACATTATGATCGAATAGTATGTACTGATATCTCGATTGAAAGTAAGCTTGTCTTTGTATATGAAAAATGTAAATTTCAGTACTTCAAAATAAGTTATGATTTTGTAAAAAACATATCATACCGCATGTTTGCGAAAGTTTACTATTAATGAGTTTTTGCTAATAATAAATTTTATGGATATTAAGAATATGTAAATACAACGTACTTCAATGGTCTAAGAGTTTTCTAATTTCTAATCTCAGCCATTTCTTGCTTATTTAAGTGGAAATCCCCCTTTTACGAAAAGCCAGCTTTTAAAGAGAAAATAATTAGTCCCCCAGACATTCGTTAAGAAAGAGTTTTACTGTATATTGTTTGTGATAAATCGTTTCAATTTATGAGAGACTTTCAGTTTAATTTGAAATAAATATCGTTCTATACATTACTGCTTAAGTCTACAGAATTATAAACAGTTGGTTATAAAATTATACCTACAATTTTAATAAATTTATCATGCATTCAGACTTGCATGGCATTGTCCCACACGTTCAGGCCATAATAATATGTCTTAAATGACAGATTTTATTTTTATGGAATATCATAGATAAAAAATATTCAGTATTTAAATCATCTCCAAAAATGTTATTTATTAAAAGAATGGCTCAAAATGATCGAAACACTTTCACATACTTATTATAAAGTAATTAATAATGGTACAATAACATTGAGTGCATCATTGTTAACAAAACTCTCCAAGTTTCGTTTTTATCAATGGAAGAAGTCTGTTTCATACTTTCCAATACAGGAGAGACAGTTTGGCAAAATGGCGACTTTACAACACAATTTGTTTTTCGTACTGCAAATAGGGAAGACGTACTCAGTAACAATACTGCAAATGTTCATATTGTTTCTCCTTTCTAATGACATGGCACTCTGCCTTGTTTCCGTAATAAAGTATCCATTTCTCTCAATGAATATCTGCCACATATTTGGATTGGACGTGCTACTGCAATTGATCTGCTCTACAGTGCTAGCTTCTCAGGTCACCAGTTGATTCCATGAGATTTCTTTCTTTGGGGTAAATGAAGGACGACGTCTATGGCAATCTCTGCCACATGAGTTGCAACAATTAAGGTAAAGGATCATTGCTACGATTGTATTCATAAACAGAAATATGTTAATGACAATGTGGCAAATACCTAACTGTCAAATTTATGTAAGTAATTAACACAGAATTTTCACATTCGGTGTTTGTAAGATCTCAAATAAAACTTTGAGAGTTTCGCTGACAATTGATGCACATCACATTATTGTATCATTAATAGACCTGTATTGTATAGGACATCCTGTATTTGAGACTATAAAAGCTTGCCCTTATTGACCTCATACAGGACGTCTAAGATCCTGTACTTACAGACTAATAAAAGAATGGATTTTTACAGCAGTGCTGTGTCTATTTCAGGACCAAATGTCTATGTCGAAAGGGCATTTTCTGTTACTAAAAATAAGTGTAGGGATAAAAGGAACTAATGTTCCATAGATCTCACGAAAGCTGAGGTCCAAGTTACCTCAAAATGTAATCAGGTTGTCATTCATTTTTTAACCAATTAGGATAGATTAAAAAAGAAACAAAATCAATAATCATAATATACGTTGTACTATACAGAAATGCGATAAATTCAGCTTATAAACACGTATACTTTTCATTAGAAAACAGTAATTTTATTGGATAATTTAGTAGCATAAAATCATTTAAATTGTTATTTTATTCCAAATCTCTATCACAATAAAATAAGCTGCTAATTAGGAATTCAGTGTGAGTGTTTTTAGATAAGTACAGAACTATGGCAATAATATGGCATAATGTGCAAATGGGGATATCTCAAATTATGTGCATTTTTCTTTCAATAAACATCACACCTCAACGATTAACCTAATTCTGTCCCTTACTGACATTCTGAAAACCTGATAACCTTAGATCTAAACCTTTACATTTTCATAGGTGTACATTATAGAAGTTAGCGTCCTTAATATACAAGTGCGGCAAAAAGCTGCTTGAAACCATGTAACACAGCGAGAAAGTGGAACAAAAGTGTAAATAAAGACATAAGAGTGAGGTATTTTTACATGCAAAAAGACTATATGTGCACAGAAATTACGTATATGTGCAAAAAAAAGAAGTACAAGTGATAACCATACAAATGACATCCCATTGTAGTTCTTCTGTTCACAAGTTGTTTTGAGTGCACATAATGGTAAAAAGTGTGTTGAAATATACTTCACAGATGTTCCACAGGAATGTGAAAGTTCCTTTGAAAGACAAGAGTATGAAAACGGTGTATGAATAGCTTCACTCAATAAAAATGACCAGCCTTCCAAAAATTACAATTTCTGAACTCTTTGACTGCATTCACATAAGAGGAACCCACAAAATAATATGATTCCAACAGTATTTCCTTCAATGCAATGTAAGTACAAGTAAACTAAACGACATTCTATTCAATAATTCATACATCTCGATGGATAAGCACGAAACCTGTAGCCATAGCACAAAAGTTCAAATCTGATCATCCATAATGATTTTTTAAATTGTTTATCTTTACAGAAATTAATAAATGATATTTTATTTAATAAATTGTTGTGTCTTCTATCAAGGCTAAAATATATTGGAATGGGAATCATTTAGGCACATCATATTAAAAGAAAAGAATATGAAACAAAAACATCATCTATTGAGTTGAAATCAATAAATAAATAATAATGGGCATGGGTATACTCTAACACCCTGATTCAAGTGCCTTTTACACTCGGGAAAGATCCAGTATTCAATTTGATAAGAGGCTGAATGGACCTTGGCGACTTTCTGAAAGTTTTGGCAACAGGAAAATTCCTGCCACCACCTGGGATCTTCTAGCTTGTCTAGTAACTGGATGCTAATTGTTATAAACATACTGAAATAATATTAGTAAAATTATCATTTAAGACATATGAACTGTCTTGTCCTTCTGTTATGCATCGTTTACAATGACGCGACATACGTGACACGACACAGCGACGCGACATTATATAAATTATGGCCCAATAGGAAATCCGAGTTCCATGATGTCATGACGCACATCGCGACGCGACAAAAGTTAAAATTGAGTTAACTTTTACAGCGCGACGTTACCGGAATGCGTATGTGTTTTGTTTATAATGGCGTCGTCTGCAACAAAATTGAATACTTTTTCAGATGAGATGCTGATAGAATTGGTTAAAGGATACCCTGAATTATACAGAATGAACCGTGAGTAATGTCATTAATTTCTAGAGGTTATTCTTTCGGATATTTCAAACAAAAAAGGTTAATATAATTTTGCTCGTTTTCGCTTCACTTTCGAGAAAAAAATTGTTTTATGAGAAACATTTCATGGCGTATAGGCTATTTTGGGAAAGCCATTGAATTAACTTAATTCCCAATATGCTTAGTCAATTTAAGAGAGCATTGTATTATGATAAAAAAAATAGTTTTTGTCGTTCAAATATACAGAAATTCCATGTGAACAACTGTAAATTTTCGTTCTGAAAAGGAATTTTAAAACGTTACATTTGTTACATCAAATTTCTGCGTATTTATTATCATAATACAGCACTCTCTTAAATTGACTGAAAATATTGTTAATTAAATCAATGGTTTTTCCAAAAGACGGTAAGAAATGTTTCATATAAAACAGTTTTTATCTCGAAAAGGAAGCAAAAGGAAAACAAAAATTACATTATTTTTTTTTGTTTCAAATACCTCAAAGAATAACCCTCTGTAATTAATGACATTATTTACTGTTCACCTTTTATATTACGATTTGTTTACGTGAAAAACATAATGCTTTCCATCCATGGCTCCCATGAAGTTCGGAAAATTTACTTTTTTCTAATAGGTATCCTTCCACCTTCGTGAAATTGTCCTCAAAAAGTTTCCACTTAATGAGGTGCTTTTTAATTTATCCCAGATTACAGGACTTGTTTCTAAAACTATAGGCCTAATGGACATTGTGTAGTTAAAATACGAAAATCGTAAAGAGAGAGAACCAAGTTCTTAAAGAGAGATACCAACTAATAGGGAAACCTAACCTCAAAGTTACGCTTAGACGCTCTGCTGGATGCCTCCCGCATTGGAAGTTTTTGTATTTGAGGGCCAATGATATGCAGGACATCATCAAATTGCGAAGATGTCATTCGCATATAGTTATGATATGTTGATTTCTTCTACTCCAAAAACCGAGAAGGCAGGCATCGTTTCATTTTAATTTTCCTAATCAACACGAACCAGCGATTCAAGTCGCGGAATTGTGAACACCAGTCCGCGACGCGATACTGCGATGTCGCATCGCGTGTCGCGGATGTCGCGTCATTGTAAATAAAGCATTACCAATAATTATCAGTTTTTAATACTTAATTAAACTTCATTTTACTTAATTCTACAAGTAGGGAGTTACACAGAGCCATCTCCACACAGATCTAAGCTATTGCCTTCTTATTTTTATCTGCCTCACTATAAATTCGTTATTAACCACTAAGTACACATCAACATGAATGCAACTCTCACTGTATAACATTATTTAATTTCATAAAAGCATTTTAAATTTATGCCACTAATATGAAAATTAAAGTTTTCTTCTGTCACAATAATATGTTTGTATTTCATTTACAGTGGACTGTAATGAATCAGAAAGTGAAAAATAGTATGAGAAGTAATACCACAAAAAGACACTTAAAGACATAATTTAATTTCTTCTATCACCTAACTTTGCACGTTTAAAACAGGTATGAATGAGAAGTTCAAGAAAACTGATTAGTTTTATTAGTCACCAGCAGATATAAGATGAAAGAAAACGAGACAAGGCAACTGTGAAATTAAAACCCATATCATTAAATTAAACATACTTTCTCATTACACGTATGACATAGTGATTAAAATAGCAGTTTTAAGTAAATATCTGTCCAACAAATTAAACATTTCTTTCTTTTTCAGTCGTAACACTCCCATTGCCAAAGTTCTCTAATGTACAAATCCCTAGAGTAGAGATGTACAACTCAAAATAAAGATGAAGGGTGCCAATTCTTGCTCCAAGCTTCAAACTGATACTATCATCTAAAGATTTTAAAAATTTATCATATCTACTAAGTGACATAATGCCAACGCTTCCAACAACCTTCAAGCAGATATTGCCATTCAGGATTCCATAAACCTTACTGCATCTACTAAACTGGTCTGATATACTACGAGTAAATCAACATTTTCTGGAACATATAGCACATAGTTTAATTTATAATTATTTATTATGCTTTACAAAGTAAAGAACAAAATGTCAATAAATCACAATTTTGACATAAGGACTTACAGAATCTCCTGTTGTTAGGGTAAAAATTATATTTAAAATGCATATTTCCTGCAAACATTAAGGAAAGGCAATATTGCATTGTGACAATGAAAACAAGTAAGGAACTCGGAAAGAATGGCTTGGTTCAGGCTGTTTCTCATCATCCATGACATGTTCCTTTCACCAAACTGCCATGCACAATCTTTCCCCACACGAAGATTAGTACATATTCTCTTTACATAAAATCTAAAGTGTAAGTACAGATTCTAAAAATCACGGTTTATATAAATATTTATTTTCACGTGTTTATTACTTTCACAACTATTTCCCAACATGCACCAAAAACAAACATGAGTTCTATTCTGCACATTTTCGTGCAGGATCCCCAGATTCCCCGTCAGTGAAACATCATTGTATTTCCACTGCTTACAACTTGGAGTATGAGGTATTTTATTTTTTAAATATAAATAATTTATGTAATACTTTCACGAAAGATTAACATTATATCGAAAGTCAGAAAATATTACCGTCTTCCCCAAGTATATAAATTATGTGTAATATTCAGCAAAACAAAAACACAAAAATGTATCATCATATTAAATGAAGTTAAACTAAAAGAAAACCTATATACCGTTTATAACACACACAATTACCTAATCTACACTCACTCACTTAAAACAGAGTTTACACGTAATTACTCTCTCATGGTCTTAGTAACATAAACTTAACATGAGCTTTCCATTGCAATGGGTAACTTGGAATGAATTAATAACTTACTAAAGAAATTAATTTAGTTTATAAATATGTCAATCACAAATAAGGTGAAATTATAAACTTTTGAAAATTTACTAAACTAATACAAGAGAATAATTTCAAGAGAAAAATTGTTCCGGGGCCGGGTATCGATCCCGGGACCTCTGGTTGAACATACCAGCGCTCTCCCAACTGAGCTACCCAGGAACTCCACCCGACACCGTCTCAACTTTTCCCTTTATATCCACACAACTCGCGTGGGATGACGAAACACCAGAGACCCACATCGAGTGCACACAAACTCTGTGTGACTTGGAATTGTGGTTTTCTGTTAACGTACACAGTGACGTATATATTATACAAATCTAGTCTAGTCTGAAAGACTAGATTTGCATAATATATACGTAATATATACTGGTACGTTCAACCAGAGGTCCCGGGATCGATACCCGGCCCCGGAACAATTTTTCCCTTGAAATTATTCAAATCTGCTTTACAGGAAGCTTCACCTGAAAGACTAGATTTGCATAATATATACGTCACTGTGTACGTTAACAGAAAACCACAATTCCAAGTCACACAGAGTTTGTGTGCACTCGATGTGGGGCTCTGGCGTTTCGTCAGCCCACGCGAGTTGTGTGGATATAAAGGGAAAAGTTGAGACGGTGTCGGGTGGAGTTCCCGGGTAGCTCAGTTGGGAGAGCGCTGGTATGTTCAACCAGAGGTGCCGGGATCGATACTCGGCTCCGGAACAATTTTTCCCTTGAAATTATTCAAATCTGCTTTACAGGAAGCTTCACCTGAAAAACTAGATTTGCCTAATACAAGAGAGTCTCAAATCTTATAAATGCAAATCTTTAAATAAAATTACATTAAAAACTTTCTCAGAAGTGTCGTATACAATCATCAGGAGGTTATCCCATTATTTTCACAAATAGACCTAAGATTCGTGGATTCGCACTTAGCTAAGGTCAAACTTATGTGCTCAAAATACTAAATAAAAAATGAATTCTTTCAGAAGGGAAGTGAAGCTAGGGTTTCATGCCATACATTGTTATGTAAAAAAAATCTACTCCTAGAAAAGACGGCTCCAAGTAAAATGGCTCCAAGTAAAATTTATGGGCCATTTATTGTCCACGTCAAAATTTAACTCTTCTAGTCATTATTTTCTAGAAGTATCATATCATCAGGGGCTTCAAAAATGAAATTTATAACTGTTAGATTAGAACTCAATACATTCCTTGATGATGTAAATATCTAGAGATAATGGAAACCAATCACCTTTTTAAGAAGTGCTATGGGAGTTCTTTTATACATAAAATATGACGTTTCACTGAATATTATACATGCACACAAGTTAGTAAGAAAGTTAAATAAAAACAATAAGCTTACATCACGTCCTAGTGCTGCCACT
Organism: Periplaneta americana; assembly: GCF_040183065.1. Lineage (NCBI taxonomy): Eukaryota > Metazoa > Arthropoda > Insecta > Blattodea > Blattidae > Periplaneta > Periplaneta americana. The sequence continues at coordinate 69,352,876 of NC_091132.1, forward strand.
CTATCACCTAGGCCATCCACTTCATCAGCAGGGCGAGCATTAGCTGGTTTTCCAATATATCTGCCAAGCTGAAAGAAGAACATAATTAAATAAATATAAAAAAATTCTCCTTAACAATAATCTAGTACAACAAATATTGTAACACTTTTCTGATATGAAATCCTAACCTTCTTCTCGCACGCACGCACGCACACACACACACACATATACAGATATATATATATATATATATATATGAAATCCTAACCTTCTTCTCGCACGCACGCACGCACACACACACACACACATATACAGATATATATATATATATATATATATATATATATATATATATATATATATATATATATATATATATAAGTGTACTGTAACATAGCAAACATTTTCTCATATTGTAAATTTTATATAGTTATATAAATAACAAGAATGCTGTAACATGGCGAACATTTTCTTATATTATAAATTTTATGTACTAACTTACTAAACACATTATCTTCAGTGGTCTAATGATTAATGTACTTGCTTCAGGAATCAAATATCATAGGTTCAAACCAAGATGGCTTTTGATTAGGGACCAAAGATACTACAGCTGGGGACCATTAAGACAGGAAGTGTAAAACATAAAAACATATACTTTTCATTCTGTAACAGACAATTAATAAAAAAAAGCTGCCAATATACAAGCCAAAATAATGCACACTATAATTTTCAAGATTTTTATACTTCTCAATTAAACTAAGGAAGAAAACAGTAGCCATGTTCAGATTAAATACACTGCATGATTGTTTAGCATCACAACTCCACAAAATTAGTATCAAAGATTCACCACACTGCATCATCTGCAATAACCTGCCACTATTGTGACGAAAAACCATCTCCTGAACTGCTCAGCCATAAAAGAGAAATATAGAACTGTTGTCAACCTCCTAAGAATCTACTAGAACACTAGATAAATGCGATAGTACTTAGAGTCAACACCATTGAAATAATAAAAAAGATGTTAGCTATTATTTGTTATTACCAGACAGTGAATTTTCGGTCCCTACACAGTGACAAAATGTCACGTCCCTTGGCTTACAGAAGGAGCGTAGCAATGAGTGTGATGACTTGTCTGCAACTGACTTGCACCTAACATTCAGTATTGGGACCGAAAATCTGGTTATTAGATTTGTTTACTGTATTATTATTGTGGTTGCAGGGAAAGATGCAACTTCTGACATTTCTAGTACAGCATTTGAGATGTACAGAGCCAAAGTGCAACATTGCAACTAAACAGCATTTCCTCTTCCCTCACCCCAATAGCAGATAGTCAGCTGGAGGGCAGCGGGTGAATGAGCAGGCAGGAAAGCACAAAAGGAAAGTTAGGAAATATAATCTATGTGACTACGTCATGTCCACTTCGTTGATTATGGCGTTTGGCAATGGAAAGACAGCTTTAGTTGTATAATTTCGAATAATAATAATAATAATAATAATAATAATAATAATAATAATAATAATAATAATAATAATAATAATAATAATAATAAACTAAACATCTCTCCTCTGTCGTCAATCTACCTCAAAATTTTCCAATTACTTGTTCAACACCATGTGCATCATAAATCAGGTAATAATAATAATAATAATAATAATAATAATAATAATAATAATAATAATAATAATAATAATAATAATAATAATAATACAATAAAAAAGAAAGTAATTTCAGGTTTTTAATTTCATTTAAACACACTCAAATCAGTATCTGACAATAGGGAAAAACATTATATTGCAAAACTTAGAAATTACTGTACACATAAATCATAAAAAATTAAAGGGAACATGACCTATTGCATCTTGCAATTCTAACGCATATTTACTAACAGGATAACATGGTATTTGCAAAAAATATGCTAATGACAATCACTTTTACGTTGCTTAAGTTATCTCTTAACATTTAACAACATACATAATTATGAAGGTCATACCGAAAGCACTGTGCAACAATTTTCTGTGAAGTGGAAGTTTCCAGAAAAATTAATCTTCTTAATAGACACACAATGATCTCTATTTCTCCGGGCACATTTCTCTCATTTTATCAAAGTTTGAACATACTGTTACAAAGGAACTTCGTTCCAGCTGCTCAAAGACACTGTTGCAACATGTTACTGGATTGCCTCTGTGTTCTTAGACTGTATATCTTGCATATGGTCCTTTACAAATCCGAAAATGTGATAATCAAAGAATAATAAATCAGGACTGTAGGAGGACTGAGGAAGGAACTCCAAGCGATGCCACAATGTGGAGCCAGTAATAAATGTAAAATATCTATCTATCTTCATAGTGTATCCAGTTATCTGCTGACAACACGTGTTTCATTATGTTTCACTATGAATTTCTTCTTCTTACAAATGATGGGTAAAAAGCATGATGCTTGTTGTATATTTCAGTAGCCACATTCCAATAATTAGATGTATTCAAATTGTATTGGAGAGAATTGTCCAAGGTTACAGGGATTGCAGATTTTATATTAGTTCTGTAGATGTTTGTGACAGGGCAGTTTAAGAGGATATGTTCCAAATCTTCTTCGTTATAGTATCAGCCTCCCTTTCCTTTCCTTTTGCTCTTTCCTATCCAGCCTCCCTTGGCTAACTCTTGTTCTTTTCGACTCTGATAGTATTAGAGCATGCGAGGCCTAGGAGATCATTTCCTCTATCCTTTCCCTCTATATCTATCAATACTTAATAAACCCTCGTAGGTACTCACCTAGTGATGGTGAGGTAGCTTCAATCCTTTAGATTGAGTTAATAAATAATCAAGAGATACCTAAATAAGCTGTAAAAACATCTACTACAGCCCCACTCTTTTTCACTAACAAAAATGTAAAATATAAATATTATAATACCCTTGAAAACTGTTCCTTAATCTTTTCACTACAGGTGGGCTAATAATTGAACAAATCTTTAGGTTACTTAATTTTTTTTATAAAACAAGATTATAGTATTCTCAATAAAACAAGGTTGTTACTAAACTAGGATCTATGAAATTTAACTTAATACATTCTAGAATACGCTATCACCATATTCGTAATACATTGTATGTACAGTACATGTTTTGTCCAACATCAGCTGATCTGACAGCACTGTTACATTGGTGCCACTTTAATCCGAAAATGTAGTAATGTATGCCCTCTTTATTTACTTTAATGCTTGAAGGTATACACCACGCGGATCCTGAAACTCGCAACACACTTGAAAATGTGACGTGAAAGAATTCTGAACAAAACAATGGGATAGAAAATTTATGAACTGAGCAGCTCAGTTGTTTGCATAGCCAAACATAACGAGCCCAACATATCTATCTGCTCTCATGATGAAACCTGTATGTAGTTCTGAAACGTTGGAAAGTTAATTTCAGCACACAAAATATTCTAAAATCTATTTCTTATATTCACACTGTGAAATCCTACAAACATAATTTAAACAAGAATAGTACAAAATTCAGAAAATACCTTGCTATTTATTTCGTCTGGCTTAAATCCCAACAAGCTTAGGAGTTCAGCACGAGGATTGGCATCAAAGCTAGCACGAAGGAAGTTCCAAACAGAGCGTTCATGGGGAGTCGCACAGGTTGCAATCTTGCTTTGGCAGAAGTCAGCATATTGACCATACTGTAACGTTGCCTCCAGTTGATTGGAACGTGCTATCAGCTCTGGCTCTGTTACAACCTGACTCACATACACTGCTCGTGGTACTGCAGTCTGTCCTTGCTGTGTCTCAATTCCAAATGTCACAATTTTGCCACCAAACTGAAACATAATTAAATGTTCATGAAATCTGATAATATGCTAAATTCTGCTGAACAAAAGGAAAATAATAATTCTAACAACAATATACATGCTAAAATATTTAATATAAAGTAACACTGACAAATATTGCTCTTATATAAAATATATGTATATTTTTTATTGGTAGAATCCAAGCAACAAATATCAATAGAAAGCTTAGAAGTGCAAGGAGAATGATTTATGCTGGAATGCTAATGATTTAGATTTCTGAGTCCCCAGAAAAAGTAAGGATATGGCGACTAATACCATAATTTCTGCTGCAAATGTGAGTTAACACTACAATAGATAAAAAATAGTTCTTGCATAGATCAAAACTCTGAATATAATTAGTTAAAAGAGAACACCTATAGTTTCCACTTAACCTAGCCAAAACCAAATCAAAGAAATTATAGTATAACCTCGATTATCCATTTTAATGCATAGGACATAGTGAACAATTATTGTAATCACATAAAATGGACAATCAATGATCTGAATGCATTTAAATCTTTCTATGAAGCTTTAAAAAATCGGTTATATTTTTCTACACTTTCAAACAAATAATTTTCTTTTTATGTCCATTCTGAGGTCCATTTTAAATTTACTATTTACCAAGACATATTCGAGCATTTCTCAACTTTCATAAAACGACAATATTACCTATCACTATAGCTTCCCTAACTATGAGGTCAGAAAAACTCTTTTTGGTTTAGATGGCATATGGAACACAAAAATCCTGTACTTATGGACAGTGTGTCATAGATGGCTAATGTTACTTATTTTTCTTCAATTCTTTTCTCATAAGTTTTGTACAGATATCGTGTTGCAGAAATATCACATAAAACAGTCACGTTTTTTTTAACAAATGTCTTAAGAAACGTGACAACAAAGCAAATAAATTTAAACCTCTAGCATCTTCTGTTTCATTTACAAGTAATTAGATTGCCAACCAATACTTGTGAGTAATTCTGAAACAGCAATTGTTGGATTTTGTGTAGTATGTGTGAGGAGGTGAAGAGTGTTTGAAATCAAACTGACAATGAGAGATTCTCTTTCACACGAAATGAAAAGGAGTTAGAAAAATAGAACCTTTATTTAATAACTGATAACACAACTTTTTTAGTCATCTCATCCCAAATATCATCAATGTTTCTAATAAATATAACAGCTTTAATGGTGAAAGATTCAAATATGTTAGTATATGCTCTGAGATGGAACCCACATCTCTTTCTCTCTTAGATGTTCCTCGTATTTTCCTAAAGTTAATATCGGAATTGTTCCTTATTTACTTATGAAGATCTGGTTATCTTATGCTAAACTTATAATCAATTAACGCTCACCAATAAAATACTGCTACTTTCCTGTAACTTTTAGCATTCCTCAAAGAAGAAGTGGACAGCTTCAAATACTTGGATGTGCTATAAGTAGTAACATGAGCTACTGCCAGGAAGTCAAAAGGACAGCAATGGCAAAGAAAGCTTATAATAGAAAAAGCAGCATCTTCTGCGAACCTCTGGAAAAAGAACTAAGGAAAAGACTACTGAAGTGCTTTATGTGGAGTGTGGCATTGTATGGGGCAGAAACATGGACATTACGACGAAGTGAAGAGAAATGATTAGAAGCATTTGAAATGTGGGTATGGAGAAGAATGAAGCATGTGAAATGGACAGACAGAATAAGAAATGAAGCTGTGCTACAAAGGGTGAGTGAAGAAAGAATAATGCTGAAAATAATAAGGAAGAGAAAAAGAAATTGGCTGGGCCACTGGCTAAGAAGAAACTGCCTAGTTAAGGATGCACTGGAAGGAATGGTGATTGGAAGAAAAGTATGGGGCAGAAGAAGATATCATATGATGGCCAACATTAAGATACATGTCCACACCTGTGGAGTAACGGTTAGCGCATCTGGCCGCGAAACCAGGTGGCCCGGGTTCGATTCCCGGTCAGGGTAAGTTACCTGGTTGAAGTTTTTTTCCGGGGTTTTCCTCAACCCAATATGAGCAAATGCTGGGTAACTTTCAGTGCTAGACCCGGGACTCATTTCACTGGCACTATCACCTTCAACTCATTCAGATGCTAAATAACCTAAGATGTTGATGTTGATAAAGCGTCGCAAAATAACCTACTAAAATAAATAAATTAAGATACATGAATCATACGTGAAGACTAAGAAGAAGGCAGAAAATAGGAAAGAATAGAGAATGGTAGGTTTGCAGTGGAAGACTTACCCTTGGGCACAACACTATGAATGAACAGATAAAGGAATGAACAGACATCTATTAATAGATAAATGAATGAATAAAGGAATGAACAGGCATCTATTAATAGATAAATGAATGAATAAAGGAATGAACAGGCATCTATTAATAGATAAATGAATGAATAAAGGAATGAACAGGCATCTATTAATAGATAAATGACTGAAGAAAAACTGAATGATTTAAAAGAAAATAATAAATATTTGATTAATTTCGTACAATATCATAACAATTTTTAACTAAAATAACAAGAGTCTTTATCAAAATTATTGCATCTAATAAAGACACAAAACTTACACCAAATGATGCCCCAACAGGCCTCCGTAGCCACTTGGGAGGTTTCCGGAGATCAACAGAACTCTGCTGCTGTTGTTGAGGAACAGGAGCTTGTGCATAGGCATCCATACCAGGAAATGAATCTGCTATCTGAAAAGTAACATATAAAACAATATTGAGCATTTAACATTAGTGTCGGCTATTACATTGACCTGACATGATAAATATTTATGTAATGAACACCTGTGCTTCGAAAAATAAGCTCATTCTGAAATGTGTTCATGTATCAAAAGGGACAATGCTATCAATTTCCTGACAACTAACTGGCAAAACTTGGTCTTCACAATATGTAACAAACTTCTGATATTACACATCATCAATGCAAAATTTCTTAAATTTTGGTTAATAAAAAATAACAACAAATATTACTTTTCTAATTTCTCTAATTATGGTTAAATCCAGATTCCAGATTACTTTTACAATTCCACATAGGTTCATTTTTTAGATTTACAGCAATGAATTTATTTTGTAATCAGGTTATTATTATGCGTCCTTATTATCAATTTTAAATAGTAAACATAGCAACACAAACCACAATCTTAGAAGTTTTGCTTTATCTTGTGTAGACTAACATTCCAAAAAGGATGGATTCGGGAAAACTGACTAATCTTCATCCATCATAAGAAAAAAAGCAACATAAACAGAGCTAGTAAGAATCGTTTTGTGATAGTCTGTTCTGATTGGTAGATTACTACAGTGGTACTATTTGGGGTACAGTCAGTCAGTTACAATGCCAATCTAATTATTGCTTTGTATTGGACGTTATGCATTCCACTTCCATTTGAAAAATATTACAGTACTGGTATATCAAATTATAGGAAATTCAATTTGATATTTAATATCGTAACAAGAAATGTTTAATTCTTCTACTAATATAAATATATAATGAAAGCTTGTCACAAAATGTACTAAATGCAAAAGCAAAAAATGCAAATTTACCAATGTTATAGTCACTGCTACTTTCACTTGTTGCTTAAAAGGAACTATGCTTTCACCCTAACTGGCAAATTGAGAAAACCAGCTGTGCAGTTGCTGGCCAAATGGACAATTCTGTAGTGCTCGGGAAAAGTGGCGCAAGTCAAAAATGTTAATTTTACAGGAGAAGGAAAAAAAAAACTGTCTTCACACTGGTTATGTCGATTTGATTTTCTTCTGTATGAATTATTGTAATGGGAGAAATACTTATGTCTCTTTTCGCAAGCCAGCAGATGTTCTGTAAGTTGTCAATAAGTTATTAAAAAATGTTTGTGAAAACTGACTTATGCCACCTTTTCCAAGTACTGCTGAATTAGCAGTCAGTGAATTGAGAAGGGTTTCAGAAAGCGCTGTCTTTCTAAAAACATGGTTGGCAATGAGTATGACATTTTATGGGAGAATTACCAGAATGAAGAATAATTCTGTTCTAGTTCAGAAGAAAAGGCGATAGGAGGAGGAGGAGGAGGTGGAGGAGGATAGAAGACTGAGATAACCAGAAGAATGTGTTGCTGAAGAAGGACTGAAAACTTGATAAAAATAAACTTATAAGTTTATAAAGTTCATTCATTTTATAACATTTTCAAAGTGCTGTTGTTTTCCAATGCTCAGCTAGTCGGCAATGAAGCCATTTGCTCTCTTGCAGTGCAATACTATCCATGACTTGATCTGCTGGGAGGGTCTCGCAGACAGCTATATATAGTCTTTGTCAATGTATACATCCTTACCACAAAGTACACAATTTGGTGACTATAGAATGTTAATCCTATGTAGATACTTTGTCTGGCAATCATGGCCAGTTAGCAGGTGGAAAGCTGCAAAGGCTGGTTTTCTTGGTTCTTCTGGGATTAGATTTGGTTTCTGGAGGAAACCTTCCCATGATCTATCTTTAACTGATTGTTTCATTTTGTCCGTGAATTTCTATCTGTATTGATGTTTAATGTAAAATCTAACATTTTCAAAGTGCAGAGCATATTAATTTGAGATATTTTTATTTTTCCATACAAAACATCTGAAAACTTGGGATTATATTATATTCGAGCCATACTACTTCACTGGCAGTAAGAAAGATTGTGAAATATGTAGAAAGAATAACCACTTTAACCTCCAATTAATAAAACTGAACACTAATATCATGGAGTTATATGACCCACCTTGTTACTTGTCTGCACCTGCTGCTGTCCTCCAGTGAGTGAGTACACACTCACATGTCCATCGAAGCTGGAGCTGGCAATGAGTGCAGGATTGCGAGGACACCACGACACATCGAAGTTCCACTGATTTATCGTTGCTATGTCACACACAATCTCTCCACCTGACGCATTGCTGTTTGGGTTCCAGCACAAAATTCGATTGTCTTTTCCACAACTTACAAGCAGATCTGGATCTTGCGGACACCATGCTATTGACAGTACACCCCTATAATCACATCAAATTAGTCTGTAAACAAAATGAAACTTTTCTAAAGCTGCACTATCTAATCAAAATTATCCAGAGATCTTTCTTATGAGTTGATCCTCCATATATTCTTAAGTTAGATGCCATGGAACTACTCTGCAGCACATATAAGGATCATCTTCAAATTTATACAGATGGATCTCTAAATCCTAATAATGGGACATCAGGAGCAGGGTATTATATTCCCAAATATCAAGAAAGATATTTCATACCATGTTTATCCTCCTCCAGTCTTGACACTGAATTGCTAGCTATTGATGCTGCTCTTCAGTGTGTTACTCAAATTTCTGAAAAATCTATTTGCACTCCAAGGGGGCTATGTACCAAACCTATACGCACACATAATTATTCCATTCAGAAACAATTAACTAAACTAAAAAAACTCCAAAAGGAAATAACATTTCAATAGATACCTAGTCATTGTGGTATACCTGGAAACGAGAAAGTCGATAATATTGCAAAACAGGCAACATATTTGCAACCAAGACCTCTTCAAGTGATATCTCTATCCAGTGCTTTTACTTCAGTAAAGTCTCATTTTATAAACTTATGGATCAACAATTGGCTCTATTCTGACAAAGGAAAAATATTACAGTCTTTACAAAACAAACCAAATGACCTGGAAATGTACAAAGACTTGCCCAGACATGTTCAAACATTTTAACAAGAGCCAGAACAGGTCACATTGTCACTCAATTGTATCTACAGTGATTTCACATTTCTGATAATCCTACTTGTCTGTGGTGTAATAATCATGATGAAGATCTGAAACACATTCTTCTACACTGTCCATTCATAAACCACAAAAGAAGTAAATTAAAATCATCAGTACCAGCTGGAGAAGACACAGCCCTGCAGTATATATTGACTACACCGCAACTCTGGCTACTAGCAACAGGCATCTATAATGAACACCAATCAAAATACCCCTCATTTCTCGCGAAAAACAACAACTGAATAGACTATAGTAGACTTTATGTTGTCAGCAAACAGCTGGATACATTAAGAAGATTGATTCATTGATTTCTTATGAGTAGATGTGCATCATAGTCTGCGGTTATTTTTCATGGTTTAAGTTCAGCCCCATAGTTCCAGAGTAGAAGAATCTTAACACTGTGAACTATGACATTCTAAACAATTCTATATTTTAGAGAACAGTTCAGTAAATCCCTTTCCTTTGTGAACATGACGAGTCCACCGCTGTGGAGTAACAATTAGCATGTCTGACCAGATAGGCATCTCTGTAACTGAAACCCACATCTCTAATCATACTGGTTATATACAACCAGTTGTCTTCCAACATTAATTCTACACTTACCGTTGATGATTTTCAAGAACTTTGAGTGGTGATGTTGCAAATCGCAGATCCCAGAGTTGAATGACAGGACTTTGATCCTCTTCTGATGCAAGGCAAAGTTGGGTAGCTACTTCTGGATGCCATGCCACTACCTTCCAACGTATCTATTTCCAAGAAAAGAAGAAAGAAGAGATATTTCAGTAAAAGTACTTGATGCTATACTAGGACAAGAATTATTGCTTTACTCCATTCAATGACTGGTCTTAGCATTATTTAAATCCTATATCAGTATATACATAGTTACTAAATACTACAGACTCAACTACTGCTTGTTACAGACTTTCCAAGAATCACAAAATATAAAAAGAATAAAACTGGAAAGAAACGTTACAGATGACAGTTGTCCTTAGTAGTCAAATGGTTATCATGCTCAACATTATGAATAATGTTCGTTGGGTCAAACTTGGACTAGAACAAAAAGAAATTAAAATCCTTAGGAAATAAAGCCATGAATCCCATGTCATAGAGATACAGTATGTAAAAAATACTCTATCCATGAAGGAGATGGCTTCAGCCAAAATATACTGTTTCTTGTCCACGCCAAAATTCAACTCTAGCTGACTAAATAACAAACATAGAGAAACAGTACGTAAAAAATACTTCGTCTATTAAGATGATAGCTACAGCCAAAATTTAATGTTCTTGCCCATACCATTATTCAACTCTGCACCTATCAGCCTTCTTTGGGGATAATGATTTCAGCCTTACAGGTGCCCTTCCAACTCAGATATTAAATTTTGCCAAGCTAGGACAATTTATTCTAGAAAGATTTAAATTGACTATACCTCAAGATACTGAAAACATTAGCAAGTGTGCGAATTTAATGTTAAAATTAATTTTACTGTCAGTAATATATTGCTATGTATAGGCCTACGCGAATTTTGGAGAGAAGATTGAGGAAGATTTCGAGGATGAGCAGGTAGCCTTTAGACCTGGAAGACAGGCAGAAGATGTAATATACACCATTAGAACAAGAGGTGAGAAGTTTTTGGATAAAGGAAGGAGAGTTTTTCTGGCCTTCCTAGATTTAAAATTGGCATTTGAAATGGTATCAAGATTGGAAATATGGAAGATATTGAGGAAGAGAGGGGAGAATGAGAAGTTAATAAGGGTTATGGAATCATCCTACAAGTCAATAAAAGGACTAGTGAGGATTGATGGGTTACTATCACAGGAATTTTAAATTAATAGAGGGATGAAGCAAGGGAATAGTTTGAGTCCATTGCTATTTATTATTTTTACGGACGAAATAATTAAAATATGCAAAAGAAGGACAGCAGAGTTGAGAGTTGGTTATTGGAATATGAGGCCAGGTGTTGGTGTACGCAGAAACAGAGAAAAATTACAAGAATCAGTGAGTTTTTAAATATTTTTTGTAGGTTATTTTACGATGCTTTATCAACATTTTAGGTTATTTAGCATCTGAATGATATGAAGGTGATAATGCCAGTGAAATGGGTCCAGGGTCTAGCATCAATAGTTACCCAGCATTTGCTCATATTGGGTTGAGGAAAACTCCGGAAAAAATCTCAACCAGGTAACTTGCACTGACCGGGAATCGAACACAAGCCACCTGATTTCGCGGCCAGACGTGCTAACTGTTACTCTACAGGTGTGGACGAATCAGTGGTTGTATGGACAGAAATCTTAAGAAGTAAGGGAATGATAGTAAATACCAAAAAGAGTAAAGTAATGCAAATGGCTAATATAGAAGAAACAATAGGTACAATCCATATTAATTGTGACAGGGAACAACTAGAACAGGTGAAAACTTATGAATATCTTGGAACTATTACACATCAAAATGGAAAAATAAAATAAGAACTATTAAACCGAACCAAGGAAGCCTGTAATATTTACTATCAATTAAGTAACTTAATATTTGGGAAAAAATAAATATGGCTCAAAACAAAATTACAGATATACAAATCCATTACAGAACCAACCCTGCTACATGGAGGGAAAAGTTGGCCAGTGACGAATGAGAGAATAATATAACAGCAATTGAAATGAAATGCTACCGAAGAATAGTGGGAAAAACAAAGAAAGACAGAGTACGAAATGAGAGAATTGGACAGGAACTGAAACAGAAATCAGTGGAAAAGAAGTTAAGAAGAAAACAACTAAGTGATATGGACACATGGTGTGAATGAAAGAAGAAAAAAAAACCAAAACAAGTAATGGAGGCAATATGGAAGGAGGAAGAGGAAAGGGAAGACCAAGGACGAGGTGTATGGATAATATCGAGACGATGGCAAGGAAAAGAGGGAAAGGAATTGGAGAACTCAAAATAATGGCGAGGGATAGAGAGAAATGGAGGAGATAGATCGAGGCAGACCAGACGTTGTGACGCAAAAGGGAAAGAGGTAGAAGAAGAAGAAGAATATATTCCTTACATTGTGATGTTATTGCACACGATCCCAAAATGAAGCAGTTAGTAAAACAAAGCCTCCTATCAATCCTAGCAATGCTTTAATTATACATTTACTGTCTCTTACTCAAAGTAATCACACGAAACTTACTCGGGAAGTAGTATCAGTAAGTTTGATGATTGGCTCATTTTTCCTAAGGTCCCACACCACACACCGTGGAGCAAATGTAGATGCTAAAATATGCTGCACTGAAACATATGAGACAAAAAAAAATTGTGCCATAAACCAAAACAATTGCATACACGAATTAAATAAAGTTCTCATAATATAAACAATATCACTAACACATAGAGCATATAAGACTGAAATACACTGCCAGTTTAGTATATAACGACGACCATGATAAAGATCTTCCTCTTCTTCTTCTTCTTCTTCTTCTTCTTCTTCTTCTTCTTCTTGTGACATACTCTGTTTCCTCATTTGTTTCTTGTCAAAGAGTTCACAATGGAAGATATTATGCTGTTTTTACAGTAATGGTAAACGTTTGCTCATTATTCAGAAGATTTTAATTTTAGGACCCATGTTTATAGGACTTTTACTTCTTGTTTTGAAGCATACTACCTCCTCTCTAAATACTAGAATTTTTTTTCAGAGCACCCTGTATAAATATGTATAAAATTATTAAATGTGTATCTCCTTTATGAAATAACACAGAGCCTACATTAGATTATCGACAGCGTAACACAAAAAATTTGTACTGTAACATGTCAATGAACTACATAACTACTAACAAAAACACTATCAGATTAAAAATAGTGAACTTTGCCCTTGATGGTCACTGACCCACATACAACTGCAAAACAAATTATAAAATGATTACTACATCATTATATTCTCAAGCTGATTTATTTTACGCATCAGCCTACACATGAACGAAATAGTCTTCAACTTACGAAAACATTCTGTTCCACGAAGTCTTTTATAAGTTAAATTATTTGTGAGTCTGAATTTAACTCTATGCGATTTTGAACCCTTTCCAATGTCAATATCCCTACTCATTTCTGTATGGAATGATTACTGATATAAGTCACTGTAGGATGAAAGACAGAAAAAGAAAACTCAAATATTTAAATCATTACTGGTTGATGAACTTTCTTTGGCACTACACTAGCAGCCACAAAGTAATGTATGACAGTTAATTTGAATTAATAAAATATACAACATTTTCTCATGAAATTTCGGCCAGTGTATGATACTGGTGCTCACCCAGTAAAATGGTGAATTTAGGAAGCTGTATTAGGTATCAAAATCCGGTTCTCAAACCAGCTACAATGGCTAGAAGAATCATCATCCTGACCACATGATACTCCCATACCAGTTGGATGATCATTCACCTCTGCTGAAGCATGAAGCTAGTAGTTGGATGGTCGACCTTGACACTTCATGGGCTGTCATGCCACCATAGATTATTGTTACAAAATTATCGTCAATATTTTATAAATTTCAAGACTAGAAAATTGAATTAATATTCATACGAATTAACTAATGAAGCTGGTAACATAAATCAGCACTGTGAAGGTAATATCATCACATTCCCCTTTTGGGGGTGGGGAAAAACAGGAAAAGAAAAAAAAAACTCTCTCACTCTCTCTCACGCACAACCACACTCACGAAAATATGCATGATATATACATACACAAAAAGAAAATAGCAAGAAAGGGAATTCTTAAGATAACTGACCTCTGAAACTGAACTTTCGACCTCTGAACTTCGAATTTAAGCGTAATAGTGCCAAAGTGTGTGCCTGTTCATTGCCAATGTGAATTGGAATGCTATCTCAGTCTTCATCAATGGACACATTTATAAACAAAATTTATTAATAAAATGTTTTAACTTCATTTTGAAATAGGAAAAATACACACTCCTATCTTTCATTACTTTACACTTCCAAAATGTTCACTGAACTGTTTAAGAAATGAAGCTGCACTTAATAATTATTCTAAATTCCTACTCCTAATTCAAACCACAATTACATTTCCATACAAAATGTAAAGCAGGAAATATGCATTAATATTTAATAACGCAAATGACAAGAAATATATTTGTAACTCTAGACAAAACATTCATTTCTATCATTCTTGCAAATATTACATATTTGCTACAGTATCATTTACATCTGTCCAAACATATAACATGTTCACCTTGACATACACTTAAGCTAACGGTGGAAATATAGATATTTGCAAGGACAGTCAGATAATGAGTATCTTCCAAACTCCTACATACAACTTACTACATTACAAGCATCACCATAGTTATGGTTTGCCAACATTTCAAGATTTCAAGCATCTAAAACGACACATTCTGAACAAATTACAACAGTTTTGTATCGAAAAAATCTTACATACTGATATTGTGCGTATATATACACAGGGTTTTCATTTCAAAACTTCCCAGTCTAAATAATTAATTAATTAAATTGAATTCAATTTTAACAAAAAACACGTCAATTTAGATACTGAGTGGGAAGTCTGAAATCAGCTTAATTGCATTTTAGATTTCAACCCCAATTCCCCAGCAACCCCCCTTTATAAATTTCAAATGGCACCCCTATATTTTTATACTTAAATATGAAAGAACATTTTATTGTTTATACACCTCATTCATTTTTCTCAACTCTGGCTACTAGCAACAGACATCTATAATGATCACCGATCAAAATACCCCTCATTTCTCGTGAAAAACAACAACTGAATAGACTACAGTGGACTATAGTGGACTTTATGTTGTCAGCAAACAGATGGATACATTAAGAAGATTTATTTGATTGACACCTCATAACATTTATTTCACATCTTTTGTTTTATATCGTTGCCTGGCAACCTCGTGTGTCGAAAATGGAGTATACCCTTCAAGACAGAACAGAAATCACATTATTTTATTAATGGAGCTGAAACCCGTGGTCAGACAAAGACATCCATTACTTTCTAGAATGTTTCACTGACCTGAATTGAAGAGGGCTATAATAGGAGAGGGGGGGAGGGGAGGGTTCAATCCAATCTTTTTCTTATTAATCACTTTTAACTCTAAGCAGCCTCCACTGAGAAGAGCACTAACATTGTTTCTTACCAACATTCTGCCACTGAATTTAGACTCTTGGAAATGGAAAATTAACATGCATGCTCTTGGTTTAAGTTGTTAGTCCTGGAAATACATTTTAAGGAAGACGTTTTGAATTTTTAAATTTTAGTTACAGAATTTTTGTTATATCTGTTACATTGCAATGGCTGCACATATTAAATCCAAGTATTCCGACTGTGTAAATAGGAGGAGTATTCATCCCATAGGGAGATAGTGAAAGGTGAGTTTTCATTTACAATATATAGCAATGTTATCACATAAAACTAGCCCTAATTTGATATACTGATAGATTTTGCTAGCTACGTGCATCATTATAAATCATATGTTACCAGATACTAATTCATTATCATTATATATAGTTGTTAATTATATGTATTGTACCAATGATGAGCTCAGGATCAAGAAATATTTCTTGTATTACAATAGAACAGCAAACAGTTAATTCCAATCATGCTCTTTGTTTGTATGTTTATGTACAAAATAAAATATTGTTACTATAGTCCCGACGCTGTTATTTCCGGCGTGACTCCACCTCTTTGCTTACGTCTTAGAAAGTGGAGGCTCTATAAATTCTAGGTAGGTAGTATCGTTCGCCATTTTTGTTCTTACGTTCCCGAGCTACCATACGAGGAATCTATTTGGCACACCGTTAAACATTATCATGTTGTAGCTCCTATGATAATAAATCAAACGCAATGTAATTCAGCAAATAATTGAGCGGCAAATAACGTCTTCGTGTGCTTTCTGCGAATGCCAGCGAAAGAGCTAAAATGGCGGGCGACTATATTAAGTATTTATCGAGCCTTAAGAAATGAATCAGCGAATCACAAGATGCACACGTTTAAATGTAGCTGACCTGCACGCGATTGGCTGCCGGAAATTAGAGCGACAGGACTATAAATAAATCTGATGCATTCTAACATTCCAGATTTGGTTGGTCATGTCTAAGCCATTTCAAATTTCACAGCCCATTTCCTATCTCTACTTTCTGGGATATCACGTTCTAAAAATGCTGATGGTATTGGCTCAAGATTTTTTTACAAAAAAAAAAAAAAAAAAAAAAAAAAAAAAAAAAAAAAAAAAAGAAGAAGAAGAAGAAGAAGAAGAGAGAGAGAGAGAGAGAGAGAGAGAAAAAAGTAAAAATTGTAATAGGGATGGTTACATTAAACTTTGATTATGGATATAAAGCAGAGGTACAGAGAATATTTTGAAATTCCCACTATCTTTTGTGCAGGAAAATAATTTGAAATTCCCGCCACTTTCTGTGCATGTGGCACTCCACTCGTGGCTGTGAGAAGCATATTGACAAATTACACTTAATCTGGCTTATGAGCCCATCCTTCCTATATAGCCCTCTTGTCTAGGTTATGTTCACAGAAGATGTTCGAATTGTCCACAATTGCATTCACAACACAACTCAGCTCTCCTGTATCATTATTGTTGTGTTTGTTGAAAGAAGTGCGACATATCCCATATTATATTTTCTACAGCCACAATGCATTCCACAGATGTTCTTTCATGTCATGCCACTGGGACCATATAATTCCCTTCATGTGGCCCATTGCATTCAATCCATCATCTGGAATAGCATTCGTCCAAATGGCATCTCACTGTATGGGAGTAATGTGAAGAGGATCCATCATCAAGAAGCTGCATATTCAGCTACATTGCCAGCAGAATGTGAGTTTGGTTTGCAGAAAATGTAGGCAGATGCCACCTTTAGTCATGCAAGCAGTTCTCACGAACTAATTAAAATATCACCCATAACTCCCAAACACATATTGATGGACAACTATTTTGTAAATGGACATCCAGGACAGCATGTGATTCTCGTTGGCCCAGACATGTTAGCTGTGGAGATTATGCTTCATTCACTGCCAGTACTTCGCAAAGGAATTGTAGATCTGTGGCAGGGTGGTGTAGCATCCACTCACAGAATGTCTTACAGTGTTCCAAATTGAGTGGTGTATTCAATTCTTTTACTGGTTGCATATGGAAGGGGTAGACTGATTAGTTATGTACTATTCTTTACACAGATGAATGTAGCATATGACAATGTGTATCTAACTGCCATGAACTTATATCCAGTGAGTGCTGCACAGAATATAGAATTGTCTGTTCCACTTCAACTGTTCTGTGGAGTCACAGCCTACCAGCACTGGCACAGGTGCAAAGCAAAAGGCTTCCCTCAAGTGTCACAAATGTCTTTGGATATGGGTGTCATAGACAAGAATACGTGAAGCCAACAATATAGCCATATCTCGATAACGAAACTGTTCTAGTGATTAAGCTGTTATAAGACTTTTCACTTCATAGGCTATTCAGTGTAGAATTGACGGCACCTCTTCACTGCATACAATTACGAATTACCCTGTGTAATTATTTTATTTCAGCTTTGATCAACCAATTAATTGAACATAAACATTTTGGCTTTGGCTTATTTCATAAAATGTCATGTTTTATTTAACGACGCTCACAACTGCCGAGGTTATATCAGTGTCACTGGTGTGGCAGAATTTTTGTCCCACAGGAGTTCTTTTACATGCCAGTAAATCTACTGACATGAGCCTGTCACATTTAAGCACACTTAAATATCATCGACCTGGCCCGAGATCGAACCCGCAACCTCTGGCATAGAAGGCCAGCACTATACCAATTGCGCCAACCAAACTGACTTACTTCATAAAAGTTTAAAATTAAATACTATTGTAGTTTATAAATTGTTAACTATTACCATACCTTGTCGGTTCCAAGAAATCCACAGCACATCATCGGCAGGCTGGGACTTAGCCCCTGGAAGCATAGGTGTATCTGTGTTGTTTAGGTCCCATATAAGAATCTCAGATTCGGAAGCTCCTGATGCCAATAGATTTGCCTGCAAAAAAATATGCATGCTTACTAAGTATTATATTATAGTCCGGCAACAAACATTTCAAAGTGCACAGAATCCAAACCAGACTGGAGTGGGAATTAAGTCCTGTAGAACAATGACATCATGCACGAATAAAGAACGGAAACGCTATGTTTTGAATGTTACCTGGCTATATCATTATCTCATTATAAATAAATAAGCACACTACATTCCATTAGGGCAAGGATCTCCTGCATTAGGAGGGTGAGCTCTCCTTACACTTGCCAGGGGAGCTATTCCTGACAGCCTATCGTACTGATTAAAAAAGTTATACCCTGATGCTTAATGATTGTTTATTTACTGTCTCTAATGTTTGTCCATTTTCAGTCACTTGTGTTCGTTTTTAGGGGTTATGCACTGATAAAGGTTATGCAATGATATTGATTGGATGTTTAATGTCAGCCCACTTTCTGTCCCTGAGGATCTATCCATCTTCTTCCGAGCATCTGCCATGTTGTCCTGCATGTCGCCGTTCTTGTCCACTATCTACCCGCTTCCTTCCTGAAGAAGTCGCTCCATCGAGCCCTCGGTCTTCCTGCTGTCCTCTTCCCCATTCTTGGATCCCACATGGTTGTCACATACGCCTATCCAAATTGTTCAGTCTGCTTATGTGGTCTCCCCACTTCCACTTCAGTCGCTGAGCTGCCATCACGACATCTTGTAGGCCTATCATCCTCCTTATTGTTGTTACTCGCACTCTATCTCTGAGAGATATTTTGGTGATTCTACATTCCATTTTTTGCTGACATTTTTGTAGCTTTAGTTTTCCCCTTTTGGTGAGCGACCATGTTTGGCACCTATAGAGTAGCATGGGTATTATACAGTGCTCGAGTGCTTGTTGTTATTATTATTATTATTATTATTATTATTATTACCATCACTATCACACAGCTTTCAAAATACACTGCACAAAGAAAGAGCACTTCAGAGTAATCCCAGAAATAACACACTGAGACTATTACATACACACGATCAAACACTTTATACAACAACAACAACAATAACAATAATAATGCAACAACTGAAGTTAAGAAAAACGTCCTAAAACAGAAGAATGTAAGATGGTGCAAGTAGTATATCATAAGAGATGATACAAAAATGAATAAAGAAATCTATCTTTCACTGGATACAACATAGAAGAAGGAAGCCACAACCTTTTTTAGTTGGTTATTTAACGATGCTTTATCATCTACTCCTAGGTAATTTCTGCATTATTAGAATTGACGAAATGAAACCAAGGATTAACTTTACTTATGGTTAAGGAAAACCTCAGAGAAAACCCAACCAGGTAATTAGCCCAAGTGTAACTCAAACCCACACCTGAGCAAAGCACAGGATCAGCATGAAAATGCACTACTGCCTGAGCCACACCGGTGGATTGCCACAATCTTCATACAATGATGGAATAGGGGATTACTTGTGAAGAGTGATATGAATGAAGAAGATTAATTGGATTGCAAGCTATGTATAAAGAAAATCATAGCTTTTGGTTAGGAAACCTGTGTATTTCATATAAACACACATGAATAACAACAGCAACAATATCATTATTAACAATTATTCTACATATCACTAAGTGTTTATTAAATAACTGATTCATTGTTTAGAGATAATTTGAAATCACTAAGGTTGCAGTCATCATCATCATCATCATCATCATCATCATCATCATCATCAACACCACCACCACCATCAGTTATTGTCATAGTGGTTGTCAGTCATAATCATGGTCACTGTCTTGTTAGATTCATCATATCATCGTCGCCACTACCACCACCATCATGACATAATTAACATTATCTTCACCATCGTATTGTTATCATCACTATGATAGTCTTAGTCACAGTCATCTTAATTTCTGTCTCTTCATCTTCAACACATCACAATCATACTAATATTCAGGATCATTATCAGCAACCTTCTGGAATGCTATATAAAGAGATCTGTCTTGAAAATCATATCTATCAAACATTTCTCTTGGGGCCAGCAGTTTAATATTTGTAGAGATAATCTTTATTCATTCTTATAACATGTTACAGCCAATTTATGCTTCCATCAATCAGATTATTACATGTTATTACAAAGAAAGATGATTTTAAAGTAGGTCTAATGACTTATGGTAAATATCTCTAAAATAAATTTATAAATACATAAAAAATAATTGGTTATAATATATATATATATTATAATTATAGAACTTCACCACACTTTGTTTGCTATAAAAATTACCGGTAAGCCTATATGATAAAAATATTATAAGTGAAACAATTCTATAAATTCTACTAAATCCCAGAAGGTCTACTTAAAAATAAATTTGTATCTCATTTATGATCATGTGTAAAACTTACATTACCTGGTAAGGATTGAAGTCAAGAGCTCGTACAGGCCCCGTATGTTTGTCCTGTCGAGCAAGGAGACCTTCCTCCCCAGCTAACAGCTTGGCAGCACTGTATATCTGAACACGTCCACCATCACAGCCACCCACTAAAATGCCATTTGCATGGTCTCTACCGAAGCCATATGAGCCCCACGCAATCTTGTGGAACCTACACACCAAAAATATACAAAATTCAGATCATAAGAGCATTATTATATTTACAATGTAATGAAACTTCTGCAGATTGATCTTTAAAAGCGAAGACACTGAAGCCTGACTGCAGTGTACATAGAATATTTTATATGGTGTACTGCCACTTCAAATCTGCTGATATTATATCGCCATTCCCGAGCAATTGTGGGAAATCGAAACATCTCATGGTTATGTTTTGTTAGCATAGACATAAACGTTAGTATTACTTAAAAATGGCTTTTAAGGAACCCACAGGTTCATTTCCACCCTCACATAAACCTGCCATCAGTCCTTATCCTATGCAAGATTAAGCCACTCTCTCTCATTATAACCCACCTCCCTCAAATCCATTTTAATATTATCCTCCCATCTACATCTCGACCTCCCCAAAGGTCTTTTTCCCTCCGGTCTCCCAACTAACACACACTATGCATTTCTGGATTCGCCCATACGTGCTACATGCCCTGCCCATCTCTAACATATGGATTTAATGTTCCCAATTATGTCAGGTGAAGAATACAATGAATGCAGTTCTGCATTGTGTAACTTTCTCCATTCTCCTGTAACTTCATTTTTCTTAGCCCCAAATATTTTCCTAAGAACCTTATTCCCAAAGGCCCTTAATCTCTGTTCCTCTCTCAAAGTGAGAGTCCAAGTTTCACAACCATACAGAACAACCAGTAATATAACTGTTTTATAAATTCCAACTTTCAGATTTTTTGACAGCAGACTAGATGACTTTAAAATTTAATTTTCTTTTCTTACGAGAATTTTTCAAAACGTAATCTATTTGCAGACATTCCTGGTAACATTATAAGAAGAAGTTGTTGGAAAGGAATCAATGATATTGCTCTTAGATCTTCTAATGTGTACGAGCTGTTTAGGACCCTTCTCTTTAGAGTAGAAGTGGGATATGACAACGTTTTGCCATCATAACTCCAAAAAATTGCAGTGATGGATAATAGCTATTTTGTCACAGTGTGCTTTTTGCGTTCGGATGATTCTTGATGACTGTGAATGTTTATCATTACCAGGTGACGGATGTTTATGTTTATCGCTCTTCTACAAACTGACATACAAGTGCCATGTCTTATTACCAAGAATACAATTTGCACGGCGAGTATAAACATACATGCTCTGCACTACAATATCTTGATGTGTGAGCGCGTATATTTGCACAAGAACATTTACAAGTGACTGGATCAATCATTCATGGAAGAATATAGCGAGTGCATTGTAGCTTGAATATTAAAGAGTTTCTGATGTTAACCTTTAAGTGGGAGACGAAAATTAATTATATTATTTCAGTTATATTGTCCTTCAAGTTAATTTTCTGACCTCCAGCTGTCTGGAGTCTGGAGCTGTTATTGTATATTCGTACATGAGTCGCCATCACTATGAGTTACATTTTAGTCAGAGACTGTGATTTCTCGGAGCTGTGATTTTGAAACTACGTCACAGCCAGAACCAGTGACAAACCTATCACAGTGAAAAATCACAGGTCTTGAATTCACACCACTCCACAGCTTTGGGGTGATCTCACAGAGCTAAAGAATGAAGTCACAATTTAATATAAATAATTCATTCTTCAAACACTGTGACCAAGATTTTTAGAGGTATATTAGAGTCTTGCAGGAAATAATAAGCAAACTTGCACTATAAAGTAGTCTGAAGCACAGCTGACTCATTGAGCAATTGTGATGAACCAACCTAGTAAGTTGCTAGCTTTGCTTTAGTGTGTTCTTCTGTAAGAATATGCTCCCTTAGCCGAAAATCGCCCTAATCTACTAATCTGCTACAACTAAAGTTGCATTGCCCAGGAATCATGGATGTGAGAACAACATTTTCTGGCAAAACTGACCGATACAATGTCAGATGATATTTTACAATATTTATAGGTACCATTTCATCGACATCGACAGCACCCCATATGACCAATACTAGAATTTCGCACAAAGCATCACAAGCTACACATTATACAATAGAGAGAAAAATGAAAAGATTAGAAATATAAATATCGAATCCAAGATGGAAACATCTTATACAAATTATTTGTAAACAGAAAATTTTTAACTTCTATGAAAGGTATGTCATTTTGACTAAAATAAAAACAATTTAATTTCTCTTACAATAACCACGGAAGATATTAATTTTAGGACTCCTATTTATTAGACTTTGTTTTCTTGTTTTGATGAATATTACCACCTCTCAAAATATTGAATATCCTTTTTTTTTTACATCCTGTATAGGGATGCTTGTGAGAATCACGCAGTCATACTGACATTGGTTAAACAAATTTTCAACCAATGCAATAAAATACTTCGATAGTCTAATTACAACAGAACCCACAAAAAAAACACCAAAATATGTATCTCCCAGAAACAATCAATTTCTTAATACGATCACAAATGGAATAAGCAAATATTCCAAAAAAATTACATAACTTACAATGATCATTAGTTTACTACTGATAACAATCAGAACTTCTATCCTCTTAAGCTTAGTTGTAAAAATTCTATCACATATTTTGTCTATATTTACGAAAGTTTATTGAAACCATGCCCGTACTATAAACTACCGGTACTAATAAAAAGAAAGCAAAAACTGAACATAAATTTAAATTATGGTTTATTTAAGGCCGCTCACAACTGCCGAGGTTATATCAGCGTCGTTGGTGTGTCTGAATTTTGTCCTGCAGGAGTTCTTCTACATGCCAGTAAATCTACTGACATGAACTTGTCGCATTTAAGCACACTTAAACACAACCTGGAGCACAGAAAGGTCAGCACTATACCGACTGCGCTACTCAGGCCGACAAAAACTGAACATAACATTATGTAAACGAATAGCTTTTTTGTCGCCTGTTATTGTTACATGTGATGTGACAGAGAAAAGGATTTAGGCCTAGGCCTATTAGATAAAAAAGAAGTCAAATAACATAGCTTCATAAACTGCAATAATAATAATGAATAGCAGTAAAGTTTTGTTGTTATAGAACTTAAAGTATACTACTTCATTAATCTGACACTGAAATTATTTAAAATACACAAGTCTATCAGCAATAAATACACATAGTGTGCATATAAACCGAGCTCGCTGAATTTGAATTAGACTATTAAAATAAAGACGCACATAAACACGTGTACAAACTGTTTGTAAACAGGAAATTTTAACTTCTATACAAGGTGTGTCATTTTCACTAAAATGAAAACAATTTCATTTCTCTTACAATAACACAGATAAACAACGAATCTAAAAACCCAATTTTCTTCTATATGAAGTATAATTTTGTACATATTATACCTGCATAAAGCCTTACTTTAACGTACCTATAATCGCTGGGTATTGATGTACGGAGTTCCATATCCAAACCCGGCTCGCTCAAGTTTAGAGAAAATATTTCGAGAGCAGCTGATGTGCTAAACGATGCGTCCAGTTGCTGAGCTGCAGTCCCTGCTGCTAACAGAATTGGATGCTGAGCAGCAGGAGACCAGGATACATTGACAGTCCTCTCTATCTCCTTTACCTTCATTTTTGGTGTATTTAATCTGTGAAACGAATAAAATATTCGTGTAATCACGTGCAGGTCTGCCTCCCTTGCGACTAATCAATATGTTCTAGCCTTCCAACAAATCTGCTGTATAAAGTGACGAAATTGACAATATCATATTTTTACTTCAATCAGATATGAGAACCAGCATTATTGACAATTTAAAGGGGCATATTTTGATAAATAAAATAGGTAGGCCGGTGACGTCTGTGTGTAATGTCAAAATTTTTAACAAATCATCACAGAACGACTAAAACTGCGAAAGAATAACCGTTCTCCACATTCATAATATTGCGGAAAGCACATATACTTACCCAGCACAACACTAATAACACAAAATTATTAAATTCACAAATAACTTAGATTCAACACCTTCTGTACATTGACTTTTAGGCACCACTTCCAACGTGGCGTTCTGCGTTGTAGACGTTTAGCGAAATCTATGGTGGAGATTTGCAGTTAGCGCAATAACAAACGCGCAACAGTCTACGCGAGAAGAAACAGCTGATAAGTAGATCAAAGTCAGCTGTTTCCGCTATAAGTTGTGAAAAACTGACATGTAAAACATTAAAAATCTCAGGATGACATAAATAATTAAAAACCAAAGATTTAAATTATATAATGGTTGAGGAAACACTAAACTCAGTGAATAAACCTAAGGTGAGAAATTAATGTATGAACTCTCCAATATTTATCACAGGTGATGCTACATGTCATACAGTAAAAAAAAAAAAATACGTATTTTGCATTTGGTTTATTTCAGAATAAAACAGCTCGTCCTAAACCGGTGTACCTATGGACCGTCGTCGATGTTCAGAAATGGTTGAGACGACACTGTAGTGACTATTATCCTCTCTACTGGGAAAAATTTCAGCAGGTATAGAAATAAACCTTATAGCGCCTGTAATTTTATGTATATATCACTCATCACTAATATTCTTTTCTGTATGAAATTAATATTGTTTGAAATAATGAAAAGTAAAGCTGTGAAGCGTGTATCGTTGATTTACGGTATGTAAAAGAATCCTACCCTGATAAAGGATTCGAAACTAAATTTGTCGGCCATTTTTCGTTCAGGTTGAATTTTGACGTTGAACACTTCGCAGTTCAAAGCGTCTTTAAATCAGATACAACTTACTATTAACACTAATACAGTTGCAGTCCTTCCACTTGATTCTTCCCGAACCAAAATGTATTCTTTTCAAGTTTTATCTTCCACCAATTTATTTAGGATGTATGTTGCAAAGTTGAAGTTAATCATCTTGCAGAACCAAATAATATATCGGTATAACAATTTTATAAACTTTGTCAATGAATCATACATGTTTTAGTTACCGGTACCGTTTAAAATTCATTGAAACTTTGATCCCGCTACTCACTACGCACGGGGTAAAAAAAATGCTTAAATGATTGCAAATCACCTCTAAATTGTAGCACACCATTTTAAAGACATGATATGACCATTGCGAAACCTATAAAACCATCCTACCAGTCCCTAATACCTTCGTTTCTGTCTCTCTCTCTCCATTACCTCGTAACTAGCGCTGAAATGATTAAGCTAGGGTTTTGCTCAATTTGTCAAGCTACATACAATTTTAAAGTGATCTTGGTTTTAAACCTAACCTTAATTTTTGTTTTACAGCACGACATAACTGGAAGATCTCTGGTTCGGATAAACGAAACTACACTTCTAAGACTCGGCATTGAAAATGCTGAACACAGACAGGAAATCTGGAGGGAGATCATGAAATTGCGTCTCAAGACAGATATAATAGAGATCAGAGATTTAGAAAGAAGAAATAACATGAACTATGATTAAAAATAACAATGAAACTCAGAGATGAGGAATGTATTGTTTTAATGTCTTTCTTGTCACTCTTATGGCTGTACCATCAGAACAGCCAGGCAATGACAAGAAGACTATTACGACTGAAAAAAAGGCGCTGTTATTTGCGTAACGTGATATCGAAACTTCTAATCTCACAATCGGTGTTCGATAATGACTCAAATTCTTCGGAGACCCCAGATTCTGACTAGATATAGATTTTAGAAGTACTGTAGCTATGTACACACCTGCATTTCCTCTGCAATAAGCAGAGCTTATTTGTAATCTGATATTGTGCTGTTTTACTTATTAAACTGTAATACTCTTTTCAAATAAAGTTTTCTCTTAAATTTATAAACGTTTAATATACACGGTGGAAAGATGACAGTAACTTCACAAAGTAAATCCTTAAGATAAAAGGGAACGAATTTTCCTGTGCCATTGTGCAGTATTACCTTTTACTTATTTGTGTTTGTGCATATGAAAAGGGACCACTTAGTAGCTTCTAGTTTCAGATGTAATCTTAAGAAAAACAAAGGGAGGTTTCAAACTGGTGAATTTTTTTTTTTTTATGTCTTCCATGTAATCACATAAGTAAACTATATAAATATTAAAGTCCTGCGTCAATTGGATCACGCTAAAATCACTGTCTATATCTGAAACTAGAAGCTGCCAAGTGGTCCCTTTTCATATGCATGCACACATTTAATAGGAAATTGACTTTGTTTTTTAAAATAAATGCAACAGTAAATTCATTAGCACTTGCAAGGCCTGGAGAAAAACTTTCTCCACAACTATAAGGCCAGTTATTTAATTCATGTCGATATCAGACTTGTTTCACGTGGTGACTACCCTTATGCCCTGCAGTACTCAGGGCTTAGTGTGTGGCATGAATCTGGTAACTGCACTGCCAAACATCCATTACTTAAAGTGGATTTAGTAATATAGGCTAACTACTTTCATATGTTAAAATATACTAAATTGTAGTTCCCTAATTGGCTAGTTTCAGCTTATATCAGCCATCATCAGAAGTGAGGTACCGGTAGGTAATTACAAATTAGTTTTAACTACATTACTTCATCATCATCAGCAGCCATAGAGGTTATAGTCCCAGAAGGACTGTTATGGTCCACACATTACTAATTGATATAAAGTGTTGAAAGTGTGTAATCAAGATGGATAAAGTGAGTTATTAATAGTTAAACTGAAATATTCTTTAAGCCATAAACGTGACAGAAACATTATGCAAAATAATTTGTTGATCTCAGATCTCTAACATAAAGACATTTGAGGGGTCTAGTATCAAAACCTACCACATCCACTTTGCTATATTTTGAGAAAAATGAGAAAAACGTGCAGTTACTTCGTTGAATGTGGTGGGTTTTGAAAATAACTTCCATTTTTACTATGCATTATATATGGGTTGTAGTTCAAATTTGAAAAAGCCGGTCAGTGCATGTGGTAGGTGTTAGAAAGTACTCCAAAATAATAAGGGAACTCAATTTTAAAAAAATGGATATAGCAGGTTTTGATACATTTTATACAATGTGTTTAAAAAAGATAATGGAATCAAAAATGATTATGTAAAATACTTATTTCTGGAAAATAGTAAGCATGAAGGAACAAAATGTAGAGAACTTTTCCATACATATAGAGCTCAGAATTGTCTTTTGACTGTCATTTAACATCTTCCATCCTGTATACTTCTCACTTTTGGCATGCTTAGTGTTTTGTGTAGATTAATATGTATTTTATTCCAACCGAAAGAGTAAATCACACTGTATCACAAGAACGAAATGTTTCCACTGGCACGAAAGTCACAAAGTAACAAAACAGTACATGCAGTCTTTTCTAATTTCCAATTTTTTTACGTCTTACATTTTTAAGGATGAAATTATGTACTTACTTACAAATGGCTTTTAAAGAACCCAGAGGTTTATTGCCACCCTCATGTAAGTCCCCCATAGGTTCCCCAACTAACACTATATGCATTTCTGGATTCACCCATACGTGCTACATGCCCTGTCCATCTCAGACATCTGGGTTTAATGTTCCTAATTATATTAGGTGAAGAATACAATGCATGCAATTCTGTGTTATGTAACTTCATCCCTCTTAGCACGAAATATTTTTCTAAGCACCTTATTCTCTAACACCCTTAACTTCTGTTCCTCTCAAAGTGAGAGTTCAAGTTTCACAACCATACAGAACTGGTAATATAACTGTTTTATAAATTCTAACTTTGTTTTTTTCTTTTAAGTAGACTAATGACAAAAGCTTCTCAACTGAATAATAGCAGGCATTTCCCATATTTGTTCTGAGTTTAATACGAAATTATATACAAAATATAATTTCTTCATCCACTCAAATATGAATATGGAGTTCTTACAAAATCTCACAAAACAAAAGAAAATGCGGTTCTCCCGCCTCTCCTCTCCACTTACGTCCAGGGAGGGACCTTGAGGGCTACTTTTGTGTGAAACAGGCTGCTTATGCCTTACCACTACTTTGAAAATGGCTTTCGAGTCCAAATGGCTGCTTTTTTTTTTTTTTTTTTTTTTTGGGAGGGGGTGGATATCGTGTCTCAGTTATATGGTGCCATCTGTTGATTCAGCCATGCTCAAGGATAGATGAAGTCGCATTAGAGTGCCCTTTCACTCCCTGAGGGCATACATCTCCTCAAACTGATGCCAACTGTACACCAGTCACTATATTACATCATGCAGCACCATTTTGGGTAGATACTATTGGAGATTGATGGAGGGGGACAAAGGAGAACCCCGAAAAACAATACTCAGGAATCTTGGCTTACTTCACCACAAATATGGCACTGGTATCACCGGAATTTGAACTCAGGTGTGCAGTCATAAGTCTGCACTGTGCCAACTGCGCTACTACAATGCGGTTTAGGGCAATGTGATAGAAATAATTACTTTCGTTTGGTTTGAAATGCAAAAATAGTAGAAACTTGATGTTTCCTATACTATCAAAGATTAGGTCTTGGTAATTACATAAACTTTTTAAGTCGCATTCTCAGTTGAACTTATTTTTATAACCGCATATATATATATATATATATATATATATATATATATTGAAGGTCATAAATGTATCATATGAATATTATTGGTAATAAAGTTTATATAATTATTCTGAAATCATTAAGGAAAGCATTTTCTTTTACTATTGGCTGTTCTGTGATTCAGAAATTCAATATTAAACTAATATAAGGTTGCCAGATTTTTTTACCCAAAATCCGTACAAAATCAGCTCCAAGGTACGATCCCTACATTAATTTTTTTACCATAAGAGACATTAAAATTTTTAATTGTCGATCAAAATACTATCAATAACAATTTGCAGTGTTGGCCAACTCATACTGTTGTCGCGCTCAACTTATATTGAAGAAGACATGAGAATAATTATGTACCAGTACTGCATTAGTAACACATAAAATACGGAAGTTTTAAATTATGCAGCTGCTACCAGCATAACTCAGTCGACTAAGGTCCTTACCTACTGATCCGGAGTTGTGCTCGGGCTTGGGTTCCCCCCCCCCCAATTGTGAGCAAATGTCAGGTAATCTATGGCGAATCCTCGGCCTCATCTCCCCAAATACTATCTCACTATCACCAATCCCATCAACACTAACCTCATAGTTGATACAGTGTCATTAAATAACCAAGTAAAAAGAATACATACAGCTGAAGGTGATGTCACTGGCAGGGACAAATTAATACCTTTTCAGCAAAGCTCATCAGATTCTCCAGGTAGGGATGATCCCCAGCATCCTCTCCGTCAATTCGCACCCTGATTACAACTCCGAAACAAAAGCCCAGTCTTCCCAATTGAAGTTTGTCTCTAAAGTCCGAAGAAGGCATGGCAAAAGTCAGCACAATGTCAATGTTATGCTGATAGTTCTTTTTTTTTTTTTTAACATGAAGGTGTTATCCACCACAAGTATGGTCCTCAAGGCAACACAATAAATAAGGATTACTACATTGCATTACTTTGCCAACTTCATAATGACAATGTACCTGCCCATTCTTCACATTTTGTGCAGAGTTTCTTTGGCAAATCATTACATCACCCAGGTCTCTCAGCCTCCATACAGTTCGGATTTGACTCCCTGCAATTTTTGGATTTTCCCAAAGCTAAAGGAAGAAGGTTGCAGACAATGAAAAGAGTAAGGAGAACACAATGACACAGCTGAAGATGATTAGTGATCATGGAAGGGGAATTTGCAGATTGTTTCAAAAAGTGCAAGAACATTGAGATGAGTATGTGAGGTTCCAAGGAGAGTAATTTGAAAGGCACTAAAGTGTCATTATTCTAGGTAAGCTACTTTTGGTGATTAGTAGGGACTGGAAGTTCATGTTCTAAAAAACTATGAAATATGCATGCAAATATGCTCTCAAAAACTTGAAAATATGCACTATTAAATTAAAAGAATTAATGTCCCTTGCCAGTAGACAAGACGAGTTAGTATTAATAATAATAAACTTACATTATTCCTCTGAGGTTGAAGCAGAAGTGGTCCCACTGCCAATGTTGACTGATGAACTGCAGTTCACAACCATCACTTTGCACAAATTTTCAACTGATAAACTTCGTCTGTTGTCTCACAAAACACTTTTGTAACGTGAAAAACTTTTCTCCACGTCACAAGATGTTATTGGGGCATATTTAAATGATGTTAACTGCTCCACAGAGAGAGGCAAGTCTCTTGGTATGATAGACGGTTTTCTTTCAGGGTGTCTTGAATAATGCAGATGTGTTTACAACCAGGATTTTTTAAAATAATTACATAATTCACTTTATAATCGACCATGCCGAAATATAGTAATTATACACCTGGTAGCAGCCCTTTAATGGACCTCATTAAAGTACACCTATTCATTAAAGTTCAGGTGTTCCACCAATCAGAAAGCACCATATGAAAGCACAAGTATCGATTTCACCAACTGCACAAAAAATAACCTACATTTGAAATAAAGTCAGTTCTGTTACTATAATAATTAGCGATAACTGTAAATAATATTCAAATAAATTCAATTTGTCATCTCGTTTTTCAATGTATAATTCAATTTCAAGATTATATCAAGATTAATGTTTCTTTTACTCTCTAGATTATATCAAGGTCGTCAACATCTGTTTCTCGGAAAAAATCAATACTTTCGCGTCTGCGCACATCTCACAATTTACGAAGTAGGCTATTGCACAAGGTCAGTTCCGCTCCTCACTTAGATAACAATAACATGAATACTTATGAATAATTTCAAGTTAGAAATATGGTCGAGCATAAAAAGTCGTATGAAACTTGCCTATAATGGTAATTAAGACGCTCGTATGAAAATTATGAAACTCGCGCTCGTTTCATAAACATACTCGCTTCTTAATTACTACCATTATAGGCTCGTTGCATAATGTACTATTCTCTTTCACTTTTTGTCCTATACTACCAGGAACAGAACTGACATTGCATATTGTTTTTTTCAAAAAACAGTAAGTGATTCATTTAAGGAAGATTCTACAGCTTCCAGTGATATTATGGGTGTTGGTAAGAAAGAAAAATGGGCAGATATGAAAACAAGATTCTCTTCTAACCCAGTGCTTAACAGAATATTTTGCACTGTTTCTATTGATGTAGCATCATTCGAGTCCAATGAATTAACAACCTCTTTAACTATTTCTATGTGCTCAGCATAATACAAAGCTGCATCCAGCCATGTTCCCCATCGAGTTAACAATGGCGCAGGAGGAAGTGGGATATTAGGTGCTGTTGATCTAAACAACTTGACTCTTGAAGGAGATTTAACAGAAATTCTCTTTGTAGAGGCCACAAATCTATCTACCAATTGGAAAGAATTACGTATTGTCTCAGCAATGCGTTGAAGAGCATGTGCCACACAAGTTATATGAATTGAGTTTGGAAAAATACCTTTCAGGGTTTGTCATGATTTTACCATATAAATACCTGCATCGATAACAAATGAAAGTAGCTGGTCGTATTTGATTCCAGATGACCATAATAACTTCAAGGAGTCCATCACACACTGGGTCACAGTTACATTGTTAGTGGCCGGCAATTCACATACATTAAGAAGATACGATATCATCTTATGTTCCTTATTTAAGGCACCGACAATTATATTGGCAATAAAATGGCCCTCAGAATCTACGGTTTCATCAACAAACAACCACACAAACTGATCCGCTAATACAATTTGTAAATTTGACAACACGTTATTGTAATGATGTCCTACATAAGTCTTATGCAATGTACTTTCTTCAAGCACAAGTTGTCGAGTGTATTTGGCAAGAAAATGTTTTAATGTGGGATTATTAATTTTCCACAAGGGAATATCAGCAGCTAAAAATGCTTGGCAAAAGTTAATAAAATGCCACATGACGAGTTGCATCATCAGACGCAATGTTACTGCCAATATAATCCAGATGGAAAAAAAAAAATAAACGCCATAAAACTCATTAAAATATACCATATAGGCACTAAAATATTTAAATATGATGCATTTATCAAAATCACAAAACTATGCAGTTATATGCATCATAAAATCATGTTCAAATAACTGGAAATTCCATTATTTGTGCACATAATGTATAAGCATACATTTTTAACCCCTAAGAAAAAACATGCAAATGCATGAACTTCCAGGCCCTAGTGATTAGATACTTTCCATACAGACTTCGTGTATGATTTTGACAATATACACATAACATGGTAATATAATTTTGCTTAATCATGTATTCCGTATTTTCACCTTTATCTTGAGTTCGACATGAAGAATCATTTCTGTTTTTAAACATGGATCATAATATTTTAAGAGATAAAAGAAATAGAATGTCCACACAGATATAAAAGGAGGAACTAATTTATTTACTAATAATAATGTGATACAACACGGATCTTAAGCAAATATCTTAGTCTGTACTCAGGATGC
Organism: Periplaneta americana; assembly: GCF_040183065.1. NCBI lineage: Eukaryota > Metazoa > Arthropoda > Insecta > Blattodea > Blattidae > Periplaneta > Periplaneta americana. The sequence continues at coordinate 69,386,394 of NC_091132.1, forward strand.
ACTGATCCCAGATCTTGGTATAAAAATGTAACTAAAAAGTAATGAGAAATCACTACGAGTAAATTACTCTCTAATATGTAGTGATCACATACTGGAAGAATATCATAAAATGCATTTTCTCCATTACTAAATAAAATATCAAGGAAGAAACATTTACAAAAGCATAATAACAGATATATGCTTGAAACAGGTTTTGCTTAATATGACACAATTCAAAATGTGACGTGAGCAAGTAGCCCACTTAGTAATGATTCCGCATATAAGCTTTTGGCAATAGAATCTCAAGATTTACACATCATTACATTACAGATGCAATTTATTAGCTTACTTTATAATGTGCTAGAATTTGTAGACCATCCTCTCTAATGCACATTTCACGTCATTTGAAAAGATTTTTAGACACACCCTGCATTTTGTCTCTTAATGACAGAATTGAACCTCAGACACATGTCTGTTTCATTCAATACCTGCCTGCTAAGCTAACTTTCTTAATGATTTCGTACGAGACTGTTCTAGCCAATAGTCTATATCATCGAGTTTTTCTTCAGTTGGAACAAGATTTGTCTTTTTTATTTAAAAATATGCGGTTTTTCTCACTTTTTCGCCAAATTACGGATTGTTGAATCAGATGGTTGTTGAATACAGAGATATTTCTGTAAAAAAATAGCACAACACTTTTTGTACTATTGCTTCATAATATACATATCATAAATGAAGATTCTCTGTTCTGTGTACTGCATTGTCACGAACTAAACTGAAATGCACTAAATGGAAGTCAGCTGTATACTAATACTCTAACCTTGACGTTCCTTCAGCCTGTGTTACATTTCCATAGCTACTATGCAATACACAACCTTCCCATGTTCGATTCAAGGGAAATAAATTATTTGCTCGACAGTCATGTCTGATCTATAACAGTAAAAGACCAATGACATTTACCTGAGCAAAACCTGTTTCCTGACAAATGCTCTGTAGTAATTGGCATAATAAACAATAATGTTTCTTCCTATTTGATAACTAATATTAATAGCCAGATCTTACTTATTAAACCCTTCATAGAGAGTGATTTTCCCTTCACATTCATAATAATCTATATTGTTATAAGAGAGAGCTAGATTATGGCAGTTACTGAGATTGAGTAGGGATGGCAAATGCGATTGAAACACTGCAAAATTTTGTCAAGGTTCTCAAGTCACATGGTTGCACTCGCTTCTCTTATTCTCTCTTCAAGACCACCCTTTCTCCCATTTAAAACTATATACTGGTATGTGAGACAAATAGCTATACAATCTCCTGAGATTCTTTGCAAGGAGGCAACATCACATTATGTTTCCACATTTTTCTCATTCCAGTATTTTGCTTGTGTTGTCATTATCCCATTGTCATTTTGACAATTTTCTTATGGTCTATGGCAGTGATATTCGTTATATGGCCTGCAGGCTGCTTATGGCTGTTAATGACATTGCAGCTCTTGAAGTATTATGAATTTTATTAGTTCACGTGAACTGAACACAGACTATTCAAAGATTCCCCAAAATAACTTAATTCACAATATTATGGTGTTATAGGTCTACATTAGAGAAACATGAAATTTTTGCGTAAGGGAAGAGTTTTAGTTTTGGAAGCTTTTTCAGTCTCTGTCATGAAATCAAACTACTTTTTACAGATACTGTCTCATAAGCAATGTCGGTTTTCGAGATAAATTTTAGATGGAATGTGTTGTAACAAGAAATCAACCTAATCTTCAAAGTAAAGGCCATTAGATTCTATGGTCTTTGAACCACCTTTCAGCAAGGCTTCCTATCCCACAACAGTACCAGTTTCTCATTTTTGATGTGAAAAATTCGGTCATACCCATTTCAACAGCTTCTAAGTTTTGGGAATTTCTTCCACGCAGGAAGTGGGCCATGGATCGAAATAGATGGTAATCTGAATTAAGAGAAAATAAACTGACTAGAGCATTAAAGCAAGAGCCGTGATACAGTGTCATGGAGCTATGAGGATCTGATTGCATGCAAGAAGCGGTATAAGTAACAAAGAATTTCAAGACAGTATATTTTGTAAACGGGGAAAAAGCGAAATGAACGACTATCACCACGTTTCTTAACAAACGAAAATTAGCTTAAATATGCATTTCTAGCAAATTTAAACTACACGAACAGGGATGGTTCCCTTGTGAGCTTATTTACTTTTTTACGAGCTGTCATAATTAAATTAAATTCGAGATTTTGCTTTATGTTTAAACTGTCAGATTGGCAACACTTATGTTATAACCAGTTTATTTCCATCATACCATTGGAACACAGCTAGCACACACTGCTCACAAAGCAGCAAACTAAGGAACTTGTACAAGGATAGATCTTGCATCATACAGTAATAGTTAAAATCTCCTGGTTTCTACTGCGTTACTTGATTAGTGTATAAAATCTGCTTCATCGTCAGACCATAAAAAAAAGATTCTTTGCATACTTTTTTTTTTTTTTTCAAATATTGTGATAGGTCTAATTACAACCATATGTCGTGATATTTTCTTGTAATAGTTTCATTCATGACAACGAATGCAGAGAGAGAATAAAAGAGAACGTGTGAAAGTAAACCAGAAACAAAAATCATAATTGTCTGATATCTTTTGCACAGTGGATGCACAAAGAAATCTTACTCTTTAAAGGGCTATTGTTCTATAACCATGGTGAAGGGACTGGAAGAGTAACGTATACATTCATCTTTTACTGACTAGAATTCAATGGTCTTGAAAATTCAGTCTGGCATATGGAAAAACATTCAATCTGGAAGCATTGAAAACATTACTACTATATAGGCTTCGGGAATCTTCATTAGTATAAATATTACTATAACAATACATTGTTAAAATTACAATTCTCTTTGTGAGAAGACACACTACAAAACACATATTAAAGCATTGCAACGTCTTACTTAACAAAATATTTTTGTTATCAATTTTGAAAACAAAACTTTTGTACCTCTAACTGCCATCAGATGCTTTGTACTATAAATCTTAAAAAAAAAAATACATTTTTATTTTTTTATTTATAGGCTAGTTTCCGACATGACAAAGTTAAATATATTATAATACATATTAGTTTTGCCGAACACTTATGTTAATAACACATGAATAACTTGTCCTTCAGCAACAACTATTCGGAATATGTATGGTAAGACTTTCCTGTGTTAAATTTCAACGTACCTCGTTTACATGTTTCGACCTATTTATGGGTCATCTTCAGAACTGGTCGTTGTTGGTCATGGCGCCACTTGTTCTGTTTCCTGTGAGGGTGTGTTCCTGTGGTATAGTGTAGAGTCAAAGAGTGTGTGTGTTTTGAAGTTGAGTTATGTGTTGAGAATTTCGTTGGGATGTGTGTCTGTATATTTCATATTGTTCTAGTGTGTTTAGTTTCTGGCTTTTTGGTTGAATGTGTAGTATTTCCATGTCTGTGTTGATGTCTCTGTGGGTGTGGTTAGCATTTGTGATATGTTCTGCATATGTACAACTATTCAGTGAGATCCAGTTCTCGTGTGTGAAAATTTCACCAGGAGAAACTGTAGACAGTTAACTTCATAAGATACTCTGATAAAAGTTATTCTGAGTTTGTATAGCCAACAAAAATAGAAAGGAAAGACAAGAAGCAATGAAAGAGTAAAACAGTGATGTTCCTTTTCACCAGCACTATTTAGTACATACAGTGACGAAGCTATAAAGCTGTGGAAAAATGTTTTTTGTGAAGGAAATTTTATTAAATAAATAGTTGCTGAAAACTATTGTGTTTGCTGATGAATTACGAGTTATTTTTGACAAAACAAAAGCTGGATTACAGAGAGGAATTAATAACCTGAAAGATATAATGGAGATATTAAATTTGAAGATTTCAACCTCTAAAGATCAAGGGGGGGGGGGGGGGGGGAACTACGTATGATGTAAATAAACTTAGCTATGAAAGATAAAATAATTGAATAAGTGTCCAGTTTTAATTACCTTGTTTTAATCTGTCACATAGTGTTCAAGATCTGAATATAAAAACGAATAATCTTGTTAGGGTAAATGAATAGAATAATAAAAACTTTACAGAGGACATTAAAAAATACACAAATGAAAATATACAAAGTGATGACAGTGCCTGCAACAACTTATGAATGTGAAAATTGAACAGTGAAGAGATCAGATAAAAAAAAATAGAATGAGCTGAAATTAAGTTCTTAAAATCAGTAGCTTAATCTATTCTCTTAGAAGGAATGCTATGGAATCTTCCAATGACAATCATCATGAAACTTTCTGTGATGGACAAGTACAAGACCAAAGTAACAGGTGTGAAGTGCAACATTTCGCAATCACTCATAAACCTTAGAACAAGGATTATAAAAATGAGGCATGTTCCCATAATGTTTGTAATCATAAAGTGTGTAACAACGTTTATCTGTGATGAGATATGAGGCATCTAAATGTCGACAGAGACCACATACAACATCATGAAGATGCAAATGTCATATACATACTTCACCTCATGTCATGATAATGTGGTGTGAGAAAACAGTAACTTGCTGCAAGGAAATAATGTGCATAATGGACTCAATAAACATATATTATGTCCCATTATTTATTAGAATTTTCCGATTAAGTTTCAGACGTGGAGCTCACCCCGTGATCAATCATGTGTTTTTAACAATGCTGTATCAATCGTGCGTGATGACAATTATTGATAGCAAGAAGGTATTTTGACGAGATGATACCTTACAGTTCAGGAAAGCCTTGGAAAAAAATACAATCACGTATTTAGCTCAAGTCAAATCTGTACCCATGCTTTTGACGATTTAAATGTTAGGCATACTAGTATTATCACCGGGTTTAAAGTTTTAACTTGTTGTTACTCGCATCGACTCTATAAGTGAGCTCATAGATGTTGCTAGTGTCAAGCATTATAGACTACTTAGTTCGTCAGAGACTATCCAGAGTGCATCACAGGCAGTGAGTCCACAATGCACTCGCAATGATGGAGAGAATAAAATTGTTTGGATGTGAAAGGGGAACTGAAGTATCAGGAGAAAATTGCTGTGACCATGGGCTGACTCAACACAAGTTATAAATTCAGGGTAGAGCAGGATTTGAACCCGGGCCCCCTGGTTTATAAGTCCAGTGCTCTACAACTGAGCCACCGTGGCAGTTTCAGCAAACATGCCATGAAAATTTGATATATGATTAAACTTTGGTCGAAGTTCGGAAACTAGCCTTGATTTCTCGTCTAAACATTCAGTTAATGCTATCTGCTATTGAGTGCAGAGTTAGGACCCAAACTCAGTGAATGACTGAAGTATACCACAACCAACATCACCTGGAAGTTCTGCCCTTGGCAACTGCGCTTCATCTTTCTGAATCTCTTCATCACATGAATTGTCTTCAGAATCGCGTTCACTATTATTTTCTGGTGAAGCAGCATTCTCCTGCACCTCTTCTTGCTGCTGCTGCTGTTGTTGCTGTTGCTGCTGCTGTTGTTGTAAAAGGAACTGATTCTGAAGGATGCTTCCCACCACTGGAATTAATGCCATCAGTTGGCATCCAACCTTCCTGTCAAATTCAAGGCGCTGTTTCTCTATCTCCAGATGTTCCCGCTCAACATCTAACAGTTGCTGCAATAGATTTGCGACCTCGTGTTGGTCATGTGACCGTCTTGTGTCCGGGCTGTTGGGAAGAGAGTCTCTCCCGCTGTGGGGACCTTGTATTCTTTGTCGTTTTGGTTCCTCCATACCAGGACTTGGCTCCTCATCTTCACAATATTTATTTTTCTGCAAGGTGGCTGAGCTGCTAACCCTACTTGAAGATGAAGGACCTGCGATTATTGCAGTTGATGACGTGATGGTCACCCCTTGCATAGGTGATGAAGCTATATAGTTTCCAACAGTGTCACCATCGTCATCACATCCTGAACTGGAAAAATAAAGTGAATATAAGTTGCTGTTATGAAAGCAAATTTTTATATAAGAAATTTTTCTGAGTTTAAATTGCCTTAAACATTGTACATACAAATTTAATAGTATTCAGATCTAAATAAGAGTTGCGTTATAATCATAATCATTCTTTATGAAGTAAGTATTTGTTGCCTATATTTGTTCAATATTAACGTGAATAAATTCTTTAAAATATCAAAATATAAAACAAAACAGGTAGTAGTAATAATAATAATAATAATAATAATAATAATAATAATAATAATAATAATAATAATAATGGTTTACTTAACCTGTCACAGTTAAGGCCATACGGCCTTCTCTAACACTCAACCAGGAGTAAAACTGCATTACAAAAAACACTACAAATTTACAAAGTAAAGTACACTACAATTTTACACACAAAACTGAAGAAGATAATCATAATATAATGTAAACACCAAGTCCGTAGAAATCAGACATAATATATAACATATAGAAAGAAAGGAAAATGCATAATAAAAATGTGAACAGTAATTAGATCAAAATAAATGAGATATCATACAAAGTATAAAAATGTAAGCCAATAATAATATTGATAATAATAATAATAATAGTAATAATAATAATAATAATAATAATAATAATAATAATAATAATAATAATAATAATAATAATAATAGTAGTTAGTAGTAATAAAATAGTGAAATACAAAGCATACAATTATTTTTTAGTACACACAATAAGGAAAATTATGATTATATATAGCTCAAGTTATCACATTATAAATATACCATTATCGGGAAATATGAAAACAAAAAAATAAAATAGGTTTAACATCACTAACAAAAAACATGTGAATACGTGGAAACATGCAATACAACAAAAAGATAAAGTAGGTTAAATATCACTAGAATATACAAAAAAAATGTGAATACGTGGAAACATGCAATACAACAAAAAGATAAAGTAGGTTAAATATCACTAGAATATAAAAAAAAAAAAAATGTGAATACGTGGAAACATGCAATACAACACTTGTCACAACGTTTCTGCAGTGCAAAGATTTACATAATTGATAAAACATGTGATGCACGGAAATATCATATATATGATAAAACGATTTTTTCAGACACTTTGAATATTAAAATGCTTTCATCTCAAATATAAAATTTTGCGCATTCATAATTTTGGCAATAGACCGAAGACGTAAGCCCACAATTAACGGCAAAATTCCTTAATCCACATAATTGTTTTTCAAGTGTAGCTTACATGTAATTTTAATGCAGTTGTAAATCCATGTAATACACGCTACCGTAAAAATAAAAAGAGTTATGTTACTTACATCCAATAAATTTTGAAACTAGAAACAATAAGAAAAAAAAAAGAAGAGACCCTTAATGATTTTCATTAAGAACCAGAAAGTTCAACTTCGACTGAAGAAGAATACACTGGTGAAAAGGAAAATGGGAGTAAAGAGGAAGAAAGGAAATAAATTACAAACAGAAGATAAGAAAACTAATGATGGTCAGGCCAGTCTTACAAGCTGTGACCCCGGCACAAGAAAACAAAAATAAGAGAGAATAATGCAACAAATGTTAATGCAGTTTCAGAGACATGAACACACTGATCCAAAAGAGCACACATCTGAAGGCAATAAATACTGTATTATAGAAATATAGAAGAAGTAAGAAAGAAAAAAAGAAAGAAAGAAGACATGGAAAAGAGAAGAAAATAAGAAATTACGCATGAAAGGAGAGAAAGTTTCGAATAAACCTGGGGCAAAAAATTGAACAGACCGTATCACGAAGTGCATGGCACATGGGCTGCATGTACTTCAAATACATGTAAAAATTCCCCCTTGAGGGCCTGTCAAGAGATTTCTGAAGATGACAGACCCCATATTTTTAAGAAACCATGGAAAGACATGAGTTGGGAACAAAGAAAGGTTTATGTAGAAAATCATGTAACAATGGAAAAAACAAAATGAAAATAGACACCAAATCCTGACTCACATAAAAATTCTTTTCCCTAGAGATCCTTGTATTCCACTAGAGATACTTATATTTCCCTACCTATACTTGTATTCCCCTACAGTAGTTAGTCCTACTCTTCTATTTCTCTAGTTATACTTGTATTGAGTGTAGGTAAGAAGTAAGAAAATGTTTCTTTCTACTCTAAGTCTGGGAGAATTCCAGGTCACAAATTGAGTTAATAAAGTGTGGTTGAAATGAATACATCAAAGGAAATTTTGAATGGAAGAGAAACTCAAAGGCCAACCAAGGAAGGGATAGAATTTTTTTAATGTTGTTTTCTTTTTTTTTTCAAGATTTACCTAAACTTTCATCACACTATTGTAGGAGTAACAGAAGTAAATTATATTAAGATCAGACAGTAGCTTATATAACTCAACAGTACAAAATAATGCTGAAGAGTGTGTTAAAAAGAAACAAAGTTAAATCCAGGAGAACATTTGATGAAATTTTTGACAAACATAATTCTAGTTTTTATCAGCTGAAGAAAGATAAACCTGACATACGAGTATACAAAATTTGAAGTAGGCCTACATAAATTCTTATACATTCAGAAATTTAAAATAAATATTATAGTCCAGACACATGGTCTGAAGACATTAATTCGTCAATTTAAGCAGAGAAACTTGATCATAAACAAATGAAGAAAAATCTTTTGAATTCAATATTTTCTAACGTTAATAGAAAAAAGGAATTCAGCCAAGTTTGGGGGGGATTTTTAATTTCATAAAGTAGTTTATTTAAAATATTAGTTTTGGAAATTAATTAAAAAAGATTGCTAAATCAACTGATGCTCCAGCATGTACGATACCTCTTGCTAACGGTGGGTATATTGTTCAACCTGTCCCTGCACCTCTTTCTACTATAATGCTTGCTAGTAGTAAAGTTAATGAGGGTGGTAATAATCGAAATCTCAGTGCCCCCCCATGTCCCACCATAACTCCGCCTAGGCCTATGTGAAGCTGTGTTGGAAAGAGTGGGTGAAGAAACAATGATGCTGAAACATCAGGAAGAGGAAAAGGAATTGGCTGAGTCACTGGTTGAGAAGGATGCACTGGAAGAAATGGTGAACAGGAGAAGAGTTCGGGGCAGAAGAAGATATCAGATGATAGACGACATTAAGATATATGGATCATATGCAGACAAAGAGGAAGGCAGAAAATAGGGAAGACTGGAGAATGCTGGGTTTGCAGTGAAAGACCTGCCCTTGGGAGAACACTATGAATGAATGAATCTTTTAACTATTGATAATGGTTAAGTTGACATGGAGTTTTGTAAGATTTTACTTCCCTTATTAGCAGAATGGTCAGCAGCTTCATTGCCAGATAATCCACACTGTGCAGGTACCCCACTGAAAAACTATACGAGGAAAGTGGACATGTAGCACCAGCATCTGCTCCATTTTGGTTGGACAGTAGGGATCCATCAGTGAAAATACGAAGCCATTCTTTGTTAGAGAATATACTATGAATAGTTCCAGTTCAAGCAATTTTAGGACTTCTTTTAGAATGATACTTCTCTTCGTATCTTCAACCAGGTCCAGATAACACTCAATTTCTATTACTCGTACTTACAGGGTTAGTTTCATGAATTAGATTTTCCTTACTTGTTGGGAGATTTATCTTTCTTAATTTCATGTACTTTAGAGAGAAAGCTCTCCTGGGATTTAAAGTTACCTGATGTAACGGTATGTTTGGATGGTTTATATTGTAATTCGGCAGAATGTAAATTTGGGTATGTTGTATGTTTACAAAGCAACTTCCGGTGTAGCAGTTTTTGACTATTTCTGTGCGCATGCATCAATCGCCTTCGGCCCCCACCTGGACGGTGGAGGCGGAGGGGGATCGTTGTGTGCAGGACGATCGGAACGCAAGGCCAATTGGAGATCTGCCCTGATATGGGTGGTTAAGACGAGAGGATCAATTGATCTGGAGAGATCAACTGGGTTTGGGTTGACTTTGGTATGTAATAAGGTTACTCCGGAAGTCTGGAGGTTGTTACTGTGGCATGGGTTATGTTGGGTTGAGAGAGTTTTAATGGATATGTAAAAAGGGTGTTGTTGGATGAGATAAAGAAAGTCTTAATGACCTGATTTTAAAGAGATTAGTAACTGTTCAAATCCAAGATATTCTTGTTGCTTTGGTTTGAAAGTTTGTTGTTAATTCTGTTTCAACAGAAAGGAAATAATAAAAGGAGACATAATAAATTTTGGAATTTTTCTGAACTTATTAAAGATTCGAATCAAAACACTGATCCCACTTTACTATGAAGTTTCTTAGCTTCCAATTGCTAAATGGAATATACCGATCAATTTTTCGTATGGAATAGCATCCCTTTCTAATTCAAATTGAATAGGACACTGAAGAACTATTAGTTACATTGCAGGTACTGAAGTAGATTTGACAGCCCCTGTAATTAATAGAAGACTTCGATTTTCTAATTATTTCATCTTTTTAAGATTTACTGTTATTAAAACTTCACCTCCATATGTAATTATTGATTTTATATACACATTAGGTAGTAGCAAGAGTATTTCTTGAAGAGGGGCTATGGTCAGTGTGGCCCTTCAAACAATTTGAGGGTTGCGTGTAGATAATACAATTGCCATACAATATAATACAATACAATATAAAAATATAGTGTCTATGTTAAAACAGTTATTTTTTTGCTACATCACTCCCCAACATAAGTTGCAAATTCATGGTAGAGAGGGGTTTGAACCCAGGCCCCTGGCTCATAATCCGAACACTCTAGCACTGAGCCAATGTGGTAGTTGGCACATGAACATTTTACGTTAAAAATATGTTACTATTGTCAGAATAAAATAAGTTAGTAACTCAAGAAATGTTTTGGATAAGTAGTAATTTTTACTGCATGTGATTTATTATTAGTGCATATATTTAGTAATTTTAAGTGCAGACTTCTGCAGCCTAGTAATTACATCGCGCACTTCTATGAGTGGGGAAACAGTCAGGAATTTTAAACATTACATAAAAAAGACATATTATGAAGATTTACTAATGCTATGGTTATAACTTAGATGCACCACAGTCTATCGATCTTTTCTATTTTCTGCTTTCCTCTTAGTCTCCGCATATGATCCATATAGGTTATCATAATGTCGTCTATCATCTGATACCTTCTTCTGTCCCCAAATACATACCTAACTTATTACTTTTTCCTCGGAAAATTGTCCAGAACATTCGCATTGAAAAATACATTGAAACTGGTTTTGGATTAAATTTAGTGGCACCAATTGTGGCTACATGTGGGGTGACAGTAGACATCACAGTCCTCACGACTCCTATCACTTAGCTATTTCCTCATCTAACCCACTCATCACAGTCCTCGGTCTTTCACATTATCCTCGCATATAGCCTAATCCACTCTAACTTTGTGACATTCCTCAGCGTCCTAGCTTTTAACTCGCAATATTTACGAAAATATAGTAAATCCACGGTGTAGTTAAAGTAAATAATTACGCTGAGTGAGAAACTGTGGTTCAGTGACTAACAAATAACATTAGATTATTTAATAACATCTGACATTAATTAATATCAATCTTGGAACTTAATTCTGATAAAATTAATAACAATATGAAAGTTACAATACCTGCGACTATCATTACTGTACTTAGAATTTATAATGTCTTCCATATCCACAATCTCCTTCTTTATTTCTCTTCTTGGATAACCATCCATACCAATGTTATACCGATGATGACTGGACATATTATCACCAAGAATCGCATCCATGGCTTTAAAATGGTGCCAATCAGGATCAGTTATCAAACCTGTGCTAAGAGTCTTCTTTATTCTGTGATAAATACACTTTAAATTTCTTATTCTTGTAGTTATTTCTTCTGGTGTTCTGTAAAAACCGTATTGTTGCATCATGGAAGCAAGTTGAATCATAATTGGTGCTTTTCTGTGGCAGGCACTCATCTGCGTCTGAATGGAAGGACTACCCCATAATTGTATTAAAAGCTTTGTCTCGTCTTCCCGAAAGTTAGTTGTTCTTTTCTTTTGCATCGTCATTTTTGGTTCAATATTTACAGAGTCCGTCCCAAACACATTATGCATTAATAAATACCATATAAATACTGTTTTCTGCAACAATTCTTGCATTCCACTATAATATACATACAGAACACATGCATTTCTTCGAAACTTTAGTGTAGGAATGTTTCAAAACAATTGCAATTAAATTAACTTCACCAAGCATCCCGGCTTATATGCGTCAATTAGAGCCGCCATTATAGAATATACAGCTGATGAACAGTGTTGCCATACAGACGCAGCAAGCAATTTTACCCATGTCTACTCACTGAAATTTCTCTTTAATGACTCTCATTAAAGAGTTCCAACCAAAGAGCAGAGAAAAAGCTCATACAGAACGAGCTATACCAGAGCCATCTATATAGTAAGCCGGAGCCTTTTGTCGCCAACACTGTAATTAACTGGCAAACGGAGGCCTACGCACAGTGATTCATTTTCCCCGAATTCCTGGCCAAAACTCCAAAACTGAAACATATAGAGGGGAGGGGGGTTGTTTGTTGTCTTAAGTTGAAGAGGAAGGACAGGGCATGTAAACATAGTATATCTTATCTGCCATCTCCAGTCCTGTGCTTGTAAACACATGGTCGAAAATGCACCTCTCTTGGACAATGCAATAATTTTATTGCTGAGTTTGCGCGGCTAAAGAAAGGTCGTTTTTGAAGTGTTATAAAATAAGTGATGTGTAAAACTGAAAGCTGAAGCATGGATTCGATTTCTGGAGATACAGTGTAATATTGTAACAATAGTCTGTACTGTAGTTGGAAACAAATTTTAGGGCGTACTATTGAAATTTCCTTGGTCAGACTAGACTCTGTATGGACTCGTACTGCACTTCTTTTCCAAGGTTACTTCTTCATCATGCAATCACCTCTGCAAACCTCCTTCCTGATCGCAGCCACAATTGCATATAAGGCAAGAAATTAAACGCTGACATTGGTGACCCAACACTTTTTACGAACAAAAGACTAAGAACTCTTTTACTGGAAGAGTATTCCTTTTCTTAGTGAAGATATTACAGTAATGCTTATTCACATTCTTTAATTGAAATTGAAATAGATCTTAACATGAAACTGGACTCAAGATTCATGAACGCACGAAAAATAACAATATTTAACTCCTCTAGGAAATTGCTAACATTACGTCTGAGCTAGTTTTAAAATTAGTGAATCAGTGAAGCAGAATTCTTGAGACGCCAAATCATAAAATTAGCGTTATGCGAAGGCATCTACGCAAGTTTTGAAATTAGCGGATCAGTATAGCACATTTATTGGAGAGCCATGCCATAAAGTTAGTGTTAATTATAGAAATAAGACGGCGGCATGCAAGCTTGAAATTTACAAATCACAGACCATGGTTTTCGATAAAACAACGAATGAACAAGCGTTTAAGCAAAGGATATGAGATGCCAGCCGCTACTTTTATCCATATATCAAAATCATAATGTTTTTCTAATAGCTAGCACCCTCCATTTAAAAGTCTTATTAAAGATTATTTAAACACAATTAATATATTTTCGAGCCTATATTCTTTTCCGGTACGGTAACAGCGAGTTTTTGTTTTAGACGGTACGGCGTACCGGCTCAACTAAAGCACTGACAATAGTTCAGTTGAGAAAATGATATTAGTATTTCCTCTTATTCGTAAAACACTGCCAACTGTGTACTGCACATAAAGCAATATATTAGGCCTCTAGGACGAGAAACGAACAATTATTATTTATCTGCTTCCGTATCGCATAATCTAATACACCTGTAAAATAAAAACAGGCAGGCCTAAAGTTTGTTTGAAAATATAGGGAAGAGTCGGGTAGTACTGTATCGGACATCGGGTAGTATCGGACAGTGCGTTTCTTTCATCTACCACCATATGGTAGTACCTGAATGACATGGTTACATTTCTCTATGCGACATCACAGAAACGTAACCATGTCAATCAGGTACTATCATCGTGTGGTAGATGAAAGAAACTCACTGTCCGATACTACCCGACTCTCCCCTAAGTAGGTCTACAACTCATTAGCTGCACAGCAGTAGACCTACTGTAATTTAAAATAAACTTATAACGCATGAATTACTCCGTCAGATAATCTTGAACATACACATGGACTTTTGGCCTAGTGTACGGAAAGAGATCTTACCCATTGATTCATAAATTAATAAGTCTTCTTTCTTAAATGTTGTCTTACAATTTTTAAAATGTAAACTCTTGTCGTGACTTTTACCTGCTTAGTGACATCTGCTTTTTATGTAGGCCATCAATGGTAGGTTAACAAGTTTAAAATGTGAATCTCTGGCAACTTATTTTCCAAAATATGATCCTATAATTGCGGAAAGATAGTAAAAATGTTTAATTGTTGGATCACATTGTTTTCCACACGATGTAACACAGGGCCCTTGGGGGTATGACACTGTTTCCTATCAACATCTGTGTAATCGCTGTTTCACTTGACCGGCATCATTTTATCATTTCAGATGATGGTATGACAAGACTCTCATTATTTTTTTTATTAAAAAATAGACTTTGTTCACTGCTGGTGTCATAAAGTGGTTCTCCACATTTATCACAAAATAGCCTACTTTCTTATTAATTTAAAAGGAAAATCAGCAATGTCTACAATCACATTTTTCAGAATATTCCTTCATTGAAAATGATGTGAGAATGAAGGGGCTGTCATTGTTGTCTCCAGTTGAAAGTTCAAAAATTCATATCGTTTCTGATTCTCAAAACACCGAGGATTATTATTATTATTATTATTATTATTATTATTATTTTTATTATTATTATTATTATTATTGTGCGTTCGGACATTAGAAAATACCATTGGGTATATAGGCATCATCTTAGCTGACATTCTCCCTCTTTGTAATATAGCTTGAATAAATTATTTATGTACAGCAATGGCAAAAAAACCGGACCGTCGGAATAATCAGTCTCCGAAATGAGCCTCTGCGCATGCCACGCCCGCATTCACAAGATAGCGAGTAATCTATTGAAATTGTTGTAGTTTCGACTGCTGACGTAGTCCATTTCGAAAGCCATTAGAAAATAAGCTGGTAAAATTCATGTTCTGGGAATAACAAGTTAATTAATTAGTAAAATATCGCTACAATCGAAAAGTATTGGGAATAAATTTGAATAAGGAACAAAAAAAAAAGTTTCCTTTCCAGGCAGGATTCGAACCACGAAAGTCTTTGTTACCAGTTTATCGTGCTGTCACTGTGAACATAGCTCTGAAATCAGCTACAAGGATCGGTCAGGTTTTTTTGCCACTACTATATTTCTAACGTAAATAAAATAACAAATAAATCTATTTAATTAATTTTGTCACTGCAAACACAAACAAACTAATACAAAAGTCCATTTACGAGCAATATAAAGCGTTTATAATTGAAACAATGCTTAGTTACAACTTTTACATTTAGAATATGTATTATATGTATTTCTCGTGTTAAATATTACTGTACCTGGTTAACATGTTTCGGTCTGTTATTGACCTTCTTCAGAACTGGTTGTTGCTGGTCTTGGCGCCTTGTGTTCTGTTTGCTGTGGGGGTGTGTTTGTGTAGTGTAATGTGGAGTCAAAAAGTAATATTTAACACGAGAAAGGCATATAAGAAATATTCCGAAGTGATATAGTTGTGTAATCAAGATGTATTTTAGATTTACTTCTGTTATTTTATATTATACGTTAGAAAATACGTAAATAAGTTATTTTAGTATAGTTAAGGGGATGCCCGTTAAGAAAACGTCAATAAACCCAATGCTATTTTCTAAACTCCGAACGCTCTACAGAAACAATCATTTATGCTTCCAAAACATGACGTCATGCGAACCTGCACAATAATGTTCAAATTTGTACAGTACACCAGCGCCAGCTGTGTAAATATATAACTACAACGTCTTCGTTCCGTGGTTAGAAAGTTCGCTTACACTATCAGAAAATTGGTGATCAGATATTTTTAGTGCCAGTGTACATACGTACACACAATACATACATACATACATACATACATGCATACATACATACATACACAATCCACGCACTTAAGCACACACATACAAACATAGACCTATATACAGTACAGTAACGTAATATATCGTAAGATACAAATCTTCAATCAATTGCGTATATTAAAAATAGGATGGATTTATGCGTTAAAGTAAAGATAATGGAAACTGTACAATGGATATTTCATCTTATTTTATTAGATTTAACATAAATAAGAGTAAACTCACTACGTTTCTTAAATCTTATTTATCACAGTTAATTCTTTCCAATAAATAACAACTTTAGTAAGAGTTCACAATAATTTGAAGATACGTACATATATCACTTTATTCTACGATTAATGATCATATGCTGTAACAATTCTCTTCATATAATGTCAAATACCTTAAAAAAATAAAACATTACTTACATACCTCTTTTGCAAAGCATTTTTACAAAAGAATATGCAATTGCAGGCCTATGATCACAAACTTTAAATGCATTAAATTTAATTTTTGTATTAATTAAATTAATCGCATTTCACATAGAATTTTACCTTTTATTCATCCCATTTATTAACATTTAATTTAAAAATAAATGTCACGTATATGTCGTAACTCATGAACAATTTGAGTTCTAAATTTACTGACACCATTTCATTAAAAAAAAGAGATATGGGTTGCTATGATGAGTGACGAGGGGCAGCTACATTTCAAAAGCATTATATCCATTCTAACTAAATTTCATAAAATTCGGCTCATATTCTGAACCTATATGGAACACATGCACACAGATGCATGTTTATTTAACATTTGTGTTCATTCTGCCAAACGTTGTACTGACCAATTGTCAACTATTTTTGATTTCGTAACATTAATATTACACTCCGTAAACCAAACTCATCTTGTCATTATGAACTGCAAAACTTGGTCCCTCACTCTAAGAGAGGAGTGGACAAAGTGGTATGGGGGATGGATAGAGGAAATAAATAAACTGGAGAAGGACTTCTTTATTTACTACCACCATCAAACAGAGTTTGATGTTCTAAATTTAGTCGGAAGGGGATGTAGTAAACATTATTCAGTTAAAAAGACAGAGGGTTTTTTAGAAAATCCAACAAGAATGCAGCATTGAAGAGGATAGCATCGGATATTGAAACTATATACTACCTATTCAAAATTAATTGCCCGTGTATTTCTGACGTTAGATAACATTTTATTCCTGAAATGTTTTTCCGCCATCGTATTGCTTAAAATACAGAATAAATGAAGTTAAAATACATACAGCAAAAGAAAGTGACAGAAACCACCAGGCATCAATCAACCTATCTAGAAATGTGACAGTGCGGCCTTCGGAATAGACGACTACCTCCAGGAACATCTCTACTTAACAGGATTAGCCAATACCAGTGTACAGATACCTATTGTGCAATAATGAGCTACTTCAACCCTAGACTGTATGAATCAACAACTGGACAGCACGACGCGTTATAATCTCGCGGTTAGAAGCCATTACCGTACCTTACCACGTAAATGAGTGACACTGGGACGCAAAATGAGTGACTACTCAAGGTAATATAAGAATTTATAATACATATATTTAATTCAGTACTACAGTTACCTGAGGGTTTGTCAGGATCATTAATGGGATCGGTGATATATATACCCAGCAGCTACTAGAGTCCGCCTGAGCCATCTACATCGGGAAATTGGTTGGCAGCTTATCTGATAGAAAACCAGGTTTCTACCGCTAAATGAGGATGTATTGTATAGCTCGCGTAAGGAACGATTACCGAAAAGCAATGGTGACGTTAGTATTTGTTTTGACGTGTATGTAGGCACGCCGAGGGAGCGAGAGTTGCGGGGCGATAGAAGTACTGCATCTTCCAAGAAGATTAACAGATGGGGACATCGCCTGTGGAAATAAAGTGTAGCAAGATAACAATGTGAAGCGAATTAAACGTGAAACATATGTTTACTAATAAAATATTGATAACCTGCGAGGGGAACGCTCCATTACTATATATTATAATAAAATAAATGCCCTTGGAGCAACACATATATTCACATGCAGTGGAACTGAATAAAACAGTAATGTATCACAACGCAAGAGTGATTCTTTCGATGTCGTTTTTCTTCTGAACGTACTCTTGAACATCATTCAAGTTATCTCGTGATCTTTCCTGTCGCCCGCTCTTCTTCCTTATCGCACTGTTTCGTTCGCAGTCCTGCCGTCGGTATTCCCTGCTTGCGAGACCTATATCTAGAGTTAAATAAAGTAAAGCTTAGGTACTGGGTCATCCAATTACCTTCTGACCAGAGCTTCGGCGCGAACTGTCTCAGCTGATAAGCCAACGCCTACGGCCAGACAGGGAAGTGGGCGGGCGGGTTTAACTGGTTTTGACTTGCCTCTTACTTGACACAGTTAGTGTTGTTTGAACAGTGCAAACAACTACAGCGTACAGCCTACTAAGAATGAATAGCAAGTAATAGGCCTAATTATTCTATTCTACATCGGATGTTTATTTACGATTCCTATGTCAGTACAGAATCCGCTCGTGATGTTAGGAGATTATTTCAAAGGAAATTCCAGGTGATCGAGTTGCAAGACGTGATACGATTCATAAATTAATTTAATACATTTCAGGAAACTTTAAGTGTTCAAGATAAGAGGCGATGTACAATGCTCACAGAAGAAAGTTTTGATGATATTGGACAACGCCTGGAAAATTCCCCCTGTGAAATCTCTTAAGGAGATGCGATAAATGTGTGGAAAACGGAGGCAGGGAGTTCCAACACTTCTTGCGTGGCATGAGTAGGGTTACCATCCGTCCGGCAAAAGGAGGACATGTCCTCTTTTTTAATCATTTTATCCTGTCCGGCAGGCATTTAAAAAAAATTGAAATGTCCGGAATTTCGCATTTCAACTAGAATTAATATGAATATTGAATAATGTGCGATATTACGCGTAGAATATCTAAACAAATGATGAAAACTTATGAAAGAATTAACTGCTTTCAATGGTTGAAGCTGGAGCACATAACAACATAAAATATGATGACCTATTGACATGCATTGAATTCTTACACTAAAAACGTCACTATTCATTATTCTAAGCCATTTTATCAATTTTATTCTGCAATGTACAAAGATATACCAATCAAGTTAATTTTGACAAAGATTTAAGTTTAGATAAACAATGGTGCAAATTCTTCAATTCCAATAGTTTTGCGAGAACTGAAACTTTCTCAGAACTCTTAAAAATATATCAATTCTATTTATTTATCCCAAGTCACAATGGAAGTGCTGAGAGAGTGTTTTCCCTAATATCTGTTCAATGGACAAATGAACGAAATCGCATGCTAACGGAGACAGTCAGAGGCATCATCATTACATATTTGTTACAATATATAAGTTTGTCTGTTCGGGCTCTTGTGCACAAAGTGGGCTCCACCGATAAGTAGGGTACAGATGTAATACTGATCCAGCAACTAGTGAGGAAACTGACTAAGGTGAGCCATTGTTTTCATTTTTAATTTTGTTCACACAAATTTTTAAAAAGTCCTCCTTTTTTCAGAAATGTTCTCTTATTTTAGATTCCATGTCCTATAGAATTTCTTCTCATAGTAACCCTAGACATGAGTGAGTACATAACTTTTAAAGTGCATTAGAATTTATTAGGCAGTCACTTTGGTGAAGCACAGACTCATGTATTGTCCGGGAAGCGATAGCTTATCGGCTGGCACAATCCTTGTTGCAGCTATGATTAGACTATAATTGGACGACCCAGTAGCCTACATACTGTAGATATAACCCAACAACATTCGGTACTTATTCTGCTCACAGAAGATACTGTACCGTATGTTTTAGTTTCAATAAATTTGTTGCCATTCCTGCATAGTCGTATGTTTTACGAACTCCTGTCTCCCGTACTGAGTCAAAATATTTGCACTCGCGAAAATTTGCAGTCTTGCGCGGCGATATAGCTTGTGTTATTTAAGACATCGGCAATTTTGAACGACGTTCGTACTGGTTTGAAAATGAGAGGAAACAAAATCGCGGGGAAAAAAAAAAAAAAAAAAAAAGGCGGAGAGGAGAATATAATATCCCGTTCTTTGTTATACGTTTACTTAGTGCGAACAGTAAGGTTATGTTTAATTTCTTTTTGAAGATGAGACGATTGAGGCGGAAAATATTAATTTTTATATAGAACAGTTATTAGCGTTAGAGGCTATCAGAGTGCAGATCCTTACTGTCAGAGTTGAGGTATAATCACAGTCTAGTAATTATATTATTATTACCGGTACCACATTGCGTCGCGTCAAAACTATTCTGTCATTAACAGAGACTATTCGCACATTGATGCTATTGCAAAAGGATAGGTGATAAAATATCTCAAATAGACTATTATGCGAGAGCTTAAAAGAAGATGAGGGTTCTGAAGCGATGTGGCAGTCCTTGACAACAGGACGAACAATAGTTACACATCTGGTAAGGCACGGAAACTTCTACGTGCTCAGACTTAGATACACTTCTAACCGCCAGAATTTAAAGAGTTCCCCTCTTTCTCTTTTCTATGGTTCTAACTTACCATTAGGCGAGTACTCTTACCTACACCCCTGAACACATATAACAGATTGGCCATCTCCATGTTAAAAACGGTAACATGTAGAAGAGAACAACCACCAATGCAATGTGATTTCTGCCCAGTGCTCTGAATGTCAACGTGAAGAAATTCAAGCATGCGCGGGTAAACGGCGGGAGTAACTATGACTCTCTTGGCCTTTGGCCGTCTGAGTGCCTAACATTTGGATGGAGAGTCAGGTTGCTGTGGGACTTATCCATCGACCCCACTTCGCGCACCGTCTCCTCGCGGTCCTGCCGGTAACGCTTAGGACTGAGATCTGAAGGCGGCCAAAGATGCGCGCGAGGGCCACTACCGCCACGTGGTTCCCCGCGGTAACTCTCCCGAACATCTGGGAGAGGCTAAACGTGGTGGGGCAGGCCCTCATGGCCACTCTGGAATGGGGAAACCTAGGGGGCCGGCGTCTCCCCATAGAACGACATGGCATGTTACAGGACTCGGCCCGATTGGCAGGGTGAACATACGGGGCACCCGAACCCACCAACTATGACAGAAGAATCTTACATAACCCTCGGATCTGAGGATTTCCATGCTCCCTGTGCCTCAGAACTGACAGGGGAGACCAACGACGACCCGGAAATGATCAAGGAAATCGAGTACGGTTTTTGGATAGACGAACGGTTTCTCCTTATACGGCCAATACGTGGCCTCGGACTAGGTGGGCCTGTGTTAGGCGTGAGACACAATTCGTTACATTCCAGGCCATTAAATGCCACCTTCCTAAATGCCGTGGCAGGAAGGAGGTGGTAGGTTCTCACACCTGTGACGTGTGTAAGCGCGCATTCAATTCAAGACGAGGGCTTTCATTACACAAGAGATCTCGGCACCCGGATGTCCAGAATGCCGAGTTACTAGAACCGGAGCCGGCCAACGCCTTTAGGTGACAAAGCGACCCTCAATCTGGAACGCGGAGGAGCTAGCGATAGTCGATGAACTGGAAGAGAGATACCGGTACGATTCTCACATCAATATAAAGATTGCTGCAAGCTTGCCGTGCTAATTTTACCCCTAGGCTCAGTCACAGCCGATGATGGGAGCAGGGTAGGGGATGGATCCCCCCTCCCTGATTTTTCTGACTCAGCGCCACCAAATTTTAATTTTAATCTTGACTTAGGGGCAAGTAACCTCACTATTTTATCGCAATCTAGAACATCGTAGGTCGGTCGCGAGGCTGCAAAGAAGGGCTTTAACGTCACTAAGGAGGCAGAGCACCTCGTCGGTAACGAGAGATGCAAACCTGACCTTGCCCTAAAAGACGAGGCCAGGGTTCTCGTAGTCGATGTAACAGTCCTCTACGAGAACGCAGCGTCTCTAACCGACGCAAACAAAAATAAAGTCAGCAAATATCAGCCTCTGGCTGATTATCTACTTGGTGCTCAAAAGGCGTAAAGTGCCCAAAGAGGTGAAGATACGTAAAGCGCACAAAAAGGCTGTGTTCTACCGGTGGTGATTGGCTCACGGGAGGCCATCCCCAAAGAAACCAGAAATTCCCTAAGCTCTATAAGGATCGCCGGTAGGACCTTAGAGAAATATATCTCAATGACGGCGTTGGGATCAAGCCTGGCCATCGTTTATGCCCACATGGATCATACATAGTGCCTTCGGCGGTGCGCCCAACCAGGTAAAAATTGCCTGGGAAGACAGTTTCGAATCCCTTTATGGGCAAGAAGGCGCAGCGGCAGCCGTCTACATGGAAGGCTTTCTCCGTGTCGGGGGTTGGCTATGTACTTTTTTTGATCTAGGTGTTAGGTGGGCGACAGCCCTAACGTGAGGGAGGATGTCTTAAATGGCTCTAACAACCGAGCCACCCCGCCCAACATACGGTCCAGGGCGTACCTCCCTGTAATATGATGTCGAGTTAGACATTTCGATTAGCCAAATGCCTCGTCATCTAATTAGTGACGCGCATGAATGGATTAACGAGATTCCCATTGTCCCTATCTACTATTGATTGGTAACGACAGCTAGATGAAAGTACAGTTTTCCATGCAATTCAAATGGGAGTTATAATGTGACTTCTTCTGCAATCGCAAGATAGTAGCATGGTGAAATTTGATAAAAGTTGTTGCCTTCAAAGCCCATAAGGATGATCAATCTGTTATATGTGATCGTAGCCTACATGAGTGAACGCAGTCCATCCAAATTTCGCGATTACGTACAACAATGGTTAAACTGAACAGTCTGTTACAATGAATCTAAGGAAGGAGAGGGGAATTACAGTGGTTTGGAGTTGTCTCCATGTGGCTCAGGTGGGGGTGCACGGACTGACACATGAATAGTCGTTAGCTGTTGACGATGATCCTCTGCCACTCTCTCACGCGGGTCAAGGCGTCTTTGGCTGCAAGTCCCATCATCCCCTCATGAGAGGCCTCTGGTTCAAAGTTCAGAATGATACTGGACTCTTCCAGGCACGCGGCTACCTCTTTGAGCCTAGATCGAAGATCTCGATACGAGATGGTGCGTGCTTCGACACCTCGCGTCGTCAGGATCATTAGGGGTGCGTGTAGCTCGTACAAGAGGACGCCTGTAACAGGAGGGTGGAGCTGAAGACTTGTAAATACACGGTATGAGTGATTAGCGGGCAGCGCATTTTCGTTCCCGAACAAGTTAGGGAAGTTATCGGTTAGTACGTCCTGAAGGTTCAGTGTTTCTAAATGCTTACGTCAGGACGCTATGAAATGTATAGTTCTGTACATAATAATAATGAAGCATGACAACTGTAAGTGGAATTGCTACTAAATTGAAATGGTATGTCCAGCTATTTTTTAACCACACAAACGCACTAACACTTCGAAACTTGCGCTCTACAAAATATTAGTGCCACATATGAGAGAAAATATAATTAGACCGGTAATAATACTGAATTAGTATATAGAATATATATTGTAAAATATAATAGTAAATATGATACACATTAAGTGTATATACTCTATATACAATAAAATTAATTCAACAAAATCAGTTTCATTATGGTGAACAAAAACATATATTCAAAGATTATGAAATTAATATATTTTACCATAATTGCCAGTAAAAATTTGTTTAAGCTCAGAAAATGTTCTTCCTACGTCACATGACGTTACAGAGACATAATAATTATATAAATTAATAATTCATTTATCAAAGCCTATCTCGTTGCAGTGAACGAAAACACACTGTTATGAAATGCAAATATTTTATGAACGTCAAATAAAATTAGTTTAAAGTGAGAATGTTCTTTCTATTCACATGACGTTACAGGGACATATATATATAATACATTACATCATAGTTCTTTAATGACCTCATTTCAGCTATCTTATTGGAAGATACAGTACCTTTGATGTCACTCATTTGAGAATAGCCAGGGTTTTTATGGAGTACATTTTTATGTCTTTGTTTCACACTGTCAGGAATATTCAGAGAAGAGCCCACTTACAAAATTATTTAAAAAAAATGCAGATCAAAATTAAATACAATATAACATAGATTGATAAATTAAAATAATTTAAAATAATTTTAACACAAAAGTCTGAAAGAAAATGCAACTTATTCAGTATTAGAATCAGATCACAATGTAGTCGTAAGTTGTTGTTTTACATAAACAACATTGACGATGGGGCGCCTGTATTGTACTATGATTCATAGTCTATGTGTACCTGCTTATGCATTCACGTGACGTAACAGATGTATAAGAAGAAACTACTCGATCCGCTGTACGTTTGGGAACACAAATGCGCTGCCTGGTGATTAGTGATGATTACTATCAACTATCATTTTTCCAACTAATGTCTGACTTTCACAAAAAGTGTAAAATAGATGTATAGGTACCGTACCATAAACTAATTTACTTAAAATGAGAAGCGTTGAAATTGTGAGCCCAAATTTGTTTGGTTGGTATCTCATTGAAGATTTTACAACTAAATCATTGGCTCTTCTCAAACGGTAAAATATTCAGAGGTTTTAAACAGACATGTTCTCATTCTTCCCTGCTAGACGCCTTCAAAATCGTTATTATGGTGATTTATTACCAAGTGTTGAGAATGGAGCAATAGTGGAACTGAACGTAATGTGTTGCCTTTATTCATCCTTATTCATTAAAGAAGGACTCATTTATCTGTACTAAATGTATTAAATGCAGTCATTGGTTTTATTTCCTGATCCAATAGAAGGCATATACTAGATTTTTCCACCTAAAAATATATCGCCCTTAGCTAGTCTTCAACTTTTCGATATTTGGGTCCAAGGATTACTACGATAATCACTAGATTATCTACGACGAAAAATGCGAATAGATTATAAATAGTAGCTAAGCCTACTTAGACTACATCCTAAGCACTTCAGCGCCAATGAGCGCATTATACCTACTGTTTGTAAGACCTACTTCTGTAATTAAAATCTGATATAACATTAAATACCCTGAAACCTCAAGTGTTTGAGTATTTTACTGGATGAATAGATTGTAGAGAAACTGCAACGCGGTCAGCCAGCTCTCGGCCGAAACCCTCACAGAATCCGGTTACGCAGAACACATGTTATCGGTTATACGCATCGCAGTATCGGTAATACGACACACCATAAACTATTAATTTAAAATGTTATTAAATATGAGCAATTAGGGCATCATTTACTCGCCCAAATCAAGAAAAGAGAGCTCAAACTGTCTACTTTCTTCTTCCAAATATGTTTGGTATCTGCTTAAAAAGACGCATCATTCGTTGGAATTCTCTTTAAGAAATGGAGGCGATGTCTTCCCGAATGCTAGATATTATATTCAAACTCTTTCAGTGTAATTGGATTACTTTTTGTTTCTTAGTTAAGTTTATTATGCACGCTTTAACATCTGTGGTAATATCACGTGTTTAGGATCTGTGGGTATACCAGTAGGTCGTTTTCACTATTTCCGAGTTCCCGTTTCCGCTGTGTGCCGCAGGTGGCAATTTGGGAAAACATAGCCTCCGTTTCTCAATGACAACTGCAGCGAGTGACTTGTAACTTCTTAAACAGTTTTACCAGAAATTACTGAAACAAGAATAGAGACAGTTTCAACACCTCAATTTTAATTTGAATGAGTAAATAATATTTTGCCTGTTTATATTGAGTGATATTTTACAATAATTGGCCTACTTCATGATCTGTTGAGGTTTCTTTACAATCTAGTCACGCAGTAGGCCTATATTTCGTTTCAACAATATAAAATTTTACTGTCACAGTTACTGCGTTCTATAGAGTAGATGCCATAGTTCTTCTTCGAGAAGAACGCGTTTTTTTTTTTGCAATATGTGTTTCGGGAAGACGATTAGGTAAGCATATGAAATTTGTGCGGTAGAAATTTCATGACAAAATTCCAGAAACACCAGTTTCACGTCGTAATGCAGTTCGTGCACTTGCCCATAAATTCCGCGAAACAAATTTAAAAACCATAATGGAAATCCGATATACTATTATATTAAGTTAAACACAAGGTCCATCTATGCTTACCTGTTTGGAACAATTAACTGGAAGTTATTTGCACAAATTTTTTAAATCAATATTTAACGTTTTCGACTCGACAGAGTCATCTACAGAAGTTATGCCAATGAATACATAAATACATCTGTTTATACATGAGTGTAATCTAATATAATGTGAAATACTGTTAAAATTGAACAAAGTGCAAACATCTATTGTGAAGCAATACAATTGTGAAATTTAAATTTTTTTTAAATTTGAAACATCGATAAAATGCTTTTGTAGGATGCCGAAAGAAGTGGGAGACCACACACACTGATCGAGGATAACCTACTGGATATTTGTGACTATGATGGAGAGCCCGTCAAAATCATCACTTAAATTAGCACTACAGAGATAAAGCTGTTCGAAGAAAATAAAGTGTTTCTCACATAAAGTAATGATAATACAGGTACTGAATGCGACTGATTATGAAAGACGGTTAAGCTACTGCGAATGATAGCCTACCAAAATTTATTTCGATAGGATAGTGTTACTTTTTATATGGACGAAGCCCGGTTTCGCACCTTTCGGCTACATCTATTCACAGAACACACGATTATGGTCGTCGGATAATCGTCGAAATTCACACACATACCACACCACCACATGATCAGAAATTTGGAGTTTGGGTTTGCATTTCCAGGCGTCGAATTGTTGGCCCTATATTCTTTAGTAAAATAATGAACAATGGTGAACGTCATTGCTCTGACATACTATAAAATTTCATTGGCCAACTTGACAGATCTCTAAAACTGATTAAAATTATTTGAGAACGCATTATCTCTAACAATAATTATATGGTCCCACTGCTTCCCAAATACGTAGGTTACATATGGAGTATTTCACAATAAAAACAAGTGAAAGTGTTTGAAAGTAAAATGAAAAGTGTCCAGGACTGTATTGACATCATTTACAACAACTATTATAAGTGTTTACAGTGAGAGTGCACAGTAACTCTAAAACCCCATTCAAAAGACTATAGAACTCACCCCTGAGCCGAGAGTACCCAGGCTCCAGTATGTCCACGACCTTCAGCAGCTGACGGCAAATGTCGCGCTTGTGGCGCAGTTGCGCTTCCGTCATGTCGTTGATGAGGAATCCGGGCGCCTTGCCGTACAGCTGGCAAAGGGAGTGCAGCACACCCAAGAAGTGGTAGTGGTTGGGGTGCAGCACATTATGGTAGCGCGAAAGGAAAGCTTCCAGCGCCGGTATGTCACTGTCCTCCAGCGATTCCACCTCGTCTCCGATCCTGAAGACACAATAATGTGTCATGTTAATGCAGCACTACACACATAACACAATACTAACCAAAAAAGTGAAGTACAGTACAGTATTTACTTTCTTATTAGAGCCCCTCGCATATAAGACCCCCGCCCTGAACTTTAAAAGCAATATGTAAAATATATATCCCAGCAGATTTTCAGAGCGATCAGCTCAATAGGATTAGAAATTAATTTATTATCATTTATTCCTCTAATATCAACTAATAAAAATGTATACACAACGGAAGCAATAAAAACTAGAATTACTGCTGGAGCACTTGTTCATGCTAATTCAATTATTTGACCTTCCAATAAGAATCGGTTCATATTGTAGGTAACAATAAAGTGTAATACCATATTGAAGGAAAGTCCATAGTTTTCTCAAAAATGCTCTCCCCCCAAATGTTTAATACCCTCTTATTCCATAACTATTGTCAGCAGTATAATGATTTTTGTTCATATCGATAAAAAAATATTTATTCTTTTGGCGTATTGCAATAGCGTTGACGGTTTTCATGTAAATTTAATTTCAAAACCACTAATTTGAAGCCATTGAACGATGCGACCAGCTTGCAACATTGTAGCCAGAAACGGAGTTGGGAGGTAGTTTAATAAGGCAGGCAGACAGACCTGAGTTCGTTGACCTCTTATATCTGTATTACGAAAAGAAAGAGCAGTGTGTTAGCGGTGAAGTTGCCAGACTGCAGAAACTTCCAACTTTCTAATTAACCGTGCACTTAATCACAAAATGTAATTTAGGTTTTCTATTCATTTAAGTATACCCTATGGTCCCTTTCAATCTGTAGGATTATGTCACTTCCATTCTGTATATCCGTGTATTAGACCCATCCGACAATATATACAATACAAGGCTCTAGGTTCTGAATTCCCGCCTACGACTTTTGGACTGAAGTGTACATTATCAATCACAAATGCTCATGGAAAGATTGCAAGGTAAAACCCGTTTCTGAAACCATCCTCTGTCTCGTTGTCCCTTTACTTCTCCAATTGCCTCCGCGGTAACAAATAGGAACAACATCTCTCTTTATTTATCCTCAAACTACCTACCATACTCTGTCTCGTTTCTTCCATTCATTATCACAGCATAAAGAAACAAATTTCCTTTCTTCTTCTACTGATGGTATCGGTTTTCGCGTACCGTATTTACGAAGTCCGTCATTTAAAGAAAGAGGTCAGTCAGGTGTGAATATAAAAATGAGCAACAAGTGAGCGAGCTATTTTCTGATTGATTTCGCAGAGAAAATGTATTGACAGTTTTAAAGTATTTTCTGTATGTAGGCCTACTGTTACCTAACTTTAACACATATTTCCTTACTGATTTTTTTTTACACATGCGCATGTAATACCTCCCGTACTTTTTTGCATCAGAAAAGAGGGAATAAAGAGGCCTCACATGCGAGTAAATAGAATAGAATGTTTTATTTTCGCTGGCAGAGTTAAGGCCATAAGGCATTCTCTTCCAGCTTACATATACATATTTAAATAACGAATATTTACACTACACTTAAAAGATTCTCCAGCAATATTCTTCAGTTAAGTTTTAACGGCTAGTACATGTTTATTTAAATTTAAATAAGCCTATAACATAAAGTAGAAACTTAATTTATGAGCTAATTTAATTCAATCAATTATAATTAATTTGAGATAGCTAGTAAAATGATGAGTCTTAATTTAATGTAAGTTATAAGTAATATAAATACGGCAATAGATTAACTAAATGAATAACAATAATAATAATAATAATAATAATAATAATAATAATAGAGTAAATAACTACGTAAATAATTAATAAATGCATAAATAAATGAATTAGGAGATAAGTACCGGTAGTTATCATTTTTAGCCTAAGCAACTGCCAGCAAGAGGACCGCATAAAGTGAACAGTATCCCACTCTCGTTAAACATGAGGCATACAGTAATAGAACACATCTGGCTAGTACTTCAATTGACTGATTAATCGAGTTTTCTACTAATTACTGAATAAAATACGAATTAATCGATTACTCGGTATATTAATTTAATCGATCTTAAACTCATTAAATTAAAGCAGGGAGATGCACTATCACCTTTACTTTTTAACTTCGCTTTAGAATATGCTATTAGGAAAGTTCAGGATAACAGGCAGGATTTGGAATTGAAAGGGTTACATCAGATTCTTGTCTATGCGGATGACGTGAATATGTTAGGAAAAAATCCACAAACGATTAGGGAAAACACGGAAATTTTACTTGAAGAAAGTAAAGCGATCGGTTTGGAAGTAAATCCCGAAAAGACAAAGTATATGATTATGTCTCGTGACCAGAATATTGTACGAAATGGAAATATAAAAATTGGAGATTTATCCTTCGAAGGGGGTGGAAAAATTCAAATATCTTGGAGCAACAGTAACAAATATAAATGGCACTCGGGAGGAAATTAAACGCAGAATAAATATGGGAAATGCGTGTTATTATTCGGTTGAGAAGCTTTTATCATATAGTCTGCTGTCAAAAAATCTGAAAATTAGAATTTATAAAACAGTTATATTACCGGTTGTTCTGTATGGTTGTGAAACTTGGACTCTCACTCTGAGAGAGGAACATTGGTTAAGGGTGTTTGAGAATAAGGTGCTTAGGAAAATATTTGGGGCTAAGAGAGAAGAAGTTACAGGAGAATGGAGAAAATTACACAACGCAGAACTGCAAGCATTGTATTCGTCACCTGACATAATTAGGAACATTAAATCCAGACGTTTGCGATGGGCATGGCATGTAGCACGTATGGGCGAATCCAGGAATGCATATAGTGTGTTAGTTGGGAGACCGGAGGGAAAAAGGCCTTTGGGGAGGCCGAGATGTAGATGGGAGGATAATATTATAATGGATTTGAGGGAGGTGGGATATGATGATAGGGACTGGATTAATCTTGCACAGGATAGGGACCGATGGCGGGCTTATGTGAGGGCGGCAATGAACCTTCGGGTTCCTTAAAAGCCATTTGTAAGTAAGTAAACTCATTAAATTAATTAATTAATTAATAATTAATAACAGACAAATATAGAGACAAACACAGACAGACAAAGACAGACAGACAGATAAACAAACAAATATTTTGTTTCAAAAGTGTCTTTAAAATTTACACACTTGTCCATGAGGAGTGTGACGGACCGGGCTGGCACCGCGTAGCCCGGACAATTGGGACCCACGCAGCGCCACTCGGCTTCGCGGTCGAGGGGCGCCGTGGACAGCACAGTGCCTGCACACTGCGGACACTTGAGCGCACCCGCGTACGTGCCCAATTCTGTGGGATCGGAACAGCGCGCGCACGTGCAATCGAAGAACTTGCTCTCCTTTAGATGCTCCCGTCGCTTCAGAGTGCCCTGCACACCAGAAGTGAGTCAGAATTGGTTTCTGGTTTCAATGTTGAATGTAGAAGTTGTGGTTTTGCATTAATTTTTCTGGCCAACCACATAACTATCAGCTATCACCAGCATTTCCTACAATTTTGTGAATTAGTATGTACTCAAGATAAAAAACAACCGACATATGTAAAGTTTTACTGTGCTGCATATCTTTACGTAGAACTAAGTGAAAGTACGGTCACCTGTCGACAGGCGCAAAGCGTTACTATGCTACATACCTTTACGTATAATTAACAGGGAAAGGAAGTTTATGCCCTAAAAACGTGAAGAATATGTATGCATTTATGCCATAAAAATAGATAAATATGCTACAAAATATGCATTATCAGTCTGAGATTATTTTAACAGAATAATAAGGTATAGGTAACTTACGTTTAGTCTTATGGATTTTGAAGTGATTGTCTCATTGCTGAATGCTCCATTTATGCTGTTACAGTTCACAACTAAGCAGTGACGTATGTTTTCTGTTATCATTCTTCGCCTGTTTCTCTCAGCATAGCTTTGTAGCTCGAAAAACTACGTTCTACGTCACGAGAAGTAAGAGGGGCTTGCACAAAAGCTGTGAGCTGTTCCAAAGAAACTTTTTTTGGTTTTTGGGGTGTTTTTCCTTCGAGAATATCTTGAATTTCTTTAAGTTGATAATAGCCAGGGTTTTTGGAAAGAATATTTGCTGTTTTCTCGTTCACTTTTCTCCTACATTTCCTGGAACTGATGTTAAACTGGATATTGTTCTATCGAAATCTGCTAAAGACTGCAGTGAAGGAATACCAATTGCTAACTTGAGAGGCTCCCTATGAGGGCGTCATCGTTACATTCAAAATTTATAAACATAAATTAGTCTTGTTTACGAGGTTACACACTTTTAAAAATTAGGGAAAGACAAATAAACATACATAATATGCAGTTTACCTCCATAAATGTTAAATAAAGGCAAAATATGTACTTTTATGCATAATAAAAGTAATATCATTGTAGTCAGAAATTTGTGATTCATGTTATGTAGATACTCTTTCAGCATATTCACACAACGATAGAGAACAAATATGTAAATGCATGAACTTCCTTTCCCTAATAATTAACTACGTGTGAATGATGCTAGAAACGAAACAAAGAGAAAAACAAGGAAAACAAGCAAAATATAAGAAAAACAAGGAAAATACAAAGAGAACATAGGAACGTTAAGAAAAAAGGAAACACAAGAAGAACGAGTGCAGTACAAGGATAAAATGGTGAACATAAGGAAAACAAGGCGAATACAGGAAGAACAAAGGGAATACAAGGATAGCAAGGGAAATACAATGAGAACAAGGTAAATTCAAGGAGAATAGAGGGAGTATAAGGATAATAAAGGGAATATAAGGAGAACAACAAAACTTCAGTAACAGTGTAAAGAGAGATAAGTTTTGGTACCTGATGCCGACTTCGAGAACGAAACAGCTGACCAAAATAAGCCAAGGAGAAAAAACAAAACCTGAGGCTGGTACAAAATATTGATGACGAATTATGGAAGCAGCTGGAAGTGTCTGAGGTCAGGAGCATAGACAAGACTAACGGAGGAAATGCAAGAGAAGACATGATAAGAACGAACGAAGGAACGAAGCTACTCCCAGATATTAGTGAATGTGAGGACAGAATAGATAGAGCTTTTGAGAGGTTATTAAATGGTGAAATGGAGGACAGAATAGTGAGGCGATGGAATTGGCAAGGAAAAAGAGTGCTAAAAAGTTAGTGCAAGAAAGTCAGGGTGACAAAAGTGATAGAATAGAAATAGAGAAGAAAGTGTTAAGTGCAGAAGATAGTGTAAGAGTGTAGTAAGATAGACATACAAACAATGAAGAAAAGAAAATTAAAGTGAAAGAACAACTGAACAAATGTGAAGTAGAAGAGAGAGAAATTGTAAGTGAAATTAAGTAAATGAGATATTTCATGTTTTTCAATAACTGTAGGAGTATTATAGAAATAAATTTATGGAAAGAGGTAATAAAAGAAGAAATTTAGGAGTGAAGTGAAGAGAGAAAGTTAAATACGTAAAGAAATAGAGGACACAATAGTAGGGAAATAGTAAGTGATGTGTTGTAAAATAGAGAAAAGGGAAATATAAACAAATAATTTCGGAGAAAATAGCTGGAAAATAATGATTAAGAGTAAGTAGATGTGAGAATAGATAATAAAATAAATAATATATATGATTAATGAAGGAAATATGCAATATTTAATAGGAAAGCTAGAAATGGAAGGGAGACAGTCTAGGTATGAGAGAGAGAATAGAATAGGATAGATAGGGAAGAATAGTTAGCAATTCATTTAAAACAGCAGAATAGGAAGTAATCAGAAAATAGTTGGCAAATGAATATATTAATAGAAAAGGGTAGTATGTATTGTGACAGCGACGTGAGATTCGAACTCACGACCAGCGTCCCACAAGAAAGCAGATCGCGCGGAGCACGGAGGAATGGCGCGCGGCGAAGAGGGGAAAGGGCCAACGCGGCGAGAGAGTGGAGCGAGAGTGCGCGCGCATCTGGTGCTGGTAGAGAGGAGAGGGCTCTGGCTTTTTCTGGAGTGCCATCTCTAGAGACGCGTGGAACCTTCGAGGCTACGTCGCTGTGGTTATAAATTACGGACGCGAAGGAACGACAGCAGTTTTCAGTTATTCAGTCAGTGAGTAAGCCAGAGCAAGCAAGCCAGACTTATGTGCCGGAGTTCGACTCGAGTGTGCGTTCGCATCTGCGTCAGCATCCGAAGGCCTGAGTTCGAGTGCAGTGGACCGCAGTTGGAGGGACCTGAGTTCGAGTGCAGTGGACCGCAGTTGGAGGGACCCGAGTTCGAGTACAGTGAACTGTCTCTGAAGGTCTGTGGTTCGAGATACTGTGAACTCGAGTGACTGAGATAGAAGAACTGTGAACTGAGAACTGGTAGTTCTGATTTGTAAATAGTACTGTGTAAATATTAGTTAAGATTAACAGTTCATTGTTGTGCGTAATAGTCCAAGTAAGTTGTCATTGTCGTCGGTGGAGTGCTATAACGAATACTGTGTTGAGTGAAGATCCAATTGTTGACGAGAGCGTTTAAGGTGGATTGTAGAAAGGAATTATTGTGGCGAATAAATTACATTGTTGTTACTAATAAAATTCACAGTATTAAAGGGATGGTGGATCGAAAAGCAGAAATGTGATAGTCCACCATAATTATGTATAGTAAAGTTGGCTGACAAATATATCACATCATAAGGAAAACAAGATGAAGGTAAGTAGAACAAGTGGGAGACAAGGATAACAAGGGGAGCAGAAAGAGAATAATAGCAAGTGAAGGAGAATAAGAGAAACAGAAGGAGAATATGGAGAACACAAGATGAACTAGTAGTAGGGAAATACATGAGAACAAAAGGAAGACAAGGAAGCAAGGGGAAGACTAGGAGAACAGGGGATGACAAGGAGAAAAATGAAAGACAAGGAGAAGAAGGGGAACACAAGGAAAGCAAGGCAGGATGTTGTATTTTTGTGTGGCGGTCAGTTCCCAAGTTATCCCCTCCCCATATCTAGTGAAGAGAAATACGTCAATATTACTGTATATTTACAATGAGATTAGTGGCTAGCGCTGACTTCTGAGCTAATTGTTTACCGGTGTCCATTATTTATGACGGGGGTATCGACTTTAAATACTAACTCTCTCATTTCCACTTCGGTAATGGGTTGCATAACTATGTAATTAGGACACCAAAAACAATCCGATGAAACTTCGACGTCCCACAGCGCCCAAACCATGAATTTCCGGACATGGGTCTCTCTTGAAAAATGATCAGTTTACCGTACCACCCAACATTACTAAGCGTTGTCGGTGTTGTTTCTATACACTCTGTATAAGACTTTTGACATGTGGTACCGAAGCGCGAACTGACACAACAAAGTTTGGAAGATCACAGAAGAGATGGAAGGACAGTTGGCAATCCACTTCCACAGAAAATTAGGATCAATCACTTCTAGGAAACAGACTGTCACATCTCAAATAAGCAGAAGAAGAAGAATTCGAGTACAGACGTTTCACACAATCATTTACATTTCCTTAAATCTCCTGTCAATTTTTTATACTCGTATATTCCCAACGCATCGCATCCTGATTAAGCAGATTATTCTCTTCCCAACCTACCTGGAGAGTGTAGGCGTAGCTGAGGTTGATAGAGCTTCCCTTGAGGATCTTGGTGGTGGCTCTCACTCGCAGGCGGAAGTTTTTGTCATCCGTGTGTCCCGTGTTGGGCACACAGTCGTGCGCCATGTAGAAGGCACGTGGGAATAGCGCTCGGATGCTCACTCCCTCCTGTCCCACTTCGAAAGCGTTCACCTTCAAAACAGTGCACTTATGTTAATAACTATTACAATACCACCAATAATAATATGTGAAATTATACCGAATCCCGGAAGAATTAAAATATAAACTTCTGGATGACCAAAAAATGTCTACTATATACAGTCAAGAAGCTCAATACGTAGGGAATATGCATCCATAAATATTTGCTAACCACTAGGATCGTTACTATCGCCTCATTACAGACAATGCGAAATAGTACCGGCACAGGCTATTGTTCCTAGTACCCTCAACAACTCAAGCTTCGTGACTGTATATAGGCCTACTAGACTGTGATGCCACTGTTTCCATTAGTTTAGAAATTTATTGAACCCAACATAACTTTTCGTAAGTATAACTACACAGAAATACAATTGAATTGCATTTTTTAAAAGGGCGTAAGTCATCATTTTTATCGTAGTTTCGAAAGTATATTAATAAACTGACCGTTTTTGCTTGAAATGGCGCCAATAACATTGTTCGTTGGTTTGCTATAGGCAAGTTAAAATTACAATTTATTTTAATTTATTGGTCAGTAGTCAATGACATGCATCGTTTTAAAACTCTTCAATTGGCAGTGGTGACTGAGTGCGAACAGCTGAAAATTAAACTTTAAAGCTAGCTAGTTAGTAGGCCTATCCAACAAACCACCTAATCAAATAAACCTATTAATCAACCAACTACCAGCAAATCAACAAACAAAGCAACTAATCAATAAACTAGCTAGCTAGCTAGCTAACGAATTAGCTAAGTAGCTATCTAAATAACGAATTGACTGACTGACTGACTGACTGACTTGACCGACCGACCGACCAACAAACAAACTAGCTAACTAACTGATTAACCAATTAATTTACAAATAATATATTTTTAGACTGATTCGATAATTTTTATATTCGTTTTTTTAAATTAAACTTTTCATAAGTAGCCTAAAATTAAATTAAAATATTTTTTATGTATCTGAAATTTCCGAGGGGATGGGAGAATTTTGAGTTCCTAGGAGCAATCACCATCCAGTCAGGTCTTTATTCACCACTGTTCCTAAATGTATCCATAGTATTGCAGTGTCCTAAGTAAGTGCTCCACTAAATTCAAAATAACTGGAATTATTTTCTTGTTCTCTTGTCTCATCGGTTTTTACTATCTTAGCTTTATTTGATCTTCCATCCTAGATGGTCGTTGTTATAATTTTATTTGTGAAATTAGTCATGTTACATTTTTTGTGATGTTATTTCATTCGTACAAGTACATTACATCGTGAATTTAGTCTTCATATCGTCGTAGTGAACGGAAAATAATGCTTATTCATTCATTGTAAATTAATATGTACGGTATGCTTTCGCACAACAATAAACAACAAACCATAATATCATTCATAAAATTATGTAGAAATTGTGGCAAAACACGTAAGATGTTCAGTGAGAAAGTATCGTATAGGTACCACAGTCTAGTATATACAGTCACGAAGCTTGAGTTGTGAGGGTGCTAGGAACAATAGACTGCCGGTACTATTTCGCATTGTCTGTAATGAGGCGATATTAGCGATCTTAGTGATTAGCAACTATCTATGGATGCATATTTACTACGTATTAAGCTTCGTGACTGTATATACTAGACTGTGTAATAATAATAATAATAATAATAATAATAATAATAATAATAATAATAATAATAATAATTTATTTATTTAATCTGGCAGAGCTAAGGCCAGTGGGCCTTCTCTTCCGCCCAGCCAGACTCTAATTCTAATTGAATACAATTGTTATTACATTAATATCTAGACCATAAAACAACATGAAAGTAAATAATGAAATTTGGATAAGTAATGTTAGTGTGACAATAATAAATATTGGTAAGAAATAGTTATAATAATAATAATAATAATAATAATAATAATAATAATAATAATAATAATAATAATAATAATAATAATGTGTAGGTAAATAGACACTTCTTTTGTACGACACAATCCTTGCCTAAGAATACGATGGATTATAAATACAAAATGATCGCGGACAATTTATTCGAAACAATAAAACTGTACATTCGACGATTCCTTTTGTTACTAATTCTAATGACAATTTTTATTTTGCTTTTACTTGATGCTCCTCACCTCCAGAATGCCGCAGATGGTGTGGATGAGGTCTTCTTCATATTGTACAAGGCCCCACTCCTTCCTTATCTTGTCTACCACGTTCTCCTGGTTGTTCCGCCAGATGACAGGCAGTGCACGACGGATATCGTTATGCGCCTCCATGGTGAGCAGTGCTCGCCACTTCTCGGGGTCCTGCTCCTGCAGGAGGAGGCAGCGCACAGGCACTACGGTCAGATAGAGAGGGGCCAAGTCCTTTGTCTGTATCAGCTTAGGCTTCAATCCCTCGTACAGGCGACACTCAGCAATACTGTGGCCGTACTGTTTCCCACGTCCAGGACAACTTCGTCCACACTGTGGCCATCCGCATGCCTCACATCTGTGGACCAATCAGCTGATTTCACCAACCTTGACAATTCCACGATGTTTAACAATTATCAAGGAACCCATTTCCATTTAATGTTCACCGCTGTTTTTATCCAGTTCCCTATTTCACCGGAAAGATGTTTCTGCAGAACAGTAAAACTGCATTAGCTTCCAATTCTCGAATCATAAAGACACTGTAAATCAGAATCTAGCATTATTTTGGAGATTCTAAAGACTTCTGAATGGTCTCTAAAATTTGCGGAAGGTGCGAAACTTTGTATTTTTAACCTGAGTTTTAATCTGTGCTATATCAAATACCGGTACGTATTTACCTAGCGTCGATGGAATTGGCGATTTCGAGATGGTATTTGGCAAGACGAATCCAAGAATTCGTCATGAGATTACCTGACATTAATCTTACAATTGGAAAGCCTCGGTAACAAGCTAAGACGATAATTAGACCAAGTAGAATTCGAAAACACCCTCCGAATGCAGCCTCGAAGTACGAGTCCCGTTCGTTAAGTCCAAAATCATGGCAGTGGCTTAACTCTATTGTGTTAGGTATTTAGAGGCATACAAAAATTGAACAAGAGAATTATTTCCACGAAAAATGCAATGCAGTGCAATATGAGATTGTATGCATTATATAGACTGATTTATTTGCCCTTCACTATTAAGTTTTATGTAACCCTACATTCTATAGCATTGCCACGAATATGCAGTAGGCCTAGGCCTATACCTATTACAATAAAATTTCAACTCAAGGATAGGTATGATATTTCTATACTTCCAAGGTTGATAATTCCTTAATTGTAGTATTTTATTCGGTAACCAAGGAATGTTAGCACTTTCTTCGATTTAAAATGCCAATAATTAAGTAAGCATCTATGATAAGTTAGGTCATACTGACAAATTTTAATAACATATTATGTTTATTTATTTATTTGTGTTAAGGTGTTGGTGTTGGGAGCACAACCATATTTTTATAATATACTGCTCGCGTAGAATCGATTAGGAGGAAATGTGTGGAATATTCCGGTGTTGAACAGCAACTTTGTATGCCTTAAAATTCGCTTTTACAGGAAAGCGAAAAAAATATTTTATCTTTATAATGAACAAATATCTGACAAACGAGGTTATTCAAATCTCATTTTGTGAAGTTTGTATCCGTCTTGACATTCGATGTGTTTGCGAAAGATTCGGGAAGACTTTTTTGATAGATCAAGTGAAATCTTTTTTTTACGTAGTGTAAGACCCGAATTCGCATATCATTATCATCTACACGTGTTAAGCAAATGATGCAATATGACTTATATGTTCAGAATTACTGAACTTCGTATAAATTAGGCGCAAGCGACGCGCCTTATATAGATATGCACCATTGTTTTAATTGGCCTATGTGATACAGCAGAATTTCTGCATGTGTATGAAAAAAATTGTGATGTATAATCAAAATAAATAAGTTCATAACATAGGTAATAAATAAGCGAATAAATATGAAATAAATAAAACAGTTAATCGATTCATTCATTCATTCATTCATTCATTCATTCATTCATTCATTCATTCCGTCTGTCTAGATAGTCTGAACAGACATACTAGTTAATATCATCATATATAGCAGACCGCGAAAAATTTATTGTAGAAAACAGACTAGTAGAGCAAGATAATTTTTACGTAAAGATTATTATTTTTTTGGTTCTACAGAATACATCTGTTATGGTAACAATTTACGTAGATTCTTCGAGCAAAAGTGCATATTACTGTACAGATTACTGTGCATATTTCTGTAGAATCCCGGCCACCAAGTCACTCAACTGAGTGCGCTCCTTGTA
Source organism: Periplaneta americana (assembly GCF_040183065.1). Lineage (NCBI taxonomy): Eukaryota > Metazoa > Arthropoda > Insecta > Blattodea > Blattidae > Periplaneta > Periplaneta americana. Next base: position 69,425,836 of record NC_091132.1, read on the forward strand.
TAATGGCAGTTGACTTAATATCAAATGTCAGCATACATGCCCAACTTGGAATCAGGCCACAAAGGGAAAAATACTAGAGGAGAGGGGTTCGATCCAGTCCTGTGAATTGAATCTCGGCGTAGCTCAATGTCGAGAGCGCTTGGTACGTAGAACCAAGGACCCGGGTTCGATCCCCGGCGCCGGAGCGAACTTTTCTCCTCTAATATTAATTTAAAGATAATTTTTACCTGTACAAATTCTCATCGACATCGAGTTTCTTGTAACAGCCGAGGCAAAGAGGTTGACAACCCTGTGGCGGTCCAACTACAATGGGATCCACAACCATGATGAGTTCTCCAGCCTTCAGATCACGTGACGCCACCAAATATCTAAAACACAAAATGAAGACAGACTTAAAGATATCGTATAATCCTTCCAAGTAAGAGGGATTAATTTTTTTCTTCACCTCTACCTTCTCCTCCTCCTCCTACTGTGCCTCCACTTCCATTCCCCTTCTCCTTCTTTTCGCCTCTATGTTGTCTTTCCACACCTAATTTTTTTAGGTAGGCCTATTACTGTATTAGGTTAAGTTCCTTACCTTTTCAAAATTTGAATGCCGTATTTTATTTGATTTTCTATAACTTTGTCTTTAATTTAAAGTAACATATTGTTCTTCCTCACTCGTTCGTTACAGATTAACTTGGTTTCTTCTACATTTACAATTTCTACAATTATTTAATTTCAGCAATGAATTTGCAATTATCTTCAGAAACATGCCTTCATTTATGATATTTCTTCTTTACATAGTGATTTTGTTTTTCTTGTCGTATGACCCGGATGATTTGCAATTTGAGAATGTCTTGTGTTAGTTCGAAACGCTTTTGAGAGAACTTTATGAATCGTGAGAATAGAAAGAAGGCTTGCCTATGTACTGTAAGTGACCTTACAAATCTTATTTAAGACCTAGTAACCAAGATTTACTATAATTTGACATGACTCATAGCTCATCTCAAATAGTACTTAAGTACAATAATTACATTTTTATTTAACTTCCTTGCACTTTTTCTAGACATTCCATTATAATATTTTAATTGTTACTCTTATTGAAACTTTCTGCTCCATAAATATATAAAAAACAGCATAGTTTACTATACACTGTGTCCACACTAAAAGTATACAGAAATAACAGCTTTTATGTATGTATTTATTTATTTACACTGCAAGTGGGCAAGCACCCGGTGGCAGTGGTATATACAATATAAACAATACACAATAAAATGATAAGCAATACACAATAAAATTTACAGTACACAATACAATTTTACAACACATATACAATTTTATACACAATACAATAAGAATACACAATACAATTTAACACAATAATAATAAAACATAAATAAAATACCTAATTTTACAATACAACCTACATAATTATGTATAGGTCCTACATAAATTTCAATAGTCTTTCACTTTACTCTCATCTCATTACCTGTAGTGGCACTATGACGCATTTCACTGACACTTTAGCACACATTTCACTGACACTTTGTAACACATTTCACTGACACTATAAAACAGATTTCATTGACGCTATAAATTATCACTGATCGGAACTGTTCACTGCACTGTAAAACTATAACTTCATTGACTCACCTCGCTTCACTGATACAACAGTTCAAATAAGTCAAATAATTACATCCTTATGCATACTTATAAACAGAATTACATTTAAACTAAACATTTCTAGTCTAAGGCCCTCTTACACGCTATTTTTAAGTAATTTACAATTCAAACCAAGGAAGTAAACTCGTCAGGCTAGATAAATACATGTCACCTTAAAAAATTAACTTGGATAAGGTTTATTAAATAAATTTCTTCTGAATTATATAGAGTAATTGAAAAAGTTTTTATTTCCACTAGTACACTTCAACATGAGCACCATTTATAGCTCGACAGGTATCAAAACGATTAGTCACGATGTGTTCTGTATGCAGCTAATGAAAACGATTAATCAAATCCATCTGATTTTTCTACCAACATTACAACTAAGTTACCATGCAGAAGTTGGAGATGTGTCTTACTCTGTATATGACGACGTTGTTCTCTTGGTGTCCCAGTTGAACTGATCGAATGATCTTTGTTTCTTTATGCATGTCATTTGTTTATACCTTATGTTTTGAAACTACATGAAGCGTGCAAAAGGCGGTTTGATTCAATCGTGGCCAAGCATTTTTGTGTAGTTCGCGTTCTAAGAATTCTTTCCATTGTTCAGTGGGGACTTCTCAAGTGGTTTCTTGGCCAGAAGCAACATCTCAAGTATTTTAATTACATTTTGTTTCAATTTAAGCCTGAATTCCTAGCTTAATTAAAACAACAATAATTACAAACGACATGAGTCTTAGAAACAGTTGTTTCTTATTCTTTCGCATTGAGGATTTACTGAGTATGAAGATAAGTGACCATTGCGGACAATGACAGATGAACGTTCTATTTAATGCATTAAATTAGTCTGAATAAAATAAAATCAATAAGGCCTAATAATAATAATAATAATAATAATAATAATAATAATAATAATAATGATCATAACAATAGTAATATAGTATTATAGAAATAAATTGTGTAACTTGAATCAATATCCTTTAGTTGGAGTAAGATTATTTGTAAATATATTTTTTTAAGAAACGAAAGTAATAGGTCTAGACTATTTACATTTAGACATGGGAAAAATTTCTTCAGATGGTTTCCAACCAATTTACAGATAATTTACAGATCAGGAATCATTGCTGAAGGATAGGGACCGATGGCGGGCTTATGTGAGAGCGGCAATGAACCTCCGGGTTCCTTGAAACCATAAGTAAGTAAAGACAGGGTATGAAGTAATTGCTAATAAATATTGTGAGCTAATGGTAACAATAATTGAAGTATTGAGTAAACTGAGTTGAAAGTGCTATGAAATTTCAATAGTTATGTGGATTGGGAGGAGGCAGAAGGTAAATACAGATTAGGGTCTACTATCCCTGTAATGTTTAAACATGAGAGAGGCAACCAAGACATTACAAATTTCGTCTTACTTCATACTGTAAAGTTTTCTTTTCTCAATCGTACTATCAGGGACTGGAACGCTTTACCTCCGGACCTACTAAAGGCTATACCAATAACCAAAAAGTATTTAAAATAGGCTTAAAGACTTTACTAATAGATGGTAGTATATTATACACACTATTTAAAGGGTGTAATTGATATTTTGTTATTGAAGTGTTGTATCAGTGAAGAAGTGGGTTGTGTCAGTGAAGAGTGAAGTGTGTTGTGTCAATGAAGTGTGTTGTGTAAGTGAAGTGTGTTTCTGTCAGTGAAGCTTTATAGTTTATAGTGGCAGTGCAAAGCATTTGAACAGTGAAATGTTTTTGAAGTAATAGTGAATTCAGAATAGAATCAGTGAAATGTGTCGTAGTTCCAGTGCAGTGAGTGAGATGTCAGAGAAATGAGTTTAGTGCTGAAAGGTACTTGTACAGGTATGAACATATCATATTCGTGGGTTTTACTTCGAATTTAAGGTTAAGATACAAGTTAAATTTACTTTAAATGTTATTTTAAGTGATCGTGCTTCATTTAATTTAGGATATTATTATTATTATTATTATTATTATTATTATTATTATTATTATTATTAATTGTGTTTATTGTTAATTGTCATTATTGAGTGTAATTAGTTACTACTGCCACCCGGTATATACCCATTTGCAGTGTGAATAAATACATACACATACGAAAAAGTAATCGCTAGATCTGTGCTAAAATCCTTATGCGGTTAAAAACATCAAAGCGTAGGAGTGAAGGACAGCGAATCAAGGTGGAACAAACACGACAGGCCTTTTTCTGGAGAGCGAACGTTGGCGATTATCGAACTTCACCATACTCGAAAAACTTGAACCGAATAGAGCCTGCCTGTAATGCAGGACGCTAATACAGATAATTTTGAGTGAACATTAACTCACCAAATGATCCCTACATGACAGGCACTACTTCTGACGTGGATTTAATTCCTGCTTCGGATATGAATGTTCATACGACGTCATTGTAATACTCTGTGTTGTCTCAAGTGGAGATCCGGCATCGTGTTGACCCTACGTCATGAGATTTTTGCGACATATCTGCTTAAGGTTAGGGCGAAAAGCTGACAGACTCGAAATGTTCAAAAATATTTCTTTATAGTTACTGGCTAAAACGCATGTTTAATTAAAGAGCGAGACTATTCAAATATCACTATTTATTTAGAATGTTCTGACGAATTTCTCTCACACTTTCAAAATAGACTCAGCTGGTATATTTTTATTCTCAAAATAACCGACATTCACAGAGAAAATGATATTATTAACATTACAGACAGTACACAGAGCAATATGGTTGAATATGACTGTTACATCTCATACATTCCGTGATACACACACATCAAAGAAAAATTCCTCGTATATAGAAAAGAAAAACATAAACAAAGAGATAAGTGATGTTGTTTACTTTAAAACGACTCAAAATAAAGTGACGTTGGTGAATAAATTTTGAACGTGGCAAATATGTCTCCAGGACGGACATGTTTATAACCTCGATAAAGTGGAAATCTGATAGAACCATCTGGAGCAGCGCCAACTGGCTCTTGGCACGGGTTCTGAAGGTTTGTAAACTCTGGGGTTACGGGTTCGAAACTTGCTCTGTGCAGCTGGCTGTGGTCCATGTTGGCAACGCTCCATTGTGAAGCATGTTTACCGAGCAATATGGCGTGCCATCATAAACCCGCTTTTAATAATAAAACAATAACGAAGCGTAACAAGGTCGTGTTTTGTTTTGAGCGGTGGAGTCTAGCTTCATTAGCGATTCATAGCTCCGGTCCAGTCTTTCAAGAACAAAGAATTGTTCTAGAGGACAAGTACGTCACAGATTCAAATCAAGACGCTGTTATTGTTGCTGACAAATTTACAAATTAAATACCAGCATGGCTAATTTAAATTAGTTGATTTATAAAGCAAACACAGACACTAAATAAATCTCTAGCTTATTAATTTGTTAACTACAGGTATTTACTTAATTTAGCAAAGTTCTTAATTTATTAAAGAATTTATTGACTGCTTGCAAAGTAAAAAAAAAAATAAATAAGCATTTGGCTGATATTTCTAATGAATAAGAATCTAAATCTTATTGAAATCTGTCTGGTTTTTACAGGGACCATTTAAATTATAATATGTTATTAGGGAAACAGATAAATACAATATGATATAATATGTTTGGTCAAATAACGTATTTTGTGGACATTACTTTACGAAAATGAGGCATGGACAATGGGAAATAAAGATGTAAATGATATTACAAACAATTAAATTAAAATTATGAGAGCGACGCCCGGATAGACTGTCCTCGATGGGATCATAAAATAAACAAAGACTTCGTGCACGAACATAAGTTACAACTACTTATACTGGGTGTTTCACGAAGATTATGCAATACTCTAGGATGTGATTTCTGGCATCATTCTGATGAAAAAAGTTCAAATAAACATATGTCACCTTTTTTAAATTGAGCGAGTTACGCCCTCCTGAATGTTAAACATAAACGTAGAAGTTTTAAGCATTCAAATTATTTACAACAATGGTACTGGGTGTATTATAAATTCATTGCAGAACATTCACGTTATTACTCACCTGAAAAATCTGTATTAAAGCCAGTTTTCAAAGACCTCACCTTCTGCAGTAATACACGTAGCCGCCCGAGTGTGAACTGCGCGCGCCGCATTCCCCAACTTCCGTTGTTCGGGTGCTAGGTAGATACATTGTACTAGTGTTGCGTTATTTCTAATCGTAACCCTGATGTCACGAGATTTTGTGTCGCTGCTGTCAGCTGTACTGTAACACATACAGCTCCAGACGTCCAAAGAGAGAGAGAGAGAGAGAGAGAGAGTTCACAAGAATGCGTGTTACGGAAGAAAGAAACGTGATTTTATCCGAAACTATTCAAAATCGGACACATGTATATAGGAACTTTTTTCATCAGAATGATGTCAGAAATCACATCCTAGAGTATTGCACAATCTTCGTGAATCACCCTGTATATTTTACAAATATATGACTTGCTTCAATTGAAAAATCGTGTATACAGGTAGAAAATAAAATTTGGAGCTCCCTTATTGTATAAGTTTCGCTTCAACACACTGCGCACGTGCAGTAAACGAGAGCTCCTGTATATATGCTACTTGCGAAATTGTTGCCTACATACAGGTGGTCTCCCATCAAGAATCGCTCCAAATTTTAATTCCGTATCTGTACAACCTACGCATCCATATGTATCACAAAAGCTATGCTGTCCAAAGAAGTGATGCATTCAAAATAGTACTGAGACCGTAACAGGCCATTAGGCCTTATACTTGAATTGAAAATGAAAAATAAGATGGAGATTATGTTGTTGTTTTTGATGATGATGATTATGATTATGATTATGACGACGAACAGTGACAGGTCCTGGGTTCGATACTGGGAACAATTTTTCCCTTAGGGAGCTATACCTGAAAGTCAGATTTCCATAATAACTTATACATTACTGTTCTTTAATAGAAAACCACAATTCAGTCACACAGAGTTTGTGTGCACTCAATCTTGGGTCTTTGACGTCTTGTCAACCCACTTGAGGTATGTGGATATAAAGGGAAAAATTGAGGCGATGTATGGTTCCTGAGTAGCTCGGTCGTTAGAGCGTTGGCGCGCTCAGCCAAAGGTCCCGGGTTCGATACCGGCCCCGGAACAATTTTTCTTTTGAAACTATATTTATTGTTTTTGTATTGCATTAATTACCAGGCTTCGGTCCTGGGCACAGAAACGCATGAAGTTCAGAACGCACGGGCGATAGTGTTCTGTTGGTCGAGTGGAGTGGGAGATGAAAAGCGCCGTTACTTCGTATCTCAACATGTAAACAGTCCGTCACAATACGGCACAAAATATATTTCATCCTTTACAGATGCAGTATATACAGTACATTCCTAGTGTAGACAATAAATGTCTATCATTAAAGTATTAACGTGAGTTGTAACCTTCTATCAGGTGTCCCTACGCCGAAGCCTGTTACACGTACCGCAGCCAAGCAGCAATATGCCTACACACAACGGAAATGCACATTACGGACCCACCTGTGCTGTTGCAGTCGGGTGACTGCACACAGGTCATGACGTCATTTATACTCCGTGTACTCTAAACCTCATAATGGTTACTCTGTGTCCCTAGGCCGAAGCCTGTTAATTACACCTGTTTCTGTGGATGAGAACTCTGAAAATAGAATTTGTAAAAAAAAAAAAGAGAGAGAGAGATAGAGCGAGCGAGAGAGAGAGATAGAGAGATAGAGCGAGCGAGAGAGAGAGAGAATTACAACGAAAGAAAATCTACTACTTCCCTTTCTTCCTGAATTACAGTGTCGTGATAGTGACGTTGCAATGCACAATGATATATGTAAGCCTACGTGAATTCTCAAAGTGAAAATTCCTGCGGTGATTCTCACTTACGAGAGGCTTATGTTGAGGAAAGCTTCTCTATACATCGCAGGTGGTAACATATGCAAAACGAAAATACAGACTGTTCTGTATTATTACAAAGCAACATATCCCTGATCTCGCAAAATACGGAATATTCACCACTTTTGTTTCACACGTTTAGTGACGGATGCATCTGGCACTCTATTAATAATTTGTATTATTTTACATACTAATTGCAGAGCTACGGTTTCTAATAGGATGATGGTTTTGGCAAGTCTTCAAATTTCTATGCTGTCTGAAACTAGCGACTGTAGGATCTTTATTGAAACAGAATTTCTGATATCCAGTGTGTTAATAATTTCAATAATTTCATTATATTATTTGACATAGTATCCATAGATTTGTATCTATTATCCCTCCTTTAGACAAGGGCACGGACTGAGACTGTCCTCGCACGCGGGCCGCTCCGGTGGGCCCATTTTACTACTTGAGATGGAAAGGTGTGCATTCCCTAAGACCCCCGCGCTACGAATCCTCCCTGCACGCCTCCTCAGAACTCCCCTACAATCTACATGATCCCTTTACTTTTCAACCCCGGTCCCACTAATTACCATAAGCCTATGGAGAGCCCATGGCGCATAGAGCTACCACCAACAACAAATTACCACAATCCACGGGGTCGGCCCGCAGCCGACTCTACATCGGAGCAAGCCCAAAATCTGAGAAAGAAAAGGGGATGAAAAAAGAGGGGCGAAATGAATCCAAGGTCCAACGTCGAAAATTAAACAGCAATTCTGCTTCAATTGGTTGAGGAAAAGCCTCGGGAAAAACTTCAACCAGATAACTTGCCCCAACCAAGATTTGAACCTGGGCCCGCTCATTTCACGGTCAGACGTGCTAACAGTTATTCCAAAGCAGTGGACAACTATAGGTTTTGTAATCAGTCATTCCTCCACAGCGCATTACGCCATCGCAAGCGAAAGACCAGTTTACCTCATACAGTACTATCCTAGCAGTGCGGGAGATTAAGTTTCGAACATTTATATCACCTTCGCAAATAACAACAGTCTTTCATAGGTACAAGTTCGTTCTGCTGTCTTGATCTTTTTCTTTCTTTATTATGTATTTATTTATTTATTTATTTATTTAATCTGAAAGAATTAAGGCCATAAGTCCTTCTCTTCCATCCTACCAGATAGCACACATAAATACAAAAAATACAAACATTGACAAAAAATAACACAAAATAAATTAAATCCCTATAGAAGTCAACAGGGTCAAAGAACACTGTAGAGCTCTAATTAAACTAATACAAGAAAAATATATAGTTAAAGTAACAGTAATAGCAATGATGATAGTAATAATAATAATAATAATAATAATAATAATAATACATTACATATTAAGGGTAAAACTGACAACAGCACAGTTACAATATTTATTTACGTTATGGGTTAAGCTGAAGTTGCGTAACCTGACAGGTGTTCAACAAGCAATTCCATGAACTAGAATGTGATTCTTTTAATTTTAATTTTGACATTATCCGACAGTCTCTCACGTGGTCAGGGAGAGAATTCCAGACGTGGGAATCGATATGCTGAAAGATGATGAGTAGAAGAATGTTCTGTGCAGAGGAATAGAGAGAAGATACATGTTCCGGGTTCGAGATACTGAAGGGTAAACAAAACGAGATGCTAAGTAAGACGGTATGGAGGTTTTGATGTAATAAGAGGAGTTGAAGAGTCTTCTTTCTTTAAGGTATGTATTAACGTTTGAAATGGCGTTTTTATGACTAAAAATTTCTTTGTAATAATGTTAGCTACAAAATCCTAGTACAGAGCATTGTACGCATAAACAGCAATAACTCGATGAAAGAAATTTCAAAATTGAGTAATTTTTAGAAAATATATGGCATTTTGAAGAAATAGAATAATTTTTAATTAATAATTTTTTTAAGGAATCAAAAAGTGAAATTGAAGTTTCTGATATATGATTATGTTAGTCTACTTTCATATGTTGTCTGATAAATATCTTAAAAAGGTTGGTTAAAAAATGTAGATTTTCCTCCAAAACGATAATACATACCTTAGGTGGATTCCAAGACAGCAATTCTAGTGACGGTGTTACATGATCGAATTCTCTAATGTTATAAACGAAACGAACGCAGATACTGTGAACACGCTGTGACCTGTAGGCAAGATCAATATTTAGATTCGCGAATATAGAATGTTAATAATGGAAGTGAGGCATCACTAAAGTTTGAATGAGATTATTATATTCTTCTTTTGTCGGTTATTTAACAGCGCTAAATCAACTAAATCCAATTTTAATCCACTTTATTTATTACAGAAGAAAATAATTAAAATATGTCTTCATAAATCTATTGATTTTCCATCTCAAAAATTGTTTTTGGGCTTCAATGTTCTTAACATAAGACAAATTTATTATATTGTATTAATAAAAATCGTACATAAAAATCGAAATAATTTTGAATTGTATTTTCATAGTTATGAAACAAAAGGTATGAATTCTTTAAGATTGTCTGAATCAAAATGCAACACTGCTACACTATTTAATCATAGCAGTAATTTAGGCCTAAGAATATATAACAAATTTATATTTAAATATCCTAATCTTGTCAATTCTAATAGTTCTAGTATTAAATTTAAAAAGTTGTGTATGGATTTGATAAAAATTGAAAAATTGTAAATTTAAATTTATTTATATAGGTCTATTCTAATTGCATAGTACGCAAGACAAATTGTATTATATACTTCTTAATTTCAATTCAGAATCGGCCCCTGAGCACGAGTTCTACTCTTTCAGGGGCGAGCTAAAGTTTTTCTGTATATATTATATTTTATGTTACAATTATTAGAAAAATAAATAAATAAATAAATAAATAAATAAATAAATAAATAAATAAATAAATAAATAAATAAATAAATAACCTACGAACAACAGCAATTTTAGCGGGAAAAGCTAAGCTCTCTGAAAAAGGCTGTTCCCCGATCCTGATTTAGAGCCCGTGGAATTGATGAATGTGAGGTGATGTTTGGAGAGAAGAGGCTGAGAATTAGCAATGTAATTACCCGATATTCGTCGTTCGTTTGGGGGAAACCTCAGAAAATCCCAACCAGGTAATTAGTCAAAGCAGGAATCGAACTTACTTCGGAGTGCCACTCCAGATCAGCAGGCAACCCGCCAATCGCCTGAGCTACGCCGGTGGCACATTCTGTTCGTTGATACCAATTCTCTTGTTCAATTAAAATTCAATTTTTATTTTGGTTTTTATTAAGTAAAGTGGAGTAAATAAAAGAGCTCTACTGAAACGCTGAAGTGCGCTGCGATGTTTGACCACCCAGATGTAGCTAGTGCCCACAGCACAGCACAGGAGCAGATGCTGCTCGAATAAGTAAACACGCTGAAGATTGTTGTGCGATTCGACACGATCAGGATTGTGACCCACTTCACATTTCATAAACACCTGTCATCTTCCCACAATCCACTCAGCACAAAAGTACCAAGTAAACTGAAGTGCTATACAGTGTTATTAAATAACACATCAATCACCCCCGTCTTTGAAGCAGCACACGATCAAGAAAGGGCTAGACTTTGCAAAACATAGCGATTCCCGAAACTTTCTTTGTCCTCTCAATTTTCCTTTTATATTTATAACGTGTTTTCTTCCTCGCTTCATCGGCTTCCTTTTTGTATACAGTATTCCAGTTTTGTCCCTTTTCTTTTCTCTTCATTAATATATTTTCCTCTTTCCATTGCTTTCTTCTCTTTTATTAACATTCTTTTTTCGTTGCTTAACCTTTTTTCTTCACTTCTTTCCTTCTATTTGCTTTATCTTTTTTGTGCTTTACTTCCTTTATTCTCTATTTTTCTTTGGTTCTCCTTCACTTCTTTACGTCTCCATTTTATTTTTATTCTAACTTCCTTTTCCTTCCATTTCTAGATCTTAAGTTTTGTAATCTCTCTTGTATCTCTCTTTTTAAGCTGTCTTTCATTGTACCTCACTTTCATTTCACTTCGTACCTCACATTTTCATCTTTCTTTCTTCGTAGCTTACTTCCATTTTTAATAGACATTATTATTCATATAAGAACATGGTCATAGGAAGGAAAATACAAAAGATAAACTTGCGAATTCTAAATGAGGAAGTAGAGCAAGTGAACAGCTTCGAATACATGGGGTGTACTATAAGCAGTAACATGAGCTGCAGCCAGGAAGTCAAGAGGAGGATAGCAATGGCAAAGGAAGCTTTTAATAGAAAAAGGAGCATCTTCTGCGGAACTCTGGAAAAAGAACTAAGGAAGAGACTAGTGTGAAGTGCTTTGTGTGGAGTGTGGCATTTCGTGGGGCAGAAACATGTACATTACGACGAAGTGAAGAGAAGCGAATAGAAGCATTATTTTGAAATGTGGATATGGAGAAGAACAGAACGTGTGAAATGGACAGACAGAATAAGAAATGAAGCTGTGATGGAAAGAGTGGGTAAGAAAGTATGATGCTGAAACTGATCAGGAAGAGGAAAAGGAATTGGTTGGGTCACGGCTGAGAAGAAACGGCCTACTGGAGGGTGCACAGGAAGCGATGGTGAATGGGAGAAGAGTTCGGGGCAGAAGGAGATATCAGATGATATACGACATTAAGATATATGGATCATATGAGGAAACGAAGAGGAAGGCAGAAAATAGGAAAGATTGGAGAAAGCTCGGTTTGCAGTGAAAGACCTGCCCTTGGGCAAAACACTAAATGAATGAATGAATTATCCATATTCTTGTATTTTCCTTTCTCAATTTTATTTTTATTCTTCTACACACACTTTTTCCTTCCGTAGATCTTTCTTTCATTACTCTCCTTTACCATTTTCTCTTACTATTTATTTCCTATCTTCGAACATTATTTTTCCACTCTGTATCTCCCATTGATCCTTCTCCTTTGTTTTCTTATGTCTTCGAGATTTGAGAATTTTACAAACATATTTCAGTAGGTACTCTTAACCAAAAATGTATCTTTGTACAGCGATTTCTCCTGAACTATTAGGAGTTCTCAAACTGTTTTCTCAGAGTACCTTTAATTGAGTGTATTGAGAACTGATGTACCACATAACAGAAGAAATGTAGGGATTTATCATGAAGTAAAGTACTTCATAATAAATTTACTAGGTATACGAATTACAAAACATGTTTTAATAAGGAGCATGGCCTTGTTTTGATGACACTAGATTTTTAATATCAGGAACAGTTTTTGAAAGTTTTTATCTCAGATCATGTTCAATGTTTATACTTCTAATTAAAACACTAAAGAATAAACACTACTTTCACATAAGTAAGTTGTAAAACGCAAAAAAGAAGTAGTACTGCATTAGCCAAAGACGGTATTGTTTTTAATTTAAAACGAGCAGATTTGTTCTAGAAACGGTATGGAGGCCACTATTATAAGCAAGCTCAAATAACCATATTTTTTATCAGAAATCTTTGAATGCAAATTTTTCACTAGTGAAAACGAATTTTATAAATCAAAGTTCTGAACTAAGATCTTTTGTAAAGGACCTGGCTATAGAGCTCTGTTCTGAAATAATGGGAGTGCTCCCATATGTAAATCACCACTTTAGCATTGAGATGAGTAAGTTATAGTTTTCTTCAACAAAGCTTTCAACATTAAGCAAATACTGACATTTGTTCTTCTTCTGAGGATAATGGAAACATAGAACCACCCGTTACTGCCGCCATTACCAAAAGGGAGAAATTGACATTTCACTTAATTGCATAGTGACTGATAAGTAGGCCTACTTGTGGCGTACTTTCAAATGAGACAATTGGCTATTTTTTGGCATCATTTATCTAACCACCTCCTACCAGTCTGAGAACCACTGCTCTATGTAATAGAATATAAATTAGACAGTCGTAAATTTAAACTAAAAGATGATGTGAGTTATTTTACAATGCTTTATCAACTGCTAAGGTTAGCTAGTGTCTGAATGATATGAAGGTGATAATGCCGGCGAAATTAGTCCAAGGTCCAGCGCCGAAAGTTACCCAGCATTTGCTCTTAATGGGTTGAGGGAAAACCCCGGAAAAAAGTTCAACCAGGTAACTTGTCCCAATCAGGATTTGAACCCCGGTCCTCTCGTTTCACGGTCAGGCACACTAACTGTTACTACACAGCGGTGGATGTGCTGAAGATGAAATTTTCCATATCCAAATCTTAGTGTATCGAGTTCTGTAATAAATTGTATTTACAAAATTAATTTATATTGCAGCGTAACATTATAATAGATTTCAAGTTACGATACCTGACTTTCAGGACTATCTACCGCTTAACTCTCGCAATACCGAGCGGGGTATTGTAACTACCTCGGCTATAATATTAGCACAGTCTAGTATATACAGTCACGAAGCTCAATACGTAGTAAATATGCATCCATAGATAGTTGCTAACCACTAGGATCGCTAATATCGCCTCATTACAGACAATGCGAAATAGTACCGGCACAGTCTGTTGTTCCTAACACCCTCACAACTCAAGCTTCGTGACTGTATATACTAGACTGTGATATTAGTGTATTGCATATTGTTATTGCACATTGTGGTTTTGTTAATAAGCTTCTCACGTTACAACAAATCATTGTATAATTATTGTTGTCTATGTTTATTAGTAATATTATTTAAAACAGATTACCCCGCTTGGTATGCTATGGTATAGTTTCTTCCTCTTCTCGGACATTCGTCATATTATTCGTAAATTTTATTTTAGTTGTTTTCATGTTGTAGCGACAGATGGACGGACGGACAGAGGGACGGAAACATAGACAGACAAACAGACGGACGGACAGACATACGGACAGTCGGATAAATGGACACGGACGGACGGATAGACGGGCACGTACAGGCGGATAGACAGACACACGGACGGACGGACAGACAGACAGAGGGACGGACGGACGGACAGAGGTACGGACGGACAGAGTAGCGGATAGTTGGACATACGGACAGAGGGGCGGAAGGACAGGCGGACGGTTGGTCAAATGGACTAAGAGGCAGACAAACAGACTTCAGTCATAAGAGGTACGAAACAATTAAAATTAAAACCTTACAAAATTCATGCAGTTCAGAGTTTAACGGAACCTGATCAGAGCAGGCTTAAGTTGCATGTGGTTCCAATAGTCAGTGATGACCCCACCTTAATTTTTTATAGTGACGAAGCATGGTTCAACCTCAGTAGTTATGTGAACATTCAAAACAATCGTTACTGGAACAGTGAAAATCCACCCCGTTTTCACGAACAACCGCTACACGACATAGAAATAGGAGTATGGTGTGCCAGATATCGCAAGGACGAACATGAATTGTGAATTCGGTAAGTACATCATTACGCAACACTAACCGCAAAAGCGCAGAACGAATCCTCCGCATATGGTAGCGTCGTTACGTATGAATCAGCTGCCGTGAGTGCTGTTAGGAGTCTAGCCCTGGATGGTTCACTGTGTATGTGTAAATAATTTTGGTACAATAAATAAATAAAAGTAATATAATGTCACTAAATAATAAAAAATTCCTTTGAACATCTAGAAATATACAAAAAAATTACTAGGGTACTTCAACTACCCCACTTGGTATGAGGAAGGTGCTGAAAAGCTTGGCATCGTGAGGGTTAAAGATAGGAGGCGTGAAGTTCGAAGTTACTTAATCCACTCTGGCTTCAGCTGTTGTTGCGATGGCAACGCGCCATTCTGGTATTTTGCGAGAACTCTAACATCTTTACACTAGAAATAAATTCTGATATATTCTTACTTGAAGCAAGATCACACAAACCGCGCAGAACTGCAAGCAGTGGCGAGCCAATTTTACCGAGGCAGAAAATTCTATCTGCAAGATACATACTAACTTGTGTGAGTTTATAAAAACACTTAGAGCCTTCTTTTTACAGCAGCAATTATCCATCCCAAGAATCTTTGAGAAACAATGCAGCTTAATTGCACAGCTCGTTTAATTGGAGTCACCGAAGACTTGTAATTAGCATTTCGAAAATAAAATGCACTCTATTATTACCGAGGCTTATTCTGATGGTGGCTAAGGGAATGGAGTTCCATAGTTTCGATTCTAATCAGGTGCAAGTAATTTTTTTACTCCTCTGCTTCCAAATTTTGGAAACCATCCAGATTCTTATTCACAGAGATCGCTAGTCTTTTTTCCATCTCAGATTCAAATTAAAGATTGTTACAACTAATGCTACTGCTAAAGATCGTCTGTTTTATTAGATTATAGCTAAAAGACACTTCACTCCTCAGCAGTTTTATGTCTGAGTTTTCATTACGCATCTCGCGCTGGGTAAGCTGAACAAGTTCAAAGTCTGAGGTGGCAATGAAACAAGACACTTGTACTCATACAGTCCTTGTGTAAGGAGTTAAATTTCCTGCAGGGTCTAGCAATTATTAGGAGCAAGAATTAATTCTGTGGTGATCATGCGGTTGAAATGGATGTTTATCAGTTACTATAAAACAGCGAGTGTTTCAGAAGCGAGTTGCGAGTGAAGAGAGTAAAGGGGCCCTCCCATTTAAAATGAACACTTAGGGCCGATTTCACCAACATGTTACTAATCTACAATTAACTAAACTTAAATACGGAAATAAATCACATTTAACTAGTTTGTATTTCACCGAACTAATATGCATTTAAAATAAAGTCAATTAATTTAATTCCCAATTAAGCCATCACAGCCTTCGGAATCATAGTAAAATCACAGTCTAGTACATACAATCACGAAGCTCAATACGTAGGGAATATGCATCCAATAACGTTGAACTATAGTTGCTAGCCATTAGGATCGCTAATATCGCTTCATCACAGACAATGCGAAATAGTACCGGCACAGTCTATTGTTCCTAGTACTCTAGTTGCTAACCGCTTGGTGCGCTGTATCGCGAGAAATGCAAAAAGCCATCTCAAGCTTCGTAACTGTATGATATTATACTGTGGTAAAATCGTAACTTCGAAGGCCATGTGCCTTGTTAATGTAAGCAGTGGCCTTTATAGTGAGTTCATTTGTTATATTACGACGTCATCGTAAACGGAGCTAACCTCAAAACATATTAAAATAATCAAAAACAAAAAGACGGATGGCTAGTCTTTAGAAGGAATGAAGGAAGATTGGAAATAAATAAAAAGAGATTTTAATGCAAGAAACCTCATCTCTATGTCTTTAGGAACATTGAAAAAGAACGTGATAATATGAAAGTAGATGGAAAGATTTCATGCATTTGCGCTATTCCAATGCCTTCATATACAGTATATTAAGATTTATAACAATGGGTTGTTCATGACTTTCAGTATGACCCTCATGTATCAAGTAATTTAAAGTATGCACATTAAAACTAAATTATATGTCAATCTTCATTAAAATATAATGCTCACTCAACTTCAACCCTTGCTTTCTCCGTTTTTAATGGCTCTGAACCCTTCATTTGCTCCGTAATATCAGAAAATGAACGTGTGTACAAATTAAAATTTGTCTTATCGTTTCAATCCCATACATGAGGCAAATTAAATCGCCCGTAGAGTCAATAAATAGTTTCAGTGTTACTAGACGACAATATTACAATGTGTCCAGTTAACATGGAATGTACCTACAAACAGGACTGACCTTCCCATGACTTCAGATTTCTTGATCACATATGGAAGGTTATCTTCCAGTATGATTTCTTCATCTTCTGGGTTCTGCTTCTGTTGCTCAAATGCCGTAGCATCTGCTTCCTCCTCGTGTTGGTCACCGTTCTCTGATTGTTCACTGTGTCTTTCAGAACCACCGCCGCCATGATGTCTATGTTTGTTCTTCTTTCCCGATTTCTAAAAAGAAAAGTTTCAAGTTAAACTTAATAATAAAGGCATAAGTATAATTTAATTTTCCAGTAGCCTAGTTTAATACACCTATGACAATCGGCAGATACAGATTAATTCTCATAAAGACCATGGAATTGCGAAAACGTGTTCCTAGACAAAGCTTCTCTCTCTGTAGACATTCCAAATTTATCTTCTATGGCGCAACAGGTGATATGAGATGTTACTATTGCTTGAAATACCGCACGACCGCATAAAAATAAAATTAATTTTATAAAGTGTTATATACAGGATAAGTCAGGACCTCTGTGACAAACTCTGAGGAGCGATAGATCTTTCAATGAGGATAATTTTCATAAAACAACCAATGTTCTCTGAAGCATTGTTTAGGAAATACGCAACATGCAAGCAAAAACAGTTTTTAGTGAAATTTACAATGTAGAAATTAAATATTCATTTATTTCTTCAAGTACCCTTACAGACAAGTTACAGAAGGTGTTCAAGGTGTCTACACTATTACATTCATTTCACAGTAGCAATGATTGTTGGGTACTGCCGAACATTACAAGTCTGTGTCAAATTTGATCAGTTATCACTGAGTAAGTTTAATATGCGCACCCATCAAGCTTCTTTATGTAAGTTACCTTCAAATTGCTTTTACTAAGTTATTACAGAAATAGCTACAAAATACTCTACTCACGTAACAATATTCTTATAAATCAATCCGCCTTGGCCTTGCAATATTTCTCTGAAGAATGAATTTCACTTAACAATTGTTTATTTTGTAGAATCGTATCATGAAAAGCAACACAGTCCTCACTGAAGAATGATTTTATAACAAGCATTGGTTTTACTGTTTTTACAGACAATTTATTTTTCTCATCAGTCCATAGAGCGTTCATGCGAGAAAATAACCTTTCGACACATGCATTTGTTCCAGGGAAACACATAATGAACTCCACTACCCTCTTAAAATTTGAGAGCTCTCCTTCAGTACTTTTAAAAAGATCCACACAGACTTCATCTAAATATTTGGTGTTGCCATCACTAGCCTTGAGAAATTAATAACTCACAATAATATTGTTTCATAATAGTTCATCTATAGTCACCTGCAATGATGAAGTGCGATGTTTTTAATTTGTGATATAGAATAGAAATTGTAACTTTTCCGTTTTCTCTCAGTTTGGAATTCTAAAATATGGGACGGAAAGCTGGCCCGAAGACTTTTCTCGAGAGAACGAGACGCATTAGCGAAAAACGGGACGATCCCGTATTTTACGGACGTCTGGGAATCCTATTCTACATGAATTTCATTATGTGTTCGTCTATTTGCTTGCACCATGAATCTTGCGCAGATATAATTTCTGTTTTTCAATTTATCTGAGAATTATTTTCATGTCATAATGAGTTCGTAATCACTTTTAAGATTGGCTTCACCGATTCTGTTGATGATCTTGATTTTTGAGATGACCACAACAAATCCATAGACGAGAATATTTGTTCCTTAGGTTCATTACTGCCAGGCATGCATAGAATCAACACCAATTTTCACAGTTCCACAAAAGGATAATGGTTTTCTAAAAATAGGAATATGTTTCACCATATCTATATGATGTAAAATATTTCTTAGAATCCCATCCCTATATTTTCTCCGTCCGCCGTCTGGGATAAAGCATCAGGATAAAATTTCTAAACAGAAATCTAAATTGCATTTCGATATAATCCATGAATAACATTTCGATTGACGATAACGAGTAACGATTCGACTGACAATATGTATTGCCAACATCCATTGTACACTGACGTTGAAAGGTATCCGATCTAAGATTTTATGATCGTGTAAGCGAACTTTACAATTACGGGATAAGTCAAAACCAAAGATATTAAAAATTGACATACTTTGAAAGAGTTCCGCTAGTTCTCAATAGCTGGCACCATTATTGGGAGCCGTTAAAAAGTGTCAGGGAAAATGATGATGTAGATTAAACATAAATTTATTCTTCTAATATACAATATCAGCAATTTCCAGCCAAACTCAGTATTGTTTTACAATCAGTAGAGTGGGATGAAAAATTGAATTCTATAACACGGGTATATTTGTCTACTATTGGCAACAGTGACTATTATCTTCACCATCTATTCATAGAAAGAATAACTTCAGAAGCCACACTTACACCAACAAATTATCGATCACAATCGATTAGTAGGGTCAGATACCTTTGAACGTTAGTGTATCTATACGTAATTTCCCTTGTCAAGCTTCAGGTTGGTTTGGATTCTTGGGATATTCATTTATTCACGAAGAAATGTTCAAATTAAAGAAAATTAAAATCAGGCACATTCCGGGAATAACATAAAAATCAAAGACTGTTCCTGGAATGTCTGACAACTCTATTGGCGAAGTCTGCTGTTGAATCAGCAAAATCCCATCCTTTTCTTATTTTTCCTATTAAGGGTCTGGAGCTGCGTGCTCAACCACCCCACAACTTTTCTAAACTTTCCTCTACGTTCTAGCCTAGATCATATACCCAGATTGCTCGGCGTTATAGGCTTTGACGGTAACAACTTTTGTCAGGTTTACTATGCTGCCATCTAGTTGTTACATAACGAGTCACGTCATAACTCCCATTTAAATTGCATTAGCGACTGTACTGCCATCTCGTGTTCGTTTACGGCGGACGGGTGGCGATCCTGGCGGTTGTTCTCTTCAAAGTGCAACCGATTTTAACATAGGAATGAGCAATCTATCTGTGGTCTGGGGTTCTAGTCTCTGAAAGTTTAAATGATAGTTAACACAACAATGAATAAAAATAAAAACCCTTTGGTACAGATACGTACATGCATAGATAACCATCTCTCAAGGCTTGTTTGCCTTGGAAAGAAGCCTAGAACAGTTTCTCTGGATTGTATAGTACTGCTACAATGATGCTTCTGCACTCATGCACAAGATTTATATAATTATGTATTGTGTATATTAGAATTTTGCGACTACTTTAATTTCTGGCAAATTTATGAAACTCTTATACGCGTATACAGGGATAGTATCTTGCAGTCTTACATAGAAGCTAAGTTGTTACTGTTTAGTCAACTGTATGAAGACAGGTCTGAACCTCACAAGTGATACCAACAAGTCATCACTCATGAGACAACTAAACCAGGAGATAATGGGGTAGGATGGCCAGTTCCTTTCCTCCTCCATTGCATACATCGCCGACTGGCTACATATTACACTAGTCAGACTTCAGATGTTGTGAGTTGTTATATTCATGATAACTCACCACAGGTATATGATTCAATTTCCGGTAGATCTTCCTTAGAGATTTATGATGAAGAAAGCATTATGTTTCCTCGAGTGCATGGATTAACATATTTAACGATTGAATTTTATTATTATTATTATTATTATTATTATTATTATTATTATTATTATTATTATTATTATTATTAGAGAAGAAAGTGGAAATATGGGCTAGGAGTGGTAATATAGGCTACCTCGTTCTTTTTTACTATATGTAGTGTTTTTACCTAGCGAAAAAGCTCTAAAAGTACATCTCGTGTCCATCAGTCTGCGAGCACAAAGAGACTAATCAGTTGCCTTTGTGGTGTAGATGTTCTCTGTGTTTTTCATCAATTTCAAAGTTTTTGCAGGTATGTAGTTTCAATTTTATTGAAAGATATATATTTTGTGTTTAGAAATCACGCTTGATGTGTTGTACTGATTAAGAGTAGCTCTATCACATGGCATAAGAATAATATTTATTTAGAACAACAATTGCCATACATAATGTTAGGAACCTTCATGAGTCGATGAATGTTAGGAACCTTCATGAGTCGATGCTGGTAATATGGGCTACCGCTATGTGTCAAATATGGGATAGGTAGCCCATATTACTATCGTGATTTGCGTTATTTGTTACAGAATATTGCCATTTGATGTGACACAGGTTTCCTACTTATGTTTCTTTGTTTTTTCCAATTTTATTTTCAAATGTTTGTGGTAGCCCATATTTAGACCCCACAACCTATAGAGGACCAGTACGTAATTCTTTCGAAAAATAATTATATGCAAATATCTATTGCAACTACTGATCTTTAAGACTGGAAAAATTGTATATGAATAATTATTCTGTATGTCAATAAAGATTTCCAAGCAATATGCCACACCATTTTCCATTATTATGAGGAAAACAAAATGGTAGCTCATATTTCCACCTTCTCCTCTACTACTACATATTATTATTACTTCATCATGTAACAGTCATTGCGGGCACTGCTTAGATTTTAATTTTTTTATGTTATCTTTCTTTCACAATACAAAACACAGCCAAGTTGGAAACATTTCCTTGTCGTACTCACAACATCATTTCTTCATTATCACCGTATCAATATTTATTGTAATTGGAAAGATATGTCCAATGAAATATTAATTTATTTTTGTTTTAACAGCACTATATTGCGTAAAGTAAACAGGAAGTAACTAGCTACAGACATGCCAACGCATTAAACTCAGGAAGTTGCGTCGCAATTGGCACACTCGTAAATATTAATGAGCCCATACAAGTACACATCTCACGATATAGACTATCTTGAGCCCTGAGTGACGTCAATGGACATAAACATTAATTGGGAACGTTACTTTCATTCACACTAGTCAATTCATTCGTACTGTTACTATTATTTTCAACATTATTTTCATTTTCATTTTCCGCATCATTATGTGAAATACGGTGTTACCCCAAGACCTCTAAATCTAGTAACGTTACCAGTACGTATGAACTTGTGAAGATAGGCTAACTGATCACTCATATGTAGTTAAGACACAATTTGGCCTCCAAATCTAGAGAAGTAACGCTATCAATACGCATGAACTTGTGAAGATAGGTTAACTGATCACTCATTGTAGTTAAAACACAATTTGGCCTCCAAATCTAGAGAAGTAACGCTACCAATACGTATGAACTTGTGAAGATAGGCTAACTGATCACTCATATGTAGTTAAGACACAATTTGGCAACAGTTAAATAACTCCACGTGGACCTAATTGCTGTCGTGAAAGAATAACAGAAACTGATTGGCGACTACATGCCAATTGGCGCTGCTCAATGATGGAACGCTGAGTGTTTTTTTTATCAAATCCGTAATATATATAATCCGTAATATGCTGATTGTTAACGTATAGTGAGCGAATATTTTGTTCGGTGTAATCACATTAATAGTATTCAATGCATTTGCATTTGTAGTGTCAGTGTAGTTCCATTTGTACCTAGTAATCAATTTATTTGCACATAAAATATTCATTGTAGTCGCATATAGTATATATTAATCGACGTATTAACGGGTGAATTCGTATTAATACCATCCGCTGTAGTCGCATTTGTATTATTCAATGTACTTACATTTATATTATTAGATATAATCCTATTATATGATTCGATGCTGTCGCAATTATACTCTTAGGTAAAGTCGTATTACATTATTCAGTGTTGTCGCATTTATATTATTTCGTGAAGTCGAATTTCTATTATTAAGTGAAGTCGAATTTATATTCTTAGCTGAAGTCGAATTTCTATTATTAGGTGAAGTCGCATTTATATTACTTGTATTAGGTGAAGTCACATTTCTATTATTAGGTGAAGTCGTATTTATATTATTGGGTGAAGTCGCATTTCTATTATTAGGTGAAGTCGTATTGATATTATTGGATGATGTCACATTTCTACAGGGACATCATTTTATTTTTACTAACATTTTTAATATTAACTTGCCTATACCTCTGGATCAACGCCGTTTGCTACCCCCTTCCACGACTGGAGTTCGGTGATACTGGCGTAATATACAAAAAAGTCACTTTACTAGGTATAGGAGGGAAGAAAAGTAATTCATCCATTTACGTAAACTAGATAATATCGCGCTTATGAGTTTGATCATTTTCATTAGGTTTTTGTTTAATCAAAATACAGTACTGTATTAACAATGAGTGTTTTTGCTCACGAAGTGAGCTGTCCATGTGGACGTATTCATTATGCAGTGTATATTATACTGTCTACAGCACATTAGCGTACAATATAGAGAATGAAGTTAAATTGAAAAATAATCATAATATGGATATTTAAACACATTTTTTTAAATGGTGGACGTTTATCTCGATACAGTTTTCAGTTCTTTTGTGCATGTTATCGCACTATAGACTATTGTACCTAATTTCAAGTACCAGTTTCGTCCTTCGTACTAGTAACTCATGTTGAAATAATTCTGTACCTACTTTATAAAAGAGTACCTTACGTACTGTAAATTCAATCTTCACTTCTGCCCGATCCGAAAAGATAAAATTACACAGACATACTATCTACTGTCCGTCCAAGGGGTTTTGTCGTAGGGTCGTAGAAAGGGGGGAAATCACGTGACAGTTAATTACATAACGAGGCACTTTCTTTTAAATTATTTTAAATTGTTGTATAATATTACGTAGACGTCTAATTCCTAACAGAAATTAATGTTTTCAGAAAAGAGCTAAGACAGCCCATCCACTAGCTGGCGAATAAAAGCTGGTGGGTGAAACCGGAATGCGACGTAGGCAAATGGACGACAGTACCTGTCCGAAAATGATTCAATATTGAAAGCCCTTTCGTCACTGGAAAACGCGAACATATTTTTGGAACGTACTGTTTACTGTGACCGTAAGGCTACTATGAATGTATAGGCTGTCTTGGATCTGTGTGGACGACGGTTGAACTTCATTAGTAGAAGGGGTGGGAGTGAAGTACATTAAAAAACTCAGGTACAATGAAAATTGAAGTAAAAATAAAATGATGTCCCTGTATTATTAGATGAAGTCACATTTATATTATTGGGTGAAGTCGCATTTCTATTATTAGGTGAATTCGCATTTCTATTATTAGGTGAAGTCGTATTTATATTATTGGGTGAAGTCGCATTTCTATTATTAGGTGAAGTCGTATTTATATTATTGGGTGAAGTCGCATTTCTATTATTAGGTGAAGTCGTATTGATATTATTGGGTGAAGTCACATTTCTATTATTAGGTGAAGTCGTATTTATATTATTGGGTGAAGTCGCATTTCTATTATTAGGTGAAGTATTTATATTATTGGGTGAAGTCGTATTTCTATTATAAGGTGAAGTATTGATATTAGACTATTGGCTGAAGTCGCATTTCTATTATTAGGTGAAGTCGTATTGATATTATTAGGTGAAGTCGCATTTCTTTTATTAGGTGAAGTATTTATATTATTAGGTGAAGTCGTATTTATATTATTGGGTGAAATCGCATTTCTATTATTAGGTGAAGTCGTATTGATATTATTGGGTGAAGTCGCATTTCTATTATTAGGTGAAGTATTTATATTATTAGGTGAAGTCGTATTTATATTATTGGGTGAAGTCGCATTTCTATTATTAGGTGAAGTATTTATATTATTAGGTGAAGTCGTATTTATATTATTGGGTGAAATCGCATTTCTATTATTAGGTGAAGTCGTATTGATATTATTGGGTGATGCCGGATTTCTATTATTAGGTGAAGTCGTATTGATATTTTAGGCTTACATACAAGCAAACATTCTCATGGGGGCAGATAAAAAAAGTTTTTTTTTTTCTTCCACCATGTTAACAATGTCAAAACAAGTGTTTATATAAATTTTGGCCATTCGAACGCAATTACGAGGGCTGTAAAAAATAAGTTTCCATTGGTGCTGTTTACTTACTTACTTACTGGCTTTTAAGGAACCCGTAGGTTCATTGCCGCCCTCACATAAGCCCGCCATTGGTCCCTATCCTGAGCAAGATTAATCCAGTCTCTATCATATCCCACCTCCCTCAAATCTATTATATTATCCTCCCATCTACGTCTCGGCCTCCCCAAAGGTCTTTTTCCCTCCGGCCTCCCAACTAACACTCTATATGCATTTCTGCATTTCTGGATTCGCCCATACGTGCTACATGTCCTGCCCATCTCAAACGTCTGGATTTTATGTTCCTAATTATGTCAGGTGAAGTATACAATGTGTGCAGTTCTGCGTTGTGTTACTTTCTCCATTCTCCTGTAACTTCATCCCTCTTAGCCCCAAATATTTTCCTAAGAACCTTATTCTCAAACACCCTTAATCTCTGTTCCTCTCTCAAAGTGAGAGTCCAAGTTTCACAACCATACAGAACAACGGGTAATATAACTGTTTTATAAATTCTAACTTTCAGACTTTTTGACAGAAGACTAGATGACAAAAGCTTCTCAACCATTGGTGCTGTTTACAAAAAGAAAACAAAATTTCATGGAAAACTTTATTGAAACGGATACAGCAATTGTTGATATATTTTTCAACATATTTCCCACAGGAATTGAAACATAATTTATCATACCGTGGGATCAAGTTTCGTAGCCCTGTGTCGTAGAAGTCTGCCGCCTGGAATCGGAAGCAGTGTGTGACAGCCGTCTGCACCTCTCTGTCGATCCCGTGGTATGACAAATGTCTCAATTCCAGTGGGTAATATGTTGAAAACTAGCTCAACAGTTGTTGTATCTGTTCAAATAATTTTTTTAATGAAATTGTGTTTTCTTTCTTTCTGTCTTTCTTTCCTTCTTTCTTTCTTTCTTTCTTTCTTTCTTTCTTTCTTTCTTTCTTTCTTTCTTTCTTTCTTTCTTTCTTTCTTTCTTTCTTTCTTTCTTTCTTTCTTTCTTTCAGGGAAACTTATTTTTTTACGGCGTTCGTAATTCTGATCGAGTGGCCAAAATTTGTACAAACACTTGTTTTGACATTATTAACATGATGGAAGGAAAAATAATAATTTTTTTATCTACCCCCATCAGAATGTTTGCTTGTTAGTCGTATTTTTATTATTATGTGAAATCGAATTTATGTTATTAGGTGAAAATAGAGAAGTTTATGAAGTCTCATATATCGGAATACGAAAGCTAAGACTGTTTAACAAAGATTCACAGTTAATGTCACCTATAACCACTTCAGTCCTGTTGTAGAGTATACTATACATAATTTCTTTTAATTTTTTTGCAGTGTCTTGGATAATTTTGAAAATTTTGAAAAATTAAATTGATAGAAATGAAGAGTATCAATTTTTCAACACTTCTATACCAGAATTATAAATTAGAATTTAAAATTTGTGGGCACCAAGAGTCAAAATTGCCCAAAACTTGATTTTCTGTGAAGACTTGATTTGAGATTTTTGGAACCTGAGAATGATTTTGTGACCGATTTTCTTTTTTCAGTTTAAAAAAATATATATATAAATTCGGGACTGAAGAGGTAAGGATCTTACATAAGAATAAGTAATAGAGTTCTTGACGTCTAGCATACAAGCTTCGGGTCCACACCTGTGGAGTAACGGTCAGCGCGTCTGACCGCGAAACCAGGTGGCCCGGGTTCGAATCCCGGTCGGGGCAAGTTACCTGGTTGAGGTTTTTTCCGGGGTTTTCCCTCAACCCAATACGAGCAAATGCTGGGTAACTTTCGGTGTTGGACCCCGGACTCATTTCACCGGCATTACCGCCTTCATATCATTCAGACGCTAAATAACCTGAGATGTTGGTACAGCGTCGTAAAATAACCGAATAAAAATAAATAAATACAAGCTTCGACATTTAAAGTACTCGTATTTTAGCTCATAGCTAGGCCTATAGCAGGAGTTATTAAGCGGAAATCTACACTAACATAATGATAAAATTTTCCTTTGAATATTTTCCAATTTAGCCGAATCAGTAGTTGTAATAGAGTTCCAAACTACAGATGCATATTCGAGTTTCGTTCTCACTAAGCTAATAATAATAATAATAATAATAATAATAATAATAATAATAATAATAATAATAGAAGTATTGATGAAAAGATAACTAAGAATAGTCTGATATTTTAGCAGATATCGCTGTTTCATCTGTAGGAATTAAGGTTTGTAGAGATCAAGGAAGAAATGGATTAAGTAGGTATCTCCATGAAGTTCGGAACGAGATTGTGGTGCGCTTAGTCCTTGAATGTTGATGATGATGATGATGATGATGATGATGATGATGATGATGAAGATGATGATGATGATGATGATGATGATGATGATGATGATGATGATATCTCTACATAATTAAACTGAAGAGCATTCGAAATTATAGCGTAGTATTTGCGTATATAACATTGGTTGTCGAAGTCGGAATGTGCCGAAAGCGAAGTTACACTACATACCGACATTGACGCATTCGCTGCAGTGGATTAATTTTGGTCGGCATATTATTAACGCCTCTGCTGGCGGTCCAACGAAAGCTGACTCTTAATTGCCTCTCTCTGCAGTCATGGGAAATTAATTCTCAGTTTTAGTACAGGAACATTGTATTCTGCTCGGCTGATCAAAACGCCTCAGCCGTTATGTTCGGAGATTTACAACAGCAATAAGAATTCATTAGAGGACTGAAAGGAATAAGTAGGTCAAATAAAAATAAAATAGCCCTTTTGCTAGTAAACTTTTGTTATAAATATAATGAAATAATGAATTATTATTAGGTTCTGGATCTTTAGAAGTCAATTATTATTTAAGATAGATTTTTAATGGAAGTTATATAGGAGATTTATATACTTTAATATCATTTCTTGGAAAGAAAAACGTTTGCAGTAGGCCATTACATTAAAAATAATTATTATAGCCTATCATATCTTAAAACAGACCACATTATACACAGTCTAATACACTTTTAAGATGTTACGATTTTCATGCGTATTAAACTTCTCGAATGACAATGAAGGCACTTTCGTTTAATTTCATGATTCTTTCTTGGTAAAATAACGTAGCCTATATGCACGAGTATAATACGAAATAAAATTAGAAAAATATAAATTGAATAAGTGGATTCCAAACTAGTCTAAGTGAAAATGACGAGTTATGAGAAAAATAACAAAAACTGATCAAAGAAATTTGACGCTCGTAGTGCGTGCATATTTTATTTCATTAGGTAGTTGCATTTGTTTTGAAACTTCTCTGAAATTAGACTCCTCAGCCTTTTCATCTCTTTTACAACCTTATCAAAAATTCAATATTTTATCGTCCTACATCTATCCTACCTTAATATACCAATTTCAAACAACACCTTTATGTAAATTCCCAACAAAATTTCTTATGGATACGGACGTTTTCATCAAAGGAGCTTTGAAAGAAATGCTTCACCTTCCTCTTGGCACGCCAGATGGTATGATCTACTCTGAAAAAACGCTATAAGAGTCTTGACCTCTTCAGAACTAGTTGAGAAGTATACTTGCAACATATCAATGCCTGCCAAACTCTAATACAAGCTAATAATATCCACGTAGTCAATTGTAGGAATCTATTGGGTGAAGTGGATGAGTCCATCAAGAAACTATATCTGCCGCATGATATCTCCGCCGAACCTATTAAGCCTATCAATGTTCAACATCTACGAAGACAACTGAGAGGACAAGAATTCGATAGGTGGTGTTCCTTACCTCAAAAAGGAAAAGGAGTAATTCTATTCAAAGACTTCGCGCCAGCCAACAGATGGGTGAATAGACCAGAAAATCTTACAAGTAGTGAATGGAAGGATGGCTTTAAATTAACAGTTCATGCATATCCTCTCGCTCTACCATGGTGATCTCAAGACGGAAACTATTGTCGGCGTTGCCATAATGAGATTGAATCTATTGCGCACGTCTTAGGGTTTTGCCCTTTGGTAAGACGTTGAGGAATATCCGTCATCACAACATAAGAACATTAATTGCTGACGCCTTAAGAGAAAAACAATATCTTTTATATGAAGAGGTACGTGGAATTTCACAAGATGGGTCTTATAGAATAACTAGAAAATGAAAGGAAACAGCTCTAGTGAACCACATACAGTATCTAACAGAAGTTTAAGATCACTTTATGTCTGACATTTTATTTTATTATGAACAACATTATGGGTATAGGCTACTTTCATGAAAAAAAAAAACTATTTTATTGCATACATATTACTATAGTATATTATAGAGTCTGGCTGGGCGGAAGAGAAGGCCTACTGGCTTAGCTCTGCCAGATTAAATAAATAAATTATTAATTAAATTATTATTATTATAGTTTCCTACTACTGAGTGTTTTTACATGTCTCTATGGTCAAAGGGCATTTTTACATTTTTAATCGTGAATTTCTTTCAACACGAACATAAAAAATAGGCCTATTATTTTAATTCACAAAATTATTTTTTCACTTCTGTACTCACTAAAATTATATGTTCAATGGTCAGTTGGATCTCCAGTATTCTTCAGACACATTCTAACACGATTACGCATACTAAGACCAATCATTCACTCACTACACCTCCCTCACGAAATTTGTTTAGGTCTATTGTATTAGTCACACAGGTTTTACTTACAGACAATTGTGCTGCAATTTCTCTGTGAAACTTGCCGCACCTATTCATCCCAATTATTTGCCACTGGAACGTGTCAGACACACTTTTTTCAACATTCACAATTTGCAATAACACCAATCTTTGTGTATGAAGCACTTTAAAACGGTAGTCCCTCACTTCAGCAGAATTTCATCTGGAAAAAGGTTTTCATGCCATTGTATGGAGCGATTGGCGCCAGCCCGGTCACGATAGCCCAATCGGCTGTGGAGATAAAACGTCAAGCTTACTACTTAAAATGATGAGTATTTCCTTCGTTTTGGAAAATTAAAAACAAATTGTCAAACGATAGAAAAATTTTATGCCCTTTTTTTTTGTCCCAATATGTTCTTACACCCCTCACACTGCTTGAAAAATATCATTACCAAATTAAACATACTGGCATTAGAGATTAATCCGTCATCAGAAATGTAGGCCTACAATATTTCAAAACAGCAATAATTTTCTCAAAATTCAAAATTCGAAAACTAAATGTCGTATTTCCACGTTCTTTGCATCAATAGATGTCTAACGGTTTGCAGGCCTTTCGTTCACTACCTTTTGTCCATAATTTGTTTCGTCCATTACCTTTCGTCCACTCACTTTCGTACACGTTCTCTTGTCCACAACTGATTGGTCCATACAATTTACGTCCATCCATACATTTTGTCCACACCTTTTATGTCCATAATCTTTCGTCCATCTCAGAATACATTACTCCCACAATTGAAGGGTTCAGAACCATAGTGGGCCAAGCGCCATTTATTAAAAAGGGAGAAAGCAAGGCTTAAAGTTAAGTGAATACCATAGTTTAATTAAGATTGACATATTTAGTTTGAATGTGTATACTTTATATTACTTGCTATGTGTTTCCATTGAATTATGGCCATAACTTCATTTTAACCCTTGTTTTCTATAGTTTTAGTAAATGACGCTTGGGCCACTATGGTTCTGAACCCTTCAATGACAATAGAAAATATTGTCATCATTGTCGTCTGTTTCTCAGATACGTTTTATTTTCCTTTGCATATTAAAAAGTATGAATATAGTAGACCTATATGCTTTCAATTTTGGATATTAAAAATTATGGCAGAGGTTGTACACGTCGGAGGCAACCAATGTTACATTATAATGGACACTGCCACCACTCCCACTCAGTCAGCGAAGATAGAAGAAGAAGATTTTGGAGATGTGAGAATCGACAGAATTGTGATGCAAGATGCACGACTGGGACTGACTTAGATGACATCGCTATATATATATATATATATAAAGATGGCACTGCAAAACATCAACATAATGCAGGTGTGGTGGGCGAAGTTAGGAAAGTTATCAATGACCTTAACCCTGCTTAAGTTCTTCAGGAAGAAGAAAATAATGAATTGATGACTAATCATGTTTATAACACAAACAGTATGTACATTAAACAACAAATATAAATTTAAATAAATTACATTTTCACCAAATGAAATATGTTTCATATCATCTATTTTTTTTCCATAGTGGACAAAATAATCAGTGGACGAAAACACAATGGACGAAGCATGAAAATGGACTAAATGGTAAGTGGACAAAAAAAGTTGGACGAAACGTAGTGGACCAAAGGCCCTATAATGGTCTCAACGTCTAAATAATTCTCAAAATATTCATGAGGACGATAGTAATAACATTATAGGATCAGGAGATAATTATATTCAATTTTCCACTGGTCTTAAATTTTTTTAGATATTGTATTTGGTCTAGATAAAATACTAATTTTTACTCCATTTATACTGTATCTTCCCTGGACCAAAAATACCTGAAGTAAAAGTTTTTACTGTGAAGCTTTCTGGAGCTGTTTCCTTTCAATTTTCTTATCCGAGTTATTTTACAAAGTGTTACAAAATTACCTTCCTATACTTATCATTTACCAATAAAAAATTATACTATGAAGGTTTTAAATCAATATCATACATGGCGCAAGTAGAAGGCTCGCAAGCCATGGCACAAGATCACCACCGCTTATGGTAACACAAGAAAAAACATGTAATTTCTATTAATATTTTTTTAGTCAACTGTCTGAAGACAGGTTGGAACCTCATAAATGATAACAATGACGCAGGAGATAATGGAGTAGTGTAGCTATTGATATGAAGGAAAAAATGGACGGAGTTACGCAATAAGAGAATCAACAAAAACCTGGTTTAGAGATATTGACCATTGAAGTAAATCTGGTTATTTATTAAATATTTTATGCAATAATTATTGTAATATTTATACTATTACAAAAAAATATCACAAATAATAGTAAAAAAGACTAACCGATTTTTAATAACGAGCCAGCAGCTGATTTAATATTGCAAAGCAAAATAAATAGGCTAAATCAATTTTATGCAATAAACGAATTTTGATTATAAACGAAAGCAGAGCCAAGATATCGCATTCTTGATTTTTTAATTAGTTAATCCTACTTTTTCAAATCGTCAGTTGGTCTATTGTTTCGTAACTTCGTTCAAATTATATATAATTCTTTGCCGGGAATCGAACTCACATGCGATGAATTTTTAGCTGTAAACTAAATCAAATTAATTACAACGAAAGATGTAAACATTCAGGACAACTATAGATATAAGTGCAATATCTCTTGTTTTTCCATTACACCTCTTGGACATATAGGGCTGTATTCAAAGACATTTTTAGCGCGGGCTTCCGGTGGATGATCAGCGTTTTTCGTATTCATAAACCAGTGTTAGCGATAGGATATGATTTGAATTCTGTACAAGTAACCAGTGGATAGCCGGGGCTAGCTTAGTACGCTCGTAGCGCGCGCTGCGAAATGTCTATGAATAGCACCCATAGAGCCTTACGAGGGTTTTTAAATGTTATTAAAAAATTAAATTTACAATTTGCGAATTCTAGTCATGTAATCAACATGACATAAGATACTGCTTAGGGTGGCAAGCATGACAAAATACTAAAGGGGACACACAATTAGTCAATTGCGGACAGAAAGAGACCTGACATTTTCTGCCGAGAATGGAATCCAGATCCGCTGAATTTTCTGCTATAAACTGCATCACATTAATTACAGGGACATATATAGACGTTTTGGAGGATTACAGGCCTACAAATATACAGAATGAACCGTAAGTAATGCCATTAATTTGAGAGGGTTACTCTTTGAGATATTTCAAACAAAATAGTTTAATACAATTTTGCTCGTTTTTGCTTCCTTTCCGAAATAAAAATGGTTTTATATGAAACATTTTATAGCGTATTTTGGTAAAGCCATTGATTTAATTCCCAATATGATCAGTCAATTTAAGAGAGCAGTGTATGATGATAATAAATGATTGAAATAATTTCAATGGTTTCTTTTAAATATGCATAAATTTGATCCGAAAAATGTAACATTTTAAAATTCATTTTCAGAACGAAAAGTTAAATTTGTTCGGAACAAATTTCTGCATATTTGAAGGACAAAACTAATTTTTTTTAATCGTTTATTATCATAATACACCGTTTTCTTAAACTGACTGAACATACTGGGAATTGAACCGATGGATATCCCAAAACATGCTATGAAATGTTTCATATAAAACAATTTTTATCTCGAAGAGGAAGCAAAAACGAGCAAAATTGTAATAAACCTTTTTTGTTTGAAATATCTCAAAGAATAACCTCTTGAAATTAATGACTTTACTTACGATTCACTCTGTATAAATCCGATATTTTTTTTATTCCCGTATATCTTTTAGACTTATAGGTACTTGGGCTTTTGGAAGAGTTTTGAAATAATATTAAACATTTATAAGTTGCGAATTGTAGTCATGTAACCAGCGTGACACAAGGACACTGCTTAGGACGACAAAACATAAGAAAACACGAAAAGGGATACACAAAGTTAGTCCATTGGGAACAGGAAGAGACCTGAAATTTGCGACTGGGAATCGAACCCAGGTCTGTCAGAAGCGACACCACAAGAATCACAGCGGTGAACGTTTTCTGCACAATGACAGACATGGACAATTGAAAGATTAATTATTGAAAGCAAGACGTTCACTCGACACATCACAGCACACCGCTGTCATTTTACTGTACCTTGGACTTCCTGGACCCCGGCATCTCGAGACGAGGACTGAACGTCCACTGTCCCATCTGACGCTATCAACACTCACGAAATGATATGTCCGACGTGCACGCACGCGCGTCTAGCTACGCGCCCGGCGGTGCGGCGCGGCGCGACGGCAGAGGGGAAAACGATTCAGAGCCTGACGGGCTGATTTCATCACTGCTCGATTTATTGTGCAGACTGTACCATCGCGTCGCCCGTCTTAATAGATTGTCTCCCTCCCCTGAATGCAATGCCATTACGAAATCTAAAATTAGCGCGATCCCCACGCTCTCACGTGTCGAAAGTATGTCACTAAACAAAACCTACAGATTTGCATAAATGATAGCAAGATCGAAAAATTCTATAATTAAAATTAAAAGTCACATAATTCATTAATGGTGGGTTGCAAGAACGCATTTATTCCTTCATTACCCGTTAACGGACCAATAAGTTCGAAAGACGCGTTGCAAGAAACATTTTTAGTATTATTGGTCCGTTAAATGATTCACTAACTTAGAGATCTGATTTCCCTCCTATAATAATATTTATTCCTCCGTTAGACAGCCATCTTACTTACAGTTTGTGTATTGGCGAGTAATTTATATGAAGAGTCCACTGCAAGAATGATGGATGTCACTTTCTTGTCGAAAATGAACCAAGACTGTCAATGCATAGCTTAAGATATATAGGATGTACATACAGAGTTATATGTCATTAACACTGACAGTCATTGTCCAGTAATGAACGGAAAATCACAGTTAAGCTTTGAGCGCTAAGAATTTCAAACTTTCAATTGCTTCTCCTGCAAAATGTATTCCAAATGACATCCATCATTCTTGCAGTGGACTCTTCATATATTTTGATTCATCATAATGTTACCTGTATGAGTTTAGGCATGCGATGTTTTGTATATAGGCCTATATACACGATATTAAAATAATATTGCATATCGATGGTTAAAAAGTAATACCTCGTATCTGTACATTTACAAGTAAATAAAGGAAAACTGTTTTAGAAATTAGTTTCTCAAAATAGACAAACTTACTCGTATACATGTTTCTGCTTTGCAACATCTTCTATTCGAGAACAAAGTACAACATTAGTACATCGTCCAATTTTGTGAAAATAATAATGAAGTTAATCAAAATAATAATAATAATAATAATAATAATAATAATAATAATAATAATAATAATAATAATAATAATAATAATAATAATAATGTAGTTAAACTAATTTACAAATTTTGTCGATACGAGATAACTCTTCTCAGCCATTGATATACGGTAATTTGATTACTTATTTATTTGTTTACTTATTTATTTATTCATTAATTCTTCGAATAGCGAAGTTATTTATTTTTTATTACAGACTCTAGTTCAGCGGTGGCGAAAATGTAATCGTGCGTCGAGCCACTGTGTAACCTGCAACGTGCATAGTACCTATGGAGGGAGGCGGACACCCGAAGGGGAAGTGAAGCAACTGTCTGACTTATTAACAGATTTTCATTTTCCTTACGTCAAGCTCTTAAATATAATTTTATACAGTACAAGGCTACAAACTAATGTTTAGTACGTGTAACGAAGAAAGAAATGAACAATAAATGAACAATATCACAACCTAAAATTAATTGTCTTCAGAATGTCTCTGCGACAAAGTTTAAAAATCGGGAATTATGTCACTTACTGCCAGTCGTAGTTGATCACGCAGGTATTTTCTGTCAGTCGTGATTTAAATTTGGTTTTTACTATTTTCATTGTTGAAAATAATTTTTCACAAACGTAAGTTGTAGCGAACATTGCTTCAACAGAGCAAGCGAAAGAACGAAGCTTCGGATATTTATTTTTTTGCAAAGATTTGAAAGTTCAACATTTGTCAAGTCCTTACATCTAACTTTCATTTGACATCACATAGTAAATCAGTGAGTTCAAATTGAAGAGCTAACCGGATTATTCGTACATCTGCTGAAAAAGGGTCGACGCACAGAGATGATGATGATGATGATGATGATAACAACAACAAAAATAACACTTAACCTTTTAATATTTCATCAGTAACATGTAGTTTAATGCCGTTTTATGTTATAGGCTACAACCGTTTTCCTCATAATACTTGTGAGCAAATCATACATTTAATATTCTCATCATATTGACAGCAAAAAAATGCGTCCTCCCATCCTACTTGGAACTTTCGTAAATGGTTTCGAGAGAGACATATGCCACTCGCAGGTCAGAGTCAAATACAAATGGAACGAAGTTTGACTCCAGTGAGTGAGAGGGTGGGGGTTGGCGGAGGTTAGAAGCAAGCGAAATGCACAGCTATCACTGCGAGCCACAATGTCTCGCGAGTCACGTTCTCGCCACGGCTGCTCTAGTTCATCGTCTGACGACAAGGGTATGTGCTCTGTAGTCCGTCTTTTTATTTTCTATAAAAGTAATGCAGTTGTGCGCTATTTGTAATAACAAAAATATGCATATTTATCTTCCTCACTGAAACTTCTGTTCCTGATTTCTTTCTGGTTCGTATTAGTCTAAATTTATTACAAATTTTGACAACAATAAAAGTAATTTCTCACATCAGTCAAGCAGCTGATGTTCACTTTTGATTCATTCACGTACTATTGCGTCACTTGTGAAATCCAAACATGCTTGGTTAACGATCCAATAACTAGTGACACGTTAAATTCCTCTTCTGCAACTCGACAATCCCCTAACTTTAAAGGTCCACTAACTAATGGAGGAATACATTATTTATAGGTCTGTTTTTTTGCAACCCAGCATAAGACTATTCAACTTATAGGATGAATTTGCCATATTGGTCAATAACGTTTCAGAACCGCCTTAAAATCAACTATTCACAGTTGTGTTTCTTGATAAAACGCTTTGCAAGGAAGCTTCTTAACTGATAAGACGCCTCGTACAATACTTTAGTGTCAATCGCAGAAAATCAAGAAATGTTAATAAAATTTAACTTTGAAAATTGCGTTTTCAATAACTGTAACTTCAAGTAATAAATGTTGGCATGTATGTAACCAATGCCTACCCACTTCACTTTACGTGATTCAGGTTCCGCATATTGTGAATAGATGACAAGACTGTGACCCATTTTCTAGCTGTACACCACTTCGGCGGGCCACGCTGTACATGTAGTGTATCTGTGGAGAGTTATGTCGTGTACTAGGGTGAGTGTATGTGTAAGTGTTCGTGTAAGTGTAGTGTCTGGAATGAGTGATGATGATGATGAGGAAGGGAGAAGGGGAAACCCGGTGTCGAATAGCACCAAGGGATCCGGCAGGCTTAACGTCCCCGTTGACGGACGAATCACTATCAACAGTGACATATGCTTTCCCTTCATATGCAATGCGGAGAGATTTGGGATTTAACCCAGGCATATTGGTGCATAATCTAGTGATTAGAAGTTGTGCACCGCCATCTCTCCTAGTCTAGAGGTAGAAATTTTACATGTAAAAACTTTTTGTTTTTATTCTGTTAATGTAACATTTCAGCTTATCTTGCTTTTGAGACTAAGTATTGTTGTTGTTTAGTCAACTGCCCAAAGACAGATCTGAACCTCATAAATGATACAACAATGCACCACTTATGAGGCAACTAGGCCAGGAGATAATGGGGTAGGGTGGCCAGTTTATTTTCCCTTATATTGTTGTTCCGTATTTCCGCGCTGAGTAGTCGGCAATTATTGTATTTATTGGTCATACATACATACATACATACATACATACATACATACATACATACATACATACATACATACATACATACATACATACATACATACATACATACATTGTTTTCTATAATTAATTAGAATTTTGTAAGGTCTGTTAGTTTGCAAGGTTAACATGCGTCCGTTTTGAAATACAAAGCAATCTCATTAGTCCTACTGTCGCAGTGTCGTCATATTTAGCTCCTGTCCTTTCTTTCCTGAAGAGTCGGAACTAGGAGGAGATTGCAACATAGCCTATTACAAAGACTCGACGTGGAGGTGACAACAGCCTGTCAAGAGAGAGAAAAAGTTTTCTCACCGGTTGATTACTTCTTTTGATTTGCCAAAAGAGTGCCGCTTTACCATTACTCCTGTGAAATGAGTAAAATTGTCATCTGAATCAGAAAAGAAAACCTCTCACTTTGTTGTCGCATGTTAATCATGAAAAGTACAACAGTAGGTATTAATACAGATGGAAACTTGACCATATTTCCTGTCAGACGGACATGCCTATGGGTGGGCAACTCGTGCTCTCAAAGTGTCAACACAATCTCAGTGCAGGTAGAACGGACTCTGTACTAGCTGTACTGTCTGTGTGCGGTTCTTTCAAGACACAAGTTTGATCGCGTCTGCAGTAAGTGGCGGCTCGTTTTACGCGAAAAACACTAAAATTCCCAGATCACTACCCTTTAGTTACGAGCAAAAAGAGAATTTTTTTTATTAAGAAGAGAGGTAAAGTTTGTATTCTATTACTTCTTACGCATGACATTTTATGTTACAAATAAACAGTTAAGGTTTTAGTAAAGAAATACTGTCTGCATCTGCTTTAGAACAGCTAAAGGTAAAATGAGATATCAACAAGATGAGACTGATATCAAATATCATTAGCACGTTGTGCGTGCGAGTTACAGAATTGCACGAGATATAATCGACTAGCTAAGAGCATTTATGGATAAATTTGAAATGTGGTAGTATCAAGTAGAACATAGACAACTTCACTTTCTTTGACTATAAACTATCTTGAAGAGTGATAAGAAAATCCTCTTATCAAATATAAGATCCTACTTCAAGACCTACAGCAGAATTCACTGCTAAGCTTGGAGAAACAGTGACAATTGACAAGGAATCGAAATTTTTCTGAAATATTTTTGGCTTACGCAGATAGAAAATCCTGAAAATTCATAGCTTGAATTAATAAATCTACAGAACAGCACGCCACTCAGATTCCAACAAAATCAGGAATCGAACTGTTCATAATGTTGCCTAAGTCAGAATTTCCAAATATACTCTTTGCTTCCATATATACTGTATGTTCTTGAGGCAGAGTTTATTACAAGAAAGAAGTATAAAAGCTCTCAAAGTAAAGAAAGAGCTCAGAAATAAGCTTATTTCATCTGCCGTGACATGTGAAAAATACTTCCTTGAATTTGTTATTGTTTGCGAATAAAGGCTATTACCTTTCTGAGAACAGAGTAATACTCTTTAATGTATAAAGACTTGTAAATTCTAGCGTTCTACGTTTCAAAGAAGACATATAATAAGAAATATTAACAAATAGTGTAATAATAAATAAGTGTTGCAGCTATATTTGTTGTAGGCCTATCTTGAAAAGGTTGTATTCAGTTTGTGTTTCCAGTACTAAACTAATTTACAAAGCTAGAAAATAATATAATTTTGTTATGTGTTCAGTACAGTCTGTCTAAAATTACTATAATTATTGTACCATGCGTCATTCTGAAATTCAAATCATGGAATAGATATCACGACCACCTACATGAGCCGCCAGAGCGCACCGTGGCTTTTGCAGCGAAACTACAAACAACTTGTAACTGCTGCTGCTGGCTCCGTCTGCCTTTCTCTCTTTCAAGGTTTTTTAGCACTTTGGGAGCACGAGTTGCCCATCCATGGACATGTCCGTATTTATAGCCTATGCATTCAAAGTTAATATTGTTAGTCGGTATAGTTTATAAACATAAAAACCACTTCTTTGAGATGTCGTTCTTGTCTTTCAGTATTTCCTTTTGACATTGCTAACAGTATTTAATCCTCCTAACTGCCACTTACAAATAAGCGCGCGGTTTACAAGATGTATTGTGTAGTCTTTATGACTAAGTTCTCTATTATATTTCGTGGCCTTGTGAAACAGGCTCGAAAAATATCTTAACCGACACCACATACACTCAACTACACTCGGTGTCATTCAACTTTTAGTGCATATAAATACAGACTCTATTTATAACTGATTAAAATTATAAATGTTTATATTGATCACCCTGTGAACTGTTATTTACAACACTGCACATAGTTGCAAAATGTTTCTCAATATCTACCTCATCAAATAATATCCAAGTTTATCGTCTTCTGGTACGTATGGATCCATCTGTGAAAGTGTGGGGGTGAAGATATGCAATCACAATATAGAAGTTATAAATAACACATCAGCCTCATTTTGTTTATTCTCTTAACATGGGAGAGATGATGGGTTCTGGCAAATCCCAGCACTTTTTTTACAAAGTATATTTCACAACTAAAATTATAACAACGAAACATCTTCAGTCTGTGGACTGCTTTAGGCAGCTACACAGAAAGAAAACATCAAGTGTTGCTATTCTCAGAGAGTTTATTAGCAATGACAGCGCGGGTCCCATAGGTTTCACCACGCTAATGCTAGGTCAAAAGAAGGATGTAAATAAAATCATATGAACATTTATGAAGTAATAACACAGTCTAGTATATGCAGTCACGAAGCTTGTGTTGTTGAGGGTACTAGGAACAATAGACTGTGCCGGTACTACTTCGCATTGTCTGTAATTGGACGGTAGTAGCGATCCTAGTGGTTAGCAACTATTTACGGATGCTTATTTCCTACATATTGAGCTTCGTGACTGTATATACTAGACTGTGGTAATAATATCCTCCGCTGTGTTCTAGAAACAACGTATTCAACTACAAATCCATATTTTTTATGAAGCAGCTTTGTTCGTACCTTTAGGGTTGTATTGTTTACTACAAATCAGAAACAGCCACTGTATTTACAAAATATGGCTACAGCGAGACTTTCAATATTGCAAATTTATGAAACAATCGCTGCTCTAGTACAAGATTTCAATGGTCACCGCTTGGAACAATGATTTATAGCATTGTTGCCATTACTTATTTATTACCCTAGTATGCAGCATTAAATGCAAAATGAAATACCACCTGCCTTAAATAAATCTCCTAAGCAGAAATGATTAGATAATTATTAATCAACTAAAACCTGGAAATTCGCATTAAGAAAATATTAATTTTGAAGACGCTATACCTGAGAGCGAAATAATAAAAGGTACAATTTGGGTGTCACAGATACAATTGTTGGGTCATCCTCTGTGGTTCAGCAATTATCTTTGGGTTCAAGGTTTGGGGTTCAAACCCGACCGATGTAGTTGGATTTTAAGGCTGGCAAAATCTTTGGCATGGTTTCCTCCGAGAGGAAAGTAAAGCTGGTATATCCGTGTCCTAGATTTACGACATGTCCATGAGGGCTACAGACAAAATTCTTCCGTTATTTCTTGCTCACAATGGACCAATTCGGATTTGAAAACAACGTTAACTAAAATACTACATACTACTAGTACTATCACTATGTACAGCTACGGAATTAAAATTTGGAGCGAGTCTTGATGGGAGTCTACCTGTAAGTAGGCAACAATTGAAGGGTTCAGAACCATAGTGGGCCAAGCGCCATTTACTAAAACCGTAGAAAACAAGGGTTAAAATGAAGTTATTACCATAATTCAATGGAAACATATAGCAAGTAATATAAAGTACACACATTAAAACTAAATGATGTGTCAATCTTCATTAACTATGGTATTCACATAAGTTTAACCCTTGCTTTCTCCGTTTTTAATAAATGACGCTTGGCCCACTATGGCTCTGAACCCTTCAATTTCGCATGACTGTCCTCAAGTAGCATATACCGGTATACAGGGGCTCTTATTTACTGCAATGTGCAGTGTGTTGTAAGCGAAACTTATACAATAAAGGAGCTCCAAATTTTATCTCTGTATCTGTACCACCGCCACCATCAATACGTACCACCACCACCACCACTACCACGTGTCAACATTGTCACAATGTGCCACCACCATCACCACCACGCGTCAACATCACCACTACGTATCACTACCACCATCACCACCACCACCACCACCACCATTATGTAGCACTACCACATTTGTTCAAATTTATTTTCTTTGTCCTCTTTCAGTGACGATCTCTTCTTGTTCTTGTCCTTGGTTATTGAAAGGTCGTAACGAAACATCAGATACGCTATTGCGTAATATCATAAATGGAAGCAACTGCTCGCACATCTATTCCAATCAAAACATGAACAACAATTTGGCCCTCCTCCTCTCTGCACAGCTGTAGGTCTATCCTGCTGGAACGACTGAGCTTTCAGCCATCTCGCAGAGAGAGCTGTTAGGACATGCCTACTGCTGGGCATTTGGCTTCCTCCACCTATAATATACAGTGGCGACTCGTGATATTTTTTGTATGTAGGATATGAGATTGAAGACTGATGATCAAGACAGAAACTAATATTAATAACATAATATTAGTAATAATAATAGAGCATGCGCAATTAATTTCTTGCTATAGTAAAATTCTTCTAATTGATTAAATACAACTTCAGATATTCTTCCGGCAGTCCTGTCATCTGAAAGTCATGTTAATTCTTGTGTTTTATTATAGCCTACTTTATTCATTTTTATGTAATTTTGTTTTTTATTCGTTTTATTTTTTTATATTATATCACTTTAAATGATTTATTATTTCGTTTACTCTATTCTTTTAAAATGACCAATGAACTGCATTTAAGAAAGCTACAAGGGTACTTGAAAATTCGTATTGTAGTCTCTGACAGGGTTTGCAATCCACCACCTAGAAAGAAGGGTGGTAGTACTATAGAATAGACGGTCACATCCTCAAACGCGGTTGAAGTCAAGCCATAACCCGCCCTCCGCACTCTCCCCTGTCCAATAACTGCACTGCTAGAAAAAAAATCGTTTGTTGTAAGATATTTGGATGGTTCCTCGGAAAGTATTTCTAAGCTTTGAGATGTATCGCAACAACTCACGACAGAAAGTGGAAGTTTGAAGAAAATTATTACGTCGGAACGCATTAAAAATCAAAATCCGTAATTGAAATGTTGTCTATCTTCAGAGGCACGAAATTAAACTGTAGGATTATCCTCATATCCTTCATGCAGGAACCGCCACTGATAATTCATCTGATTAAGGTTCTGACTGATATGTACAGTAGTGGCAAAAAAAAAAACCGGACCGACCCTTGTAGCTGATTTCAGGGCCTTGTTCACTCCAGAGCACGATAGACTGGTAAATAAGACTTTCGTGGTTCGAATCCTGCCTGGAAAGGATTTTTTTTTTTTTGTTCCTTCTTCAAATTTATTCCCAATACTTTTCGATTGCCGGTAAAATTCATGTTCTGGGACTAATAAGTTAATTAAGTAGTAAAATATTGTTGCAATCGAAAAGTATTGGGAAGTAGGTCTCGCAAGCAGGGAATACCGACGGAAGGAATGCGAATGAAATAATGCGATAAGGAAGAGCGGGCGACAGGAAAGGTCACGAGGTAGCTTGAATGATATTCAAGAGTACAGTCGGAAGAGAAATGACATCGATAGAATCAGTCTTGCGTTGTGATAGTTACATTACGACTTTAGTTTGTTCCATTGCATGTGAATACGTGTCTTGTATCGCACGGTATTATTATTTCATTCGTAAACATATGTTGCGCGTTTAATTAGCTTCGAATTTTTCTCTTGCTACGTTCTTTATTTCCACAGCGATGTCCTCATTTGTTCATCTTCTTGGAAGAGATAGTACTTCCCACGGCCCGCACCTCTCGCCCCTCGGCGTGCTTACATACACACGTCAAAACAGACAGCAACGCCATCATTGTTTTTCGGTAATCGTTCCTTGTGAGGTTCAAATCTGTTTTCTGACAAATGACTAACAACATCTATAATGAATCAATGGGAGATAGAGGAGGAAGTGTAAGCTGAAAGGAATAAGAAAAAAACACGAGTGTGAGGACCAGTGTTGCCATACCTACTGATTAAGCAGGAGATTTCCTGTTTTTCTATTGAATCTACTGCTCTACTTCTTTTTTTTGTCAAAAGTCCGAATTTCTCCTTCGTTTTTGGCA
Source organism: Periplaneta americana (assembly GCF_040183065.1). Taxonomy (NCBI): domain Eukaryota; kingdom Metazoa; phylum Arthropoda; class Insecta; order Blattodea; family Blattidae; genus Periplaneta; species Periplaneta americana. Next base: position 69,469,594 of record NC_091132.1, read on the forward strand.
TGCTGCAGTCACCTGGTTCTGTGCCCGGATTTTCAATTTATTACACATTATATTATGTCATCATGTCTTACTTTTGCATCTTATACACAAGTCAAACAATGTTTTCATTTGTCTCCCCAACGAGCTAGAAGTAAGAATATTCTTCCAGCTCATTTTATCTCCCTGCTCAAAACGTGTCGCCACAAAGATGCTTAAAGGAGCAAGAACACGTGAAACTGAGGGAGTAAAGTGTAGGTAATGGTATTTTTGTGTTACATATCGTGCACAGTGATCTTTTAAATGAGTGAAAGTGTGCCAGGAAGAAAGAAATGTAAATACTCCTTTCCAGAATATTATAAATCAGAGTCGGAAAATTATGAATAATTTAAAGGGTAGTTATGCAAAAACAGGAAAAGGGATCATTTTTCATCTGTTATAATCGCAGCTAATGCAGTACTGTCTTTAATGTCATCTTTAAAATAAATCTCGTTCTTTCGAAAATCGTTTGTCAATATACGAAAAACTCCTGATCAGTACATTTAATGAGAAACATTGTCAATGAGACATTACTGTGTAAAAACAAAATTGCATGACTTATTTACATACGCAGAGTAAAGATGACAATAGTAACATTTAGTAAAATTGTTCCATTTCATTGGTTAGGGATGTGCTATATAGTAATACAAAGGTATCATCTTTCTTACAGTATACACTGTTTTGTAATTAATATTATAATACGAAGAGAAAATTCATGTTTAATTAATCTACTGTAATGTCCTGTTTTTTCGATGGTTTTCTCCTGATTTTCATGAGTAGGTCGTGGCAACACTGGTGAGGACTCTTGGAACTCATCTTACACTTTATGAGCTCCTAGTCTATAGGCCATCTCTCGCACTGACCCCCTTAAGAGTCTTAGTAAATTTTGAATTGGGAAAAAGCCGAGAAAGAGTAAAATAGAAAGTTAAATTGCTGAGCAATCAACCCAGCACGCACAGATACTAGCAACAGCATAGACAGCGACTACCGCCGTATCCCACAACAGCCTCCGCCTAGTCGTCGAGCCAAGCAAGGAAAAAAGCACCGCCAAAGCTATATCACAGATGCCAGCCGGAGTTTTAAGAAGCACCGCTTATTTCAAGGCTCCATTGCCAGCCGAAGATAAGAAAACGACAGATTTTGGAATTCTGAAATGTAGACGTAGGTAGTACGTTCGCAGTCGCCATATTAGGAGCTCATCTCGACATTTGTCTCAAGCTTTAGGAAAACTACAGGCAGGATGAGTGGTCTCAATTTATGAAACAGAGCCAATTAGTAGTGACCAATAAAAAGAAGCAAGTCCATCTACACGAGAGTACGGAAACTATATTGTGCGGCCAGATGTCATGGATTCCGGTTGCGCCATAGCAGAGCAGAAATGATGTAGACCACATTAGCCAATGAACGATGCCATGATTCTATTTATCTGTGGTAACAGTGATTTCCTGTTTTGACTTTCAATCTACCTTTCCTTTTCAAAGTAGTTTATCACATGTGTAAACGATTACAATATAAATGCGTCATAATTACTTACTTATGGATTTTAAGGAACCCGAAGGTTCATTGCCGCCCTCACATAAGCCCATTATCGGTCCCTATCCAGAGAAAGATTAATTTAGTCACTAGCATTATATCCCACCTCACTCAAATCCATTTTAATATTATACTCCCATCTACGCCTCGATTTCCATGAAGGTCTTTTTCCCAACTAACACTCTATACGCATTTCTGGATTCATCCATACGTACCACATGCCCTGCCCATCTCAAACGTCTGGATTTAATGTTCCTAATTATGTCAGGTGAAGAATATAATAGGTGAAGTTCTGCGTTGTGTAACTTTCTCCATTCTCATGTAACTTCAACCCTCTTAGCCCCAAATATTTTCCTAAGCATCTTATTCTCGAACACCCTTAGCCTCTGTTCCTCTCTTAAAGTGAGAGTCCAAGTTTCACAACAATACAGATAACTTTGTTATAAATTCTAACTTTCAGGTTTTTATAGAGCAGACTAGATGACAAAAGCTTCTCAACCGAATAATAACAGGCATTTCCCATATTTATTCTGCGTTTAATTTCCTCTCGAGTGTCATTTACATTTTGTTACTGTTGCTCCAAGGTATTTGAATTTCTCCGCCTTTTCAAAAATAAATTTACAATTTTTATATTTCCATTTCGTATTATGTTCTGGTCATGAAACATAATCATATAATTTTTCTTTTCGAGATTTATTTTCAAACCTATCTCCTTAGTAATAATATTGCGTATATTGTGTATAAATTTAATAAGTAGAAAATCCTATCTTAATAATATATCACAGAAATATCCTACCAAACTCTAAACTGGCTACGGCATGACGAACGTAGAAATTTTCATTCCATTGTTCTCCTTTTCCAAGTCCTTCACACCTCTACACCTACCTACTTTGCCTCCCGTTTCAGTTACCTGTCATCATATCATAATCTCTTCACACGCACGCAAAATAGCCGCATACTAGCCATACCAACAAATAAGACATCGTCGTATTCATCATCATACACAATCTCGCTATCACGCTTGTGGAATACCCTACCCAGTGACATCAGAGACTGTCGGAATTTAGCAGTGTTCAAAAACAAACTTATTAAGCATTTTCTTACTGCGTAGAGTAAGTTTAATTTTTACCTAATTAATAAAAAAATGTCTTTCTTCTTAACTTCCACAATAAACTGTTTAGTCTTTATTAATCAGTTAATTTTTTAGTACTTTGATTTTTATTGTATTTGTAAATTTAATATTAATTGTAATTATAATTGTAATTGTATTCTTGATATTGTAGTTGTAATCCCCTGGTAGAGGGAAGAGAAGGAATGATGGTCTTATCTCTACCAGGCTAAATAAATAAATCTATACTAATAATAAATCTGTAGCCGAAATTTTTCTGGTAATTTTCGATTTTACAAAAATAATTGGTCCTAACATATATAATTAACCACCCTGAAACCGAAAATAGCTTTTTTGAGATTTTTGTTTGTATGTCTGTCTGTCTGTCTGTCTGGTTGTTTGTTACCTTTTCACGCGATAATGACTGAATCGATTTATATGAGAATTGGAATATAAATTAAGTTCGTTGTAACTTAGATTTTAGGCTATATGAAATTCAAAATACGTTATTTAAAAGGGGGTTATAAGGGGGCCTGAATTAAATAAATCGAAATATCTCGCTTATTATTGACTTTTGTGAAATACGTTGCATAACAAAAGTTTCTTTAAAATTATTTCCGATAAGTTTTATTCTTTGCAAAATTTTGATAGGACTGATATTTAATGAGATAAATGAGTTTTAAAATTAAAATACAATGCCAGGTGGTGTAATGAAATGAAAACAAATGACTACGTCTATAAGGGGCCTTGGACAACAACACTCGAAAGCTATGAAAGATAGCCTACAGAGAATGTTTCTGTGTTTGTATAAAGTAATATCGAAAGCTAAATTAACCTATTTGTATAATTAATTATTATTTCACCATTGGAAAGTGTAGTTTCTCTAGATGGACATAATGCTATAATGTTATTACAGTAACTTCTGAGTGCTCTCTGGACCAAATGATCGCATTTTAATTATTTAAATACAATTTAAATTAAGTAACATATTAAACGATTTATCCTTCTATCAAATACGAAATTTCCCTGGATTAAACGTTCTATTTTAATTATTTAATTATTTATTTATTTATTTATTTATTTACTTATTTATTTATTTATTTATTTATTTATTTATTTATTTATTTATTTATTTATTTATTTAATCTGACAGGATTAAGGCCATAAGGCCTTCTCTTCCATCCTACCAGATAGCACATGTAAATACAAAAAAGAAATACAAACACTGATGAAAATAATACAAATTAAGTTAAAGCCCTATAGAAGGTCAACAGAGTCAAAAGAACACTATAGAGCTCTCATCGAGCTAATACAAGGAAAAAGAAAGAAAACAGAGATAGCAATGATGATATTGATAACTGACAATAATAATAATAATAATAATAATAATAATAATAATAATAATAATAATAATAATAGTAATAATAATAAATACATTACATATTAATTTTCAATTTTACAACGGCATAGTTACAATTTTTACTATATGTCATGGTTAAGGTGAAGTTGCGCAAACTGACAGGTGTTCAACAAGCAATTCCACGAACTAGAATGCGATTATTTAATTTAAATTTGAATTTTGATATTGTCCGACAGTCTCTGACATGGTCAGGGAGAGAATTCCAGAGGCGTGGAATAGATATTCTGAAAGATGATGAGTAGAAGGATGTTCTGTGCAAAGGAATAGAGAGAAGGTACATGTTCCGGGTTCGAGGTAGTGAAAGGTAAACAAAATTATGTAATTACTTTATATTTATTTCTAACAGGTGCAGCGGAGCGCACGGGTACGGCTAGTAAATAAATAAATAAATAAATAAATAAATAAATAAATAAATAAAAATATTACACGTGGGTGAAGTAGAATTCGTGTTAGGGCCTAATGGAGAAGATTGCTCATTAGAATCCCTGAAGCTCGTCGCTCGGCCACGCATGCGCCTGGTCACAGCGGCTCTCGCGACAATGTCACTGTCTAATTAAGTGCATGTTGTGCGATTGAAAAATTGGTTCTCGCATCTCGGAACGTTGCATAACAAGGCATTTACGATCGCTCGCATTACATCGCAGTGCACAGTATTATGAAACAATCCTAATAAGGCGACTACGCAAATATTCGTCATAACATCAGTATTTTGATGAGTCTGCGGAAAGAAGAGATGCAGAGAACTTGGCCAAGACGTCGCAGATCTTCGTTTCAAATGTAGAAGATGTGAGGGTGAACACAGGGTGAAGAAATACTTGCTCATGCGTCATATTGCTTCTAGGAACCCAACCGTAGCTTGTTTTGCTAGCCCACAACTTCCTCCGGAGAGAGCCCAGATTTGATCTCGAGTAGGCTGTGAGCCTAGTGTTCGAACGCGCTGATATGAGGTAGGATTTCTATGACCACTTCGGTTTCTCTTTTCCTTCTTATAGTTAATTTTTCTTCGTTACGGGAATTTTACTTGAAGCAAGTAAAAAGATTGGTTTGGAAGTAAATCCCGAAAAGACAAAGTATATGATTATGTCTCGTGATCAGAATATTGTACGAAATGGAAATATAAAAATTGGAAATTTATCCTTTGAAGACGCGAAAAAATTAAAATACCTGGCAGCAACAGTAACAAATATAAATGATACTCGGGAGGAAATTAAACACAGAATAAATATGGGAAATGCCTGTTATTATTCGGATGAGAAGCTTTTATCATCCAGTCTGCTGTCAAAAAATCTGAAAGAATTTTTAAAACAGTTATATTACCGTTGTTCTTTATGGTTGTGAAACTTGGACTCTCACTTTGAGAGAGGAACATAGGTTAAGGGTGTTTGAGAATAAGGTGCTTCGGAAAATATTTGGGACTAAGAGGGATGAAGTTATAGGAGAATGGAGAAAGTTATACAATACAGAACTGCACGCATTGCATTCTTCACCTGACATAATTAGGAACATTAAATACAGACGTTTGAGATGGGCAGGGCATGTAGCACGTATGGGCGAATCCAGAAATGCATATAGAGTGTTAGTTGGGAGGCCGGAGGGAAAAAGACCTTTGGGGATGTCGAGACGTAGATGGGAAGATAATATTAAAATGGATTTGAGGGAGGTGGGATATGTTGGTAGAGACTGGGTTAATCTTGCTCAGGATAGGGACCAATGGCGGGCTTATGTGAGGGCGGCAATGAACCTCCTATACGGTACTATAAAACATGCTTTGCAAACGTCATTTGTTTACCGCATAGATAGTCAACTGAAAAGTGGTTCCGTTCAAACGTTTTGGTGAAGCTAACATCAGTGTAATAGAATTTTAGTAAGTCAATTAATATTTATTCTAATCTGTATATACTTTCTTCTAATCGTATAGTAGGCCTAGTCAATTAAATCCCACTCGAGTTTGATTTTCTCTAGATAAATCAAAACCTTTAGTGAGATTACTGTTGATAAATGTTTACATTGATCACCCTATGAAATGTTTTTGCGACATAGTTGCAAAATGTTTCTCAGTATCTACCTCATCAAATAACATCCAGTTTATCATCTTCTGATACATATGGATCCATCTGTGAAAGTGTGGGGTGAAGATATGCAATCACAGTACGGAAGTTATAAATAACACATCAGCCTCATTTTGTTTATTCTTTTAACATGGGAAGGTGTAGTTTTTCACAAAGTATATTTCACAACTAAAATTATAACAACGAAACATCTTCAGTCTATGGACTACTGCAACAATTCCCTCATACTATCCTACTTCTCTTCACGTATACAAATGAGCGGTTGAGAGCAGAAGTGGTGTAAGTCAAAAAATGGGAAATGAGAGTCAAAATAAACATTCTGTAAAATACAGCGTGAAGTAGCAATTAATATTCAATTTATTAAAAATATTAGTAGTTGGTGGATAGCACGAAGGACATATTAATTGCTACTTTGCGCTGTATTTTACAGAACTTTTACTTTAAACCTCTTTACCCAATTTTGACTTACATCACTTTTGCTCTCAACGGCTCAAATATTGGAAACATTATGTTCCATCAGTCCTTTTAGATTTAAAATTTAACATTAAATACAATTAAATAAATTGCATACACTAAAATTATTCACACTGACCCGAAAATGAGACTTTTGACGGTGTTTTAGTCTATTTAGAGAACTCTATCCCTTTATGAATTATGCACTTTGGATATATTATTTTCTTCAGTTACATTTTCAATTGTAATATAGGATTTAAGTTGGTTTCACTACATTTACACCGAACATTCCCAAGATAGGAAAATGTACTGAAATAACTTGTTCCTAGAGGTTATGTTTAAACTATTAGGGTGCTATTCATGGACATTTCGCTAGCCCGCGCTACGAGCGTCCTAAACAAGCCCTGGCTATCGACTGATTACTTGTACAGGATTCATATCATATCATATCGGTAACTCTGGTATATGAATACGAAAAACGGAAGTTCGCTGATCATCCACCAGAAGCCCGCGCGCTAAGAATGTCTATGAATATGGCTCTTATTGTTTTTATTGAGTTTGTTATTATTATTATTATTATTATTATTATTATTATTATTATTATTATTATTATTATCATTATTATTGTCTTTTATCAAGCACTGGGAATTTTGTACATTCCATCTTCATTCTGAAGAGAATCAATCATCAACTCCAGACATCAACAAAACTTCGGAACATGTTGTCATATAGTCGGTATGGTGAACGGACAGTGTTCAAGAAAACACAGGGGGAATATAACACAAGGTAAACATACCGAATCTCTGTAAGGGGGAAATAAATTTCCAATTGCATGTCGTGAATCGAACTCAGGTCCGTTATATTTGCAGTTATATACTTATATTTTATATTACAATACAGTTAAAATTCACTTTGAGATTTAACTATCCACTTACTCTCAATGAAGTTCTTCCGAATGTTTAGACTGAGAAAGGAATAGACACAACAAAAGGCTGACAACGCGTGGAATTCTGCTTTTCCTTTTTAAATGATTGCAGCTTATGTAACTGTGTGTTTCGTAATAGCAATTTTCTAACATAAACATCTTAAGTTGAGCGTGTCTTAATTAGATATCCCGCGCATATAGGAATTTCATTTAGTACACTGCGGTTACAACAGATGGCTCCGTCTGTTTTCTTGGAAACTCCTCTTTAGTAAAGACGTGAAGCGAAGCAAATAAAAATATTCTTTTTAGACAGTCGTTTCATAATGACGACTTTTCGATTCTCATTTTAGTATTCAAAAGTCATTGATTTCCGTATCCATAAATTAGCGTGATTAAAAATAAATGTCCGTGCCTAAAAGTACAGTACTTTTAAGCACGCTAATTAGAAATACTGAAAACATAAATTCCAACTATTAGGTTGGTGCATAAGTTATTAGCGTTTTTCTGTACTTTCATTCATTACAAATGTCCTGTTGCCATGGGAAACAAACGCTATGAACTTATTATGAACCAACTTAACATTTACTGTATTTATTATAAATATTCACAACACAATTTGTTTAAATTAGAAATGACAACATTTGTAGATTTGATACATTATTTATTTCCGAAGCACTCATTTTCCTAATTATATTTGTCACTTTCGTTGTAATAATAATTGCATATCTATTCCAAAATTACATGACAACCAGAATTCCACTTAACAACTTCCTAACAACCAGCAAAACAGTCATCATAGTCTACTACATATCCGAATGCAGTGAAATCTATCTCTTTCCATACAAATATAACACTCTTTCGTCTTTAAGAACATAAGTTCGCCATTGCGAGAGTTCGAATCAACAATTTTGTTCACTTTAAAATATAAATACATTAAGGATTCTCGAGCAACTGTCTAAAAATCGTGTATGAAACACGTGCGAAACTAGCGTTTTAAGCACTCACCGTGTTGTCCACCGACCCTAGGGTCAGTGGACAATCTTCACTTCTCGTGCTTAAAACGCTATTATTTCACAACTTGTTGCATAAATAGCCATTTCGATTTAGAAGTTTATCTGAAAAGTGTCATCTTCTTTAAAGGAATTTCGTGTCACTGGGCTGTTTTAAGAAACTTAATATTTAGATCTTTTTGTTGGTTTTATGACGCTATTCATAATGCCCAAACATTTATTAAATTTTAAAATCTTGTCGGGAACACATAGGGTAAAGGTTGGTAATATTGTGATACGAGTAATATTGTGATAGTTATTTTTGAGAATTTATTACAATTTTACTGAGCAAGAGAAGGACCGGTTTTGTGCAGAAACTTGTCCACGAACATTCTCTTAATACGTTGACGCAAAAAACCGGTCTTCCTCTCGCTCAGTAAAATTGTAATAAACTCTCAAAAAGAACTATCACAATATCACCAACCTTTACCCTAATTCTATATAAAAAAACCTAAAGGAAAGATAATGAAATTGATTTGCTCTTTCTAAAATTGTGTTCTATATACAAATTTCGCTTGATGCAGGTTCCTTACCGCATAAAATTATATTATATAGGATTTTCCAAAAGTAAGAGGTAACTTAATTGTTCATATTTTCTTCATTTTCTACCCATTTTTTTTAATTCTGGCACTAAAATATTATACAAGAAATAAGACTTTACTATTATGAGGAAATGTCTACTCTTTCTACAGTTTTCTAATATGAAATCTAATTTGCTATGGGAACTAGAAAACAATGTTTATAGACTAGAAATTAAGTGAATATGGAAGTAAAACAGGACAATAAACATAAACTCAATATGTAAAATCGTAAAGGTAAGGAGTAATAAAATATGAAAACAACAACTTATCAAAATTTAAGTGAATTAAAATCATTAAAGACTTATAAAGACATAAAAACTATAGGCTATGGGAGCAGAAAGAATACCTAAGAACAAATACCAAAGAGGAGAGTGCTGGCATGATATTGTGGAGATTGGGTATTACTTACTTACAAATGGCTTTTAGAGAACCCGGAGGTTCATTGCTGCCCTCACCTAAGCCCGTCATCGGTCCCTATCCTGAGCAAGATTAATCCAGTTCCTACCATCATATCCCACCTCCCTCAAATCCATTTTAATATTATCCTCCCATCTGAGTCTCGGTCTCCCCAAAGGTTCTTTTCTCTCCGGCCTCCCAATTAATACTCTAATACATTTCTGGATCTGCCCATACGTGTTACATGCCCTACCCATTTCAAACGTCTGGATTTAATGTTCCTAATTATGTCAGGTGGAGAATACAATGCGTGCAGTTCTGCGTTATGTAACTTTCTCCATTCCGCTGTAACTTTATTCCTCTTAGCCCCAAATATAGTTAACAGGGAAAACGTAAGGAAGAATACAACAAATGGAATGTAATAAAATAATAATAAAAAAAGAAAAATACAATATTTAAATGAAATCCACAATAAAGAGGCTATGATAATAAATTCATTTGATGTTCAAGAGATCAAAAAAAAAAAAAAAAAGAATAAAAAGAAATATATATTTTTTACTAAACTGTTGCAAAGGAAGGGGCTTATAATTGAAGGAAATCTGAATTGAAAAAGTGCAGTTTTAGTTTATTTTTGAAACTGGATAATGTCCGACAGTCTCTGACATGCTGTGGTAGAGAGTTCCAGAGATGAGCTGCAGAGACTGTGGAAGATGAATTAGGCTATAATGAACTTTAAAAATAAAATAATAAGGGTGCTATTCATAGTCATTTTGCAGCACGCGCTACGAGCGTACTAAGCTAGCCCCGGCTATCCACTGGTTACTAGTACAGAATTCAAATCATATCCTATCGCTAACACTGGTTTATGAATACGAAAAACGCTAATCATCCACCGGAAGCCCGCGCTAAAAATGTCTATGAATACGGCCCCAAATGTCTCAGGACTCAGGAAGTTAAACGGACTGATCAGATTGGGAATTCAACCAATGCCTTTCCCAAAACACGCTATGAAATGTTTCATATAAAACTTTTTTTTTTCTGGAAAAGGAAGCATGAACGAGCAAAATTGTATCAAACTTTTTTGTTTGAAATATCTAAAAAAATAATCCTATAAAATTAATGACATTAATTATGATTCATCCTGTGTGTGTGTGTGTGTGTGTGTGTGTGTGTGTGTGTGTGTGTGTGTGTGTGTGTCTGTGTGTATGAACAGAATTTCAATGAAAAGTTATTACCAGGCAGCGGATTTTCGTTCCCAAACAAGTTAAGAAAGTTATCGATTAGTATATCCTGGAGTTTTGAAGTTCAATCTTTGACTCTAAATGTTTACGACAGGACGCTACGAAAGGTATAACCTAGCTTCAATACATAATAATAATAATAATAATAATAATAATAATAATAATAATAATAATAATAATAATAATAATAATAATGGGGCATGACAACTGTAAGTGGGATTGCTACTAAATTGAAATGGTCTGTCCAGCTACTTTTTAACCATATAAACGCACTAACACTGCGAAACTAGCTCTGTACACTACAGAAAATATAATTAGATCGATAATACTACTGAACTAGTAGCCTATATATAATTGTATATTATAGAACGTAATAGTAAACATGGCACACATTAACTGTAAATAATCTATATATAATACATAAAATTAATTCATTTAACGAAATCAACTCCGTTACGGTGAACGAAAACATATATTCTGAGATTGTGGAATTCACATCTTTTGCTATAACTGCCAGTAAAAATTTGCTTAAACTAAGAAAATGTTCTTCCTACGTCACATGACGTTACAGGGACAAAATAATAACAAAAATCATTATAAAAATTATCAATATTTACATTTTACACAGTATATACCAATAATTTGTTTATCAGTAACTATCTCGTTGTAGTGAACGAAAACATAATTATATTCTAAGGTTATGAAATGAAAATCTTTTACGAATATCACATAAAATTTGTTTAAACTAAGAGAATGTTTATTTCTATGTCACATGAACGTTACTGGGGGATATTTGTAATATATTACATCATTATTATTTAATGACTCCATGCTTACCTGCTTGCAATTCTATCTTGCTTATCAATCCACGTGACGTAATAGATGTAGCTACCAGAAGAAACTACTCGATCCGCTGAACGTTTGGTAACGGAAATGCGCTGCCTGGTTATTACATTTCCTTACAAGGCGGGCGAAATTTGATGTTTAGCTGAACATAATACTCAGAATGCATCATCCAAATATATGTCAGTCAGACATGATCTTATCTCATTCTGATAAATTCTTTATAGTTAATTTTGAGGCTATAATAGTTTCAGGAAAACAGCCATATACTCGTCAGTCTGTTAACTTGTAATTTTTAAAGGTTTAGTAAAGCAATACACACACAATACAATATCTATAAAATTTTGTTTTGCTTCTTGGAGAATGTGCATCTTTTTCCTTCTTTTGTCCTGATGAATGCTATTAGGCTAATTCGTCCTGAAAACCGCACGTATAATAGTCCTCACAATGGTGCCGCATCGTTACCGAATTTAATTAATATAAGTTATGCAACAGTGTCGTAACTGAGGACAAAAAATAACTACGAATATATTACTACTGTTTGTCACTTACGACCGTGGGAATTTTTTTCTCTCAGAATAATTGCAGTTTTGCAGTTCTCTCACGATGGGATGTCTCTTTCGAGAGATAAGGAGATGTGAGGTCAAAATTATTTTGTTTATTTAATTCCAGTTAATAGAATTTTTTCAAAGTGAAAATAATACAATAATAGTTATTTATGCAACAAGTGGATAATCTTGATTATTATGGCATGAGTGAATGTTTGTAGCGCGAACTGTCATAATAAGATTATCCACGAGTTGAATACAACACTTTATGGCATCTTAGAATTATAAATTGTAGAAAATAAATAGCTAAATGTATTAGAAATTCTAGTTATAGGTTAGAAATAAATTCGGGAACATAAATGTTCGTATCGATTAGTTGCATCTGGCATTGACATTGAATAAAGAGAAATGGATGACCTTGCAGGTATTAAAAACTCTAGTTATACCTTAGATATCAAATTTTATAATATACAATTCATATCGATTTTCAGATAAGCCAATTAACATGTACACTTTTATCAAGTTTCTATAGGCCTAATTATCAATCTTAATGACTTAACAATAAAAAATAGATACAGAAAACAAGTTACATAGTATAACTGTTTTAAATATATTTATATAACATTTGTTATGGATTTATTACAAATACGAACGTTTTCTCCCTCTTGGGGCATCATCAGGCGGTACATAACAATATCAAATGTTTAAAATAGGGGAGACTCGTCTAATTTGGCAATACTTTGTATTTTGACACAGTTTGTAGTTACATATTCTGAAATTAAATATTCCTCTATTATGGAATGTGTTTAATCATTAAATCCCAATATACCTCTGAAAGAAAATTCTACAAATCTAAATTACTTTACACATAACACACTAATAAATAACAAGTTGCATGTTTCCAGATTTGGTACTTCATCAGGATAATTTGGCAATAGTACAGGGGTAATTTGGCAATGCGGTTAAAAATAAATTTTTCAAAATAAAACAGTGGTGCAAGGTTTATAAGACTTAATTTACCGAGACAAGAAATCACTAAATACCATAAACACAAAACAAAAGCAAGAAAAAAAATTGAATGGATTTTTCCGACCACTCTTATTAATTATATTGAAGGCTTGTCTTCTAATTTCTGTTGTCAACAGCCCAAACCCAAGTTCTTGCATTTTGATTACAAATGTCACCAGTTTTTGCTCTTCCTCAACGGTTAGAGCTAGGGGTCTTCCTTTCTTGAGAAAGACAACGTCATCGGGTCCTGAGGATCCATACAGAAACCTCTTCAAGTTGTTAAAGGGCACATTGTACTTCTTAGAAGCCCTGTAAGTCGACCATCTAACTTTCAAAACACTCCCAACCGCAGCCCGCAAATCATCTTTGGAATATTTTTCAGAATAATGTCCTCGTTCCCTTGGCATATCTGCAACACACCACACACAGTGCTGCGTTGAAGACTGTAAAAATCCCTCATACGTCCCTACTCTTAAATTTTACCATCGAGTACACATTCTTGTTCAAAGAGAGCAGCAATATATCACTATAAAGGAAAATGGCTAATTCACACTACCCTGTAGAAGACATTTTTGCTAAGAAGAACATAAAACGAGCTAAGGCCTGATGAGTTATTAACAGAAAATATTAATTATATAAACGGCTTATCTTATAATATGGAATCTCAGCTTTTGATATGTAATGCACAAACGAACGTAGGTAATGAACAACACTTTTCTTCCGTCTTTGTATACACAACCACCAAGTCAAAAGGAAGTGTTCAACACTTCTTTCTATTAGTACCAATATGTGCCATTATAATGCGCGGATTCGAATGAAACGAAAACTAAGAGTACACTCAGATGTTGCACTATATGATCGTGTCATTCAACTTCTTAAAACTCTGGAGGAAATTTGGCAATAGAAGAAATACAAGAATATTGCCAAATTTCCCATTTTGCCAAATTTTCCGAATTTCCCCTATCAAATGCAATATGTTACATGTGTTGTGAAAATGTGTGCACAAAATATCATTCCAGTCTTCACTGCATTTGTGCACACATTTTCACAACACATGTAACATATTAAATTTGATATTAAAATACTTGGGAAGTACTATAAGCAGTAACATGAGCTGCTGCCAGGAAGTCAAAAGGAGGATAGCAATGGCAAAGTAAGCTTTTAATATAAAAGGGAACATCTTCTGCGGACCTCTGGAAAATAACTAAGGAAGATACTAGTGAAGTGCCTTGTGTGGAGTGTAGCATTGTATAGAACAGAAACATAGACATTACGACGAAGTGAAGAGAAGCGACTAGAAGCATTTCAAAGGTGGATATGGAGAAGGATGTAGTGTGTGAAGTTGACAGACAGAATAAGCTGTGTTGGAAAGAGTGGACGAAAAAAGAATGATGCTGAAACTGATCACAAAAGCAATTGGCTGGACCACTGGTTGTGACGACTCTGCCTTCTGAAGGATGCACGGGAAGGAATGGTGAACGGGAGAAGAGTTCGGGGCAGAAGAAGATATCAGATGATAGATGACATTAAGATATATGGATCATATGAGGAGACAAACTGGAAGGCAGAAAATAGAATTTCCAGTGAAATTAAATAGGCCTAATAAGAAACGGAAAGAATGTAACTTATGGAAGTCCATAATATATAATTGTTATGATAACTACAAAGAGATCTAGATTATACTACACATAACGCTAACATGCGAACTTTAGATTTGTGGAATTAATTTCCTAACAGTGCTGTTTCACTGTGTTACTGACGTAACTGGCATTAAGAAAATGTCAACTGGGGAACAACACACAGTGACGTCGCCAGGATCAGAGCAAGGGGGGTGCGGATGAAGTGCGAGATTTAAAAATGGGGTGCGAGCTGTAAAAATGTGGTACATAAAAAATCCAAACTGTTCTTTCATGCACTTGCGAGCATACTATAATCTGATTATTATTATTATTATTATTATTATTATTATTATTATTATTATTATTATTATTATTATTATTGTTATTATTGCTCATCACCAGGGAAAGGATTTATATGTAAATACATATTTACTTATAAAGCTAATATAATTTATATTTTGCATTATCTTTATGTTTCACAATGTGTAGGGTTGAAAAATCCTACTTTTATTTTCCATATTTTTCCATATTTTAGAGTTTAGTACATATTTTCGTTAATTTCCATATATTTTCCATATTTCATATAAAACAGTCCATATTATATTAGGTTTAACAATAAAACAAAACAAAATTCCATTAACTTTTAAAAATACATTTCAACAATAGAGATTTAAACACATGTTCAGTAATCCCTTTAACATCAGAGTTATTTGAAAATTAGCAGTCCTATCAACAATGGGAAAGTAAGTTACAAAACTGTATTAATTTAATTTAAAATTTTTAACAGACTTCAGTTGTGCAGCTCAACAGTTAAATGCCAGTCAGAGTACACATAGGTTCAGTTTTGTAAATCATACTATAAAGACGGTAAATATGCCAAAAGTACGTCATTCAGTCAATTTAAAATCAAAACTAACAAGTTACATTTCAGAATTTAAAGAAGATGGTTTATCAACTGACAATTAAATATTATTTTGTAATTTGTGTCAATGTGCAGTATCATCTACACAAAAGTTCCTGGTGCAACAACACATTACAACTAGTAAACATCAGGCCAACAAACAACTAAATTCCAAGCAGAGACAATTGTTTTTAACACAACCAACAACATCGAATGTAAGATCTGAGTTTAACATCGACCTGTGCCGTTCTCTCATCTCTGCTGATATTCCTCTCTACAAACTAAAGAATAAGGTCTTCAGGGAATTCCTTGAAAAATATACTCAACATACAATCCCGGATGAGTCAACACTTAGGAAGACGTATGCTCCATCCATCTACGATGAGACAATACAGAAGATAAGAGATGAAATTAAAGATAGTTCAATTTAGGTTTCCATTGATGAGACTCCCGACAAAGAAGGTAGACTTGTTGGTAATGTAGTTATCGGTTTGTTAAGTGAACAATATTCTGAACGAATTCTTTTACATTGTGATGTTCTAGAAAAGTGCAATAACAAAACTATAGTTAAACTGTTCAACGAAGCTATGGGTATCCTGTGGCCAAAGGGTATTATGTACGATAATGTGTTATTCTTTATTAGCGATGCTGCCCCTTATATGGTCAAAGCTGGACAAGCATTATCTGTTGTATATCCTAAATTGACTCATTTTACTTGTGTGGCGCATGCATTTCATCGTGTGGCAGAAGTGGTCAGAGACAATTTCCCTAAAGTAGATTTGTTGATTTCATCAGTGAAAAAAGTATTTCTCAAAGCTCCCAGTAGAGTTAACGTGTTGAAAGAAATGTACCCTGAAATTCCATTGCCACCAAAGCCAATTTTAACTAGATGGGGTACATGGCTAGAAGCAGTTGAATATTATGCCGAACATATAGACTCTATTAACAATGTTCTCCTTGCATTGGACTCTGAAGATGCAGTCTCAATTGATACTGCGAAAACAGTTACCTGTGACATAAGTGTGAAGAATGACTTAGCTCACATTCAGCATACATTTTCATGCATCATAAAAACGCTCAAAAGTCTCCAAAATAGGCACCTTTCACTATCTGAAAGTTTTGAAATTATAAATAGTACTGTGGAACAACTGAATCGTGGTAGAGGTAAAGTTGCAGATGCAGTAAGAGCTAAGGTGGACACTGTACTTTCAAAAAACCCTGGATATGAAGAACTACAAAAGGTTGTTGCTGTGATGAGTGGTGAATCAACAGTGAAGATTAACTTGGACTTATCCCCAGCAGACATTGTGAAATTGAATTATGTACCAGTTACTTCTTGTGACGTCGAACGCTCTTTTAGTCAGTATAAATCTATTCTCAGAGACAATAGAAGAAGATTCACTTTTCAGCACTTGAAAGAAATGTTTGTAACCTATTGTTATGGTAACAGACAATAAAAATTGTGTTTTGTTGAAACTACATTGGAAGATAAGGTACGTCCATTATATTTTTTGTTTAGTTTGATTAAAATGTACCAATATTTAACGTACATAGTCATTTTTTTTATAATTTTAAGTCCATATTTAATTCCATATTTTGGTAAAAATCCATATTTAATTCCATATTTTGGTAAAAATAACTACATATATATTTACATATTTCATATATTTTTAGTCCATATAAATCCGTTCCCTGCTCATCACATCCATTACGATGCACTATGGGACGTAGTTTTTTCACATCTAAGAAATTTTTTGTTTGTTTTAGTTCTTCAAAATAATTTATGCCTAGTATTTTGTTAATAAATTGCCTTTTGGGGTGCGGAAAGAGGTGCTCCGATTTTTTATGGGGTGCTTGCGCACCATTTCGCACCCCCCTAGCGACGTCCTTGACAACACAATACGTGATTATAACAATATTTCGAACAATTATAAATAAAATCTTATAATTTCAGCCCTGTGGCTTTGTAGTGTTGTTGGAGGTGCAAAACAGATCAAACGATGAAGACGACAGCATTCCTTTGTTTTATGAGTCCCGCCCACTCAGCTTATTGTTGCCTCTGTGCCGTGCATCATCGATGCTTCGGGGCGGGCGACCTGACTAAAATAACCATGGAACTGACCCCCCCGCCTTGTAAGGCCGCCTGATAACTGTTTATGTTAATGACATCAGCACACTGGCCAAGTCCACTATCTCGAAATCAAGAGCCGCGACTGTCACGCCAGCGACGCCGCCGTGCTTATTTGTCTCTAAACATCAACAAACACCACGACTTGGCATGGAGGGAGAAGGGCACGGAACTAATATAATGGTAATAAAAATACAATAAAATTGAAACATCTATAATACAGAGATAGTGTGCCTGTTTATTTGTATTGTGTAAACTGTAGCCTGTATATTTATGGTTCTTGGGATAGTTTTTACAAATGATGATGATGATGATGATGATGATGATTATTATTATTATTATTATTATTATTATTATTATTATTATTATTATTATTATTATTATGTAAAGTGGGACCCCGGTCGATCTCGCAGGAAACGGAGAGGACAAATTCTAGCTTTGCATCTTGAAGTCAAAACGGGATGTTATGGACAAATATTATTATTATTATTATTATTATTATTATTATTATTATTATTATTATTATTATTATTATGTAAAGTGGGACCCCGGTCGATCTCGCAGGAAACGGAGAGGACAAATTCTAGCTTTGCATCTTAAAGTCAAAACGGGATGTTATGGACAAATATTATTATTATTATTATTATTATTATTATTATTATTATTATTATTATTATTATTATTATGTAAAGTGGGACCCCGGTCGATCTCGCAGGAAACGAAGAGGACAAATTCCAGCTTTGCATATTGAAGTCAAAACAGGCTAAATGGTCTAAACCGGGATGTTATGGACAAATATTATTATTATTATTATTATTATTATTATTATTATTATTATTATTATTATTATTATCAATATTATTATTATTATGTAAAGTGGGACCCCGATCGATCTCGCAGGAGACGAAGAGGACAGATTCCAGCTTTGCATCTTGAAGTCGAAACAGGCTAAATCAATAAATGGTTTAAATCGGGACGTAATTGATAAATATTATTATTATTATTATTATTATTATTATTATTATTATTATTATTATTATATTACTGTAGTATTGGTGATGTATTGATAGTGGTGATGTTGATAATGGTAATGTTTATGATGGTAATGGAACGGATAGTTTTGAAAATTAGAACGATGGATGTGATGATGATGATGATGATGATGATGATGATGATGATGATGATGATGATGATGATGATGATGATGATGATGATGGCGGCGGCGTTGATAGTGAAATTAATAGCTCTGCGGTGACAGTGTTAATAGTAATATTAATATTTATGATTAGCCTATCATGATAGCTACGATTATCGTGACAACTGTGACTAATATCATGGCAGTTCTGACGATTATCTTGGTTGTTGTGATTATTATCGCAGTGATAGTGATAATTATTATGGTTGTAATTAATTATATTTGGTCTGCCGTTTATCCTAGCAGTTTTCTCGATTATTCTGGTAGTTTTGATAATTGAAGACGTGGATTCCGAAGTGTCCAACTCCTTTTTTAAGGTTTCAACTTTATTCACATTTTAATTTATCCTATATACAATTTAACTATGTACGTTTATTTAATAGACTCTCCTAAATCTTGACTTAGTGTTTGCATATGTTTTTTTTTTCAAACATATCTAAGGGCGTCAAATTTATTTTATCAGTTTTTATCATTTTTCTCATAACTTGTCATTTGAAGAGTCCACTGCAAGAATGATGGATGTCACTTTCTTGTCGAAAATGAACCAAGACTGTCAATGCATAGCTTAAGACATATAGAATGTAGATACAGAGTTATATGGCATTAACAATGATAGTCATTGTCCAGTAATGATCGGAAAATCACAGTTAAGCTTTGAGCGCTAAGCATTTCAAACTTTCAATTGCTTCTCCTGCAAAATGTATTCCAAATGACATCCATCAATCTTGCAGTGGACTCTTCATTTGGAATCCACCTCTTCAATTATCCCGGTAGTTGTGACGATTATTCTGGCAATTGTGACGATTGTGTCGAAAGTTGTAACGATTATGCCAGTAATTGTGACGATCATCCTTGTAGTGATGATTATCCCGGTAGTTGTGATAATTATTCTGGTAGTGACGATTACCCTAAAATTATCTTGGCAGTTGTGATGAATATTCTTATAGAAGTGACGATTATCTTGGTAGTTGTAACGATTAACCCGATGGTTATGGCGATTGTCCTGGTGATTGAGACGATTATCATGATAGTTGTGGCGATTATTCTGAAATGGTTTCCAATTTAAAAGAGACGTTAAAATCAGGAATTACAAAATAGGAAAGAACACATGAAAACTATCAAGAATTGCCAATATTACAGTATTTAGGTACTGTTAGCACTTTCGTTGGTGGTTCATCTAATAACTCTGTATGAAATGTAATGTTTACTTAGAGTCAGTGACCCGCACTTCCCAGTAGAAAGGGAAGACTATGAGGAAGAAAGTGCGGTTAGTTCTTTGTAAGTTTGTGGAGTTATAATGAGATGCAGAATAGTTGTCTTGAACATTGTTCTTTTTCTGTATCATTTTCTCCCACCTTTCACCCTTGCTGACAATGACTTAATGTCTGTTTTTTATTGTTATTACGAGTTGCGACAGACAGACCGTGCATAATATTTTCCGCTTGGAAACGTATGCCTACTCGGTATGAAGACAAAGAAAGATTCTACTTTAAATCTCTGAAATCAGTCCCTTCGCGACACGGTGTGTAGGCCTACACCCAGCACTTCAGCTATGATGTTACAGACGTAAAAACTGAAGGCTCGTTCATAAAAATTGCATGTGAGTATATGTTCATGTATATACAGAGTGGAAGTAATAAAACTATTGCAGATTTTAACAGCTTATTCTTTGGACAGAGTATAACAAAAAATTCTAATACCATATTAATCTCAAGTAATAACGCATTACTCGCTACAATTTTCGTAGTGAAATGGAGACGATATTTCCCCCCATGCTGTATTTGTGTTCTTCCAGGTTATGTGGATAATTTTTGTAAATATTGTCTTTCAGAGTCAGTTTCAGCATCTCCTTTCTTAATTTGGATGAGAAAATGATATTTCATGTGCTCATATTTAGTATGCGTATGCAGAGTTTGCAATTTGCTCAGCCAAGAGCCGGGTTGCCTGTTGCGGTTTCCCTACAATCTATTGACTCAGTATATAAAAAAACCTTTTTGGGTGAAGATTCAAACCTGGTTGCGGTTTCCCTACAATCTATTCACTCAATATGTAAAGAAACTTGGTTGAGCGGAGATTCAAACCTGGTTGCGATTTCTCTACAATCTATTCACTCAGTATATAAAAAAACCTGGTTGAATAGAGATTCAAACCTGATTGCAATTTCTTTACAATCTATTCACTTAGTATGTAAACAACCTGGTTGAGTGGAGATTCAAACCTGGTTGCGATTTCTCTACATTCTATTCAGTCAGTTTGTAAAAAAAAAAAAACCTGGTTGAGTAGAGATTTAAACCTGATTGCGGTTTCTCTACAATCTATTCACTTAGTTTGTAAAAACCTGGTTGAGTGCAGATTCAAACCTGGTTGTGGTTTCTCTAAAATCTATTCACTCGATGTAAAAATTTGGTTGAGTGGATATTCAAACCTGGCTGAGGTTTCTCTACAATCTATTCACTCGGTTGTAAAAAAAACTTCGTTGAGTGGATATTCACAATTGGTTGTGATTGCTCTACAATTTATTCACTCGGTATGTAAAAAACCTGATTGAATGGATATTCAAAACCGGTTGCGGTTGCTCTACAATCTATTCACTCGGTTGTAAAAAAAAACCTCGTTGAGTGGATATTCAAAATTGATTGCGGTTACTCTACAATCTATTCACTCGGTATATAAAGAACCTGGTTGAATGGATTTTCAAAACCGGTTGCGGTTGCTGTAAATCTATTCACTCGGTACGTAAAATTCCTAGTTGAGTGGATATTCAAAATCGGTTGCGGTTGCTCTACAATCTATTCACTCGGTTGTAAAAAAATCTCGTTGAGTGGATATTCAAAATTGATTGCGGTTACTCTACAATCTATTCACTCGGTTGTAAAAAAAAACCTCGTTGAGTGGATATTCAAAATTGATTGCGGTTACTCTACAATCTATTCACTCGGTATATAAAGAACCTGGTTGAATGGATTTTCAAAACCGGTTGCGGTTGCTGTAAATCTATTCACTCGGTACGTAAAATTCCTAGTTGAGTGGATATTCAAAATTGATTGCGGTTGCTCTACAATCTATTCACTCGGTTGTAAAAAAAAACCTCGTTGAGTGGATATTCAAAATTGATTGCGGTTGCTCTACAATCTATTCACTCGGTTGTAAAAAAAAACCTCGTTGAGTGGATATTCAAAATTGATTGCGGTTACTCTACAATCTATTCACTCGGTATGTAAATAACCTGGTAGAGTGGATTTTCAAAACTGGTTGCGGTTGCTGTAAATCTATTCACTCGGTACGTAAAAATCCTAGTTGAGTGGATATTCAAAACCGGTTGCGGTTGCTCTACAATCTATTCACTCGGTTGTAAAAAACCTCTTTGAGTGGATATTCAAAATTGGTTGCTGTTGCTCTACAATCTATTCATTCGGTATGTACGAGTAAAAAAAACATGGTTGAGTGGATATTGAAATCTGGTTGCGGTTTCTCTAAAACCTATTCACTCAGTATGTGGAAAAACTTGGTTGAATGCAGATTCAAACCTGGTTGCGGTTTCTCTACAATCTATTCATTCAGTATGTAAAAAACCTAGTTGAATGCATATTCAAACCTGGTTGCGGTTTCTCTACACTCTATTCACTCAATATGTAAAAAAACCTGGTTGAGTGGAGATTCAAACCTGGTTGAGTGGTGATTCAAACCTGGTTGCAGTTTCCCTACAATGTATTCACTTGGTATGTAAAAACCTGGTTTACTGGATATTCAAAATTGGTTGTGGTTGCTGTACAATCTATTCACTCGGTATGTAAAAAACTTGGTTGAGTGGAAGAGAAGGCCTAATAGCCTTAACTCTGCCAAGCAAAACAAAGCTGTTGCTGCTGCTGCTACTACTATTTACTACTTAAAGACCAGCACTGCTACTGCTACTACTATTTACTACTTAAAGACCAGCACTGTAGCGGTGCCATTGAGTGATACGTGGCAAACAGATGGAGCTATCATGCTTTCTTCAGTCCGACACTGGAAGGAGATGATAGGCCTATGATTGGACCACATACTGACCACCTTTCACCTTCAGGAAAGATCTAGCACTCGATTTCATAACAGATTGTGTGTATTTGAGGTCATTCTCAAATATGCTATTTTTATTCTACAGAACAGTGTGCAAGCAGGCCACGTATTGCAAGAACCGCATTCTGGCGGCGAAACATGTTGCATACCTTTCGGCAATAAAACACCGCCTGAGAAACATACGGCATTTCTTTCAAAAATAAAACACATCTGTATGGTGCAGGGAGTTTCAAAAGAAAGAGATAATTTATTGTTTGTATCTTCGCCAATCTTAATACAACCTTGAATATCAATATACTACCTCTTTACAAAAGAAGTAGGCCTAAGCTTTTCGACGGCAATCATTCTGTTGTCACAGTAACTAATTTGCTTGTTCAAGACAACTGAGTCTCATGCCAATAAATTTATTCACAGTGCTTTATAATTTTCCTTTCAGAAAAAAGAATATTTTACACAATAACAGTATCTACACTGCTCTTTATTGTCCCGCGCCGTCGTGGTCTAAGCCATTATGGTTCGAGTCTCAGAGGAAAGAAATTTTGTCAAGAAATTTGAGTCAATTTAAGGAACCGGTACACACCTAGCATCGTGACGAATTTGGGGAGCTGTGGTAAGTAACGAAATCTGGTTTAGAAAACCAGCTATAACGGCTGGGAAGATCGTATTGATCACACGATACTTCTATTGTGGTTGGATGATGTACGTATGTATGTATTTATTCACACTGAAAATTGGGTATATACTCAGTGGCAGTGGTAACTAATTACACTCAATAATGACAATTAATAATAAACACAATTAATAAAAATACAATTAATAATAAGTTAATAATAATACTAACACTAATAATAATAATAATAATAATAATAATAATAATAATAATAATAATAACGGGGAGCATCTCAAATTAAATGAAGCACGATCACTTAAAGTAACATTTAAAGTAAATCTAATTTGTATCTTAACCTTAAGTTCGAACTAAAACCCACGAGTATGATATGTTCACACGTGCACAAGTACCTTTCAGCACTACACTCATTACGCTGACAACTCATTCACTGCACTGGAACTACGACACATTTCACCGATTCTATCCTGATTTCACCAACACTTTAAAACATTTCACTGTTCAAATATTTTGCACTGCCACTATAAACTGACAGAACACACTTCACTGACAAAACACACTTCACTTACACAACACACTTCACTGACACAACACACTTCACTGACACAACACATTTCTTCACTGATACAATAGTTCAATAACAAAATATCAATTACACCCTTTAAATAGAGTGTATAATATATTACCGTCTATTAGTAAAGTCCTTAAACCTATTTTAAATACATTTTTGGTTATTGGTAAAACCTTTAGTAAATCTGCAGGTAAAGCATTCCAGTCCCTGATAGTACGATTGAGAAAAGAAAACTTTCCAGTGTCCGCCCTCTGTCTTCTTTCCCTCAAATTATATGAGTGGTCGTTTCTTGAAGAGTAATTTGGCGGCTGCAACCTATTTTTTATTTCTCTCCAGGCAGGCTCACCTCTATATGTTTTGAACATTGCGCATAATCGAATTCGCGTTCTCCTGTCTGTGAGTGTGTCCCATTTTAATGGTGAATTATTACGATCAGTGGCGGCTCGTGAACTTGTGGATTGGGAGAGCTGCAGTAGATTTCGGTACATACAAATTTCACTTCTTGATACCATTACTTATAAGTGTAGGACAAAAATAAATGCATTACATATCGAAAAACCAAAACTTCCTGACTTAGTTGGGAGATGTCTGTGGGACCATTTGCTAATCCCTAAGAAAAACTAATATCATCGATTTCAGTCTGAATTTCAGATCGGCAGACACTCAACTTACTGTACAATCTACCAGTTCATTCTAAAGTGTCTTAGAATAACCTTAAACACTGGCATGTTCCAAATGATTTTTGAGAGGCTCGTTTAGATTACTCACGAACTGTAGCAACCCACGAAACACACCAGGGTTCTTCGAATCGTTTTTTCATCATGTCCCCTAAGGGGAAGTTCATATTGGCCACAAAATTTGATACAATCAATATTTTTTAAAAATAATTTCACGACTTTTTCTCACTTCTTGATTATGTTTGAGAATGTTTGTTCTGTGCGTTTCACTTAATTGCACAGCAGTATGAGTTGCGTAACATAGCCAATGAAACAACATTTTTCAGGTAAGACTGCGAAGATTCGTGCATTTTGCTTTTTAGGGACAAATGTCCTAAATCTGTCACACCACTCCTAGTCCATGCAGCATCACCACCGAAGAGGAGGCAAGGAAAACAAAATACAAATTTTTTTTGTTCACATCCACGTAACCAGAAATGCTTAGCGTAAATTTCATTGTTATACTTCCTTACATATATGCACTATTTCGGCTGGATGAAGCTTAAGTAACGGACGACCTTTAATTTCACTTCATTACATCAATATTCTCCGCAAGGGAAAGTTGAGAAAAATAAAATTAATGTTCTGTAATTCACACACACTCATGCTTGCACATTTGCACTAGTTAAGTTACGGTATTAAGACGTCACACCAAAGCAACACTCAGATATACTGATGGTCAACAATTTTCTAAAACTGGAAAAGAAGTCTCTTTCGTATTTTACGTGTTATATCAAAAGGTTTCTACTCGTGCAATCATTTTGAGTTAAGGCAAATATTAAGTTCTGCTGGAGGTTAGATATATACGTAATAATAAGGCAAAAGAGAATATTAATTTCGTTATATTAACTCGATAAGATTCTACAACAATAAGTATGTGAAAAGAAAATAAAAATTTTGTCATTAAGTTTCAAGGGAATAGAGAATCCATTTGACGCAGCATTACAATAGCGGTGTGGGAGGAGAGGAAAGATCCCTTGTGGCCTGGCTCTGCAAGCCACTGCAGCGAGATATGGGTTTTAAACAGCGGCAGTTTCCCCTCTGCTTCCCCTTCACCTCTCTACACCCTGACCACCCTGCAGATCCCAGGACGACTTTGAATGCAGTGTCAATTCCAATACAGTCGATGCGCAAAAAGATTATGCATAAGATAATAGTACATACTCCCGGCCAGATGAAATATAAAGCAATTTACCAATAAAAGCTGTAACAATTCTTCTAAAAATTAAAATAAATATTATTTTTATTTTCCTGTCAAAGCAGGGAGTGCTGCAGCTCCGCACCTCTTATGGACGAACCGCCCCTGATTACGATAACACTTGAGAGCCCGTTTTTGAATCTTTTCCAGTGATGGTTCATCTCTGATGGGGCATGTGAACGAGAGAGCAACAGTCGACTAATATGCCTTGGCCCTTCATAGGTTATCGCATCACGCATTGGAAACTGCTCTCGCAACTACCGAGGTTATATCAGCGTCGCTGGTGTGTCGGAATTTTGTCCCGTAAGAGTTCTTTTACATGCCAGTAAATATACTGACGTAAGCCTGTCCCATTTAAGCACACTTAAATGTCATCGACCTACGCCGGAATCGAACCCGCAACCACGGGTACAGACTTCGCCACTCAGAACGACTTAGAAATTTAAATGATGGATTTATCCTTAGGAGTAAATTAGGTTAAAAATTTTAATTCACTATTAAATAGTTCAAAACATTCTCTTCTTCACCACCAGCACATCACCGATAATAAAATTTGCATATTTATTGATTTACTTTTGTCATAACCGAAATATTACCTACAGTACTTACTTGTGGCTTTTAAGGAACCCGAAGGTTCATTTCCGCCCTCACATAAGCCCACCATCGCATCGGTCCCTATCCTGTGCAACATCAATCCAGTTTCTATCATCATATCCCACCTCCCTCAAATCCATTTTAATACTCTCCTCCCATCTACGTCTCGACCTCCACAAAGGTCTTTTTCCCTCCGGCCTTCCAACTAACACTCTATATGCATTTCTGGATTCGCCCATACGTGCTATATGTCCTGCCCATCTTAAACGTCTGGATTTAATGTCCCTAATTATGTCAGGTGAAGAATACAGTGCGTGCAGTTCTGCGTTTGCAACTTTCTCGATTCTCCTGTAACTTCATCCCTCTTAGCCCCAAATATTTTCCTAAGAACCTTCTTCTCAAACACCCTTAATCTCTGTTCCTCTCTCAAAGAAAGAGTCCAAGTTTCACAACCTAATAGAACAACCTGTAATATAACTGTTTTATAAATTCTAACTTTCAGCTTTTTTGAGAGCAGATTGGATGACGAAAGTTTCTCAGCCGAATAATAACAGGCATTTCCCACATTTAATATTACCTACAATAGGCCTAAAAATGAAAATTAAACAAATAGATTTCATTCTCTCGTGAAAATTATCGGCTACGCCTCGGTGCTAAACTTTCCGCTCAAGAATAAAATTCTACATTACTCTCATATATATATATATATATATATATATATATATATATATATATATATATATATGGTAGTATCAATGATATTTTGATATATCCAACTCTGTCATGTGTATACTCAAAGTGGAATAGAGTACACATTACAAAATTATTTCATTTCTTTGTTCCTTCTTTCTTCAGAAACAGCAGTCTTTTTGTAATGTTTCTTCTGTTTTCAGCTCTTCGCACTCGCACTGCCAATGGAATAATATTTTTAAAACGATTCATGTCACTGACTACTGACCAATTAAAACAAATTGTGATTTTAACTTGCCTCTAACAAGCCAACGAACAATGTTATTGGCGCCCTTTCAAGCAAAAAGATGGTTTTATCAATGTACGTATTTTCGAAACTACGATAAAAATGAAAATGTCAAAAGTCATGACATGTCTTTTTAAAAAAAATACCAATTTATTTGTAGGAATTTGTGTACAATCCAGGGCCCGAATTATACCAGGGAACTGTGGAATATCCATAACTTCTCTTAGTTCAGCCTGCGACATAAGAAAAGTGATACTCTTAAAATACTGAAAATAAGAGTTTCATTGAATCGTAATCATGGGGAGAAACAGGGTTGTTTGTGGGTTATTCCAAGTGGTCCATTTGTTGCAGGAGAAGTTGCATGATACATTATGATTAGGGACCGGGTGTTTAGGTTTTTAAAAAGTCCATCTTAGGTTATTGGAATAGGTGAAATAGGTTTTTTAGTTTTTTTTTTTGTCCAAACTATGAAAGGGGGCGCAAAATTGCCTGATTATTAAAAAATGCTTACAGTCAATTTTAAATAACGTAACTTTCCCCTCAGTGGTAAAGATGGAATCAATTTCAATCCACTGTCGAAATAAATGTGATTTAATTTCTTTTGACATAGCTTAAAACACAAACTATATAAATTCAATGTTAAAACCAGACTACCAGAATAAGACAGACTGCACAGAGACTCCAGAAAAGTTTACAGTGCGTACACGCACACACTTGATCAGAGCTTTCTATCAGCGAATATCCCTGGAAACGTCACGAATTTCAGCAATACGAATTCTTCGCAGTTCATTCGTCTGACGAGAAAGTTCAGTCATTTCATACCTTTTTATTTCATGTCATATCTGCGATCAGTGAAAATTCCAAAATAGCCTACATATAGCCCCAGGCAATGTCCTTGACATGTGAAGCCTCTGAAGGACGGTCTACTACACAAAGAAAGACGGAATGCCCTGTTAAAAGGCATTTTTCCAAAATAACAAAAGGCTGAAAGGATAAAGACCGCAGATTGGGTTGCTTTCTCCAGTGCAGATGAGAATAAAAATTATAAGATGTATTGACATTTCTAAATACATATATATTTATATGAAACGCAGTAAATATAGAAAAATACATATAATTACTATTTAGTTTTTTTTTAGTTCTTAAAGTCCAGTTCAGGTTTTTTTAGGTTCAACACAATTTACATATATGAATCTTATGACAATGATTTGGAAAATTATCTAAGAAATTATGAGTTTAGAAGTTAGGAAAAAAATAGGTGAAAACCTATAAATCCGGTCCATATATGACAATGAATTGGAAAATTATCTAAGAAATTACGAGTTTAGAAGTAAGGAAAAAAAAAGTAAAAACCTATAAATCCGGTCCATATTTGATAAACAAAATCCCTTCTGAAATTTCCTGCCACCTAATTGTTCGTAAATTCTCTTTCCACTAATGAAACTCCACGCTCACTATTACCCTATCCAAATAATACAAGCACAATAATAATCCTCTTCGAAATAATCAGCTGTGCATTTGACTGTCATTTTGTTTTACTAGGCCTATTAATTACTGGTTATTTTCTTTAAGCGCTCTAATATGGCCGGTTAGAGATTTATAGGGGGCGGATGAAAAGTCATCTTCTTATTTTTCACATTACGACGTTGCCTAGTAATATAGAAATCCTTTCTATGTTAATATCAACGTAAAAAAGTAATTTCTTATTTTGAATTTTTTGCATTTTTTGACGTTTTTGAACTAATAGGTCATTTTTATTTTTTTTCGGCATTTTTTGGTCATTTTTAATGCTTTGAAGAACTTTTAGATCATTTGGAATGCATTCTACTTTCTTTTTTACCGATAGGTCTGTTAAATAATTTTCTAACCAAATAGATCAGTAGTAATTACCTACTGAATAAGTGAATTACAATGAAGTTTGAATTTTATAGTTTGGAACAGATTCTAAAGTCCATCCCTCATTCCTCTTTAAGGTTTCACTTCACATAACGGAAGTAATATAAAATGCTTGACAGCAGCTTAGTTTAAGTGAGGACTTTGACCGCTACTGTTCTTTTGTCGGTACGAGGGTGTCTTTAGAATTTATGTTTGGAAGGGGAGAAAACTTTCACCATGAGGACGTTGTGTCCTCAACATGGCTCGGAAGGGATGCCTACTGTAATAGACAGTATTTTTAACACAAATATTGCAAGAATGCACGCAGCGCTCACACCCCCCTCATCTGGAAGATCTGGTAACAAAAGTGAAGCGCGGAAGGAGGAGAAGACGGAGAATAAAGGCACTGACGTGGACCACCCCTGATTGAAACACATTATACAGCTAGACCAAGTTAAGTCTGCGAGCCGAGAGGGGAAGTTGGAGGCAGTTCTTTAGGGAAAGAAGGCGGTAACGAGAGGAGACCAGTACAATCTCATATGACAGCAAAGTTTTCCTACTGCGCTTCAGTTCATAGAGCGGTAACAATTTAACACGCTTTGAAATAGACTGTACTTCTACTTCTGCTTGACAGTGAGGTTTGGCGTTCTGATTGGCAAGCATGGGCGTAGGAGAGAAAGTTGCATGATGGGGGAGGCAGCGTAACTGTTGCCTTTATCTGAAGACAAGGACAACAAATGCATGCGCTCCGTAGTGTATTTTAAACGATGTGCACACGTTGAAATCTGAGCGTCAAGTGACCTATGTGGCAACTGTGTTTTGCCTCTACATTCCATCCCGATATCCCCACTCGCAGACTTGACTTGGACGAACTGTAAACCCTCATTAAAATCTATAATTTTCCCTTAAAACCTTCATTTTGTTGCATGTTCTTTTCCTTTATCATAGCCAAATTCCAGGAAGTTGCCTCCTCGTCCGAGATTTACAGGGCAGTAATTGAAACAAGGTGACTAATTTTTAAGAAGTTGTGGTGCGAGTACGGTGAATAAAATTTAAATGTCATTTTTCCATTAGTGTAAGGGCATTTTATTGATCATTTTAAGTAGAATTTTAGGTCATCAACATCCGCCCCCTACAGATTACCCTGGTTCACCTCCTGTTTAAGCGATAACCGAGGTCGATGCACCGTAAAATTACTTAACTAGAGGTTAGGTGGCAATTTTAACCGGTGGTTAACTAACCGATGTTGATGAAGTGGCCAATAGACTAATACACAAAATAAGACTGACATATAAACAAACCATCAAAGACCACTTCCATATCAAGACTGCTAGAAATTATTGGGAAGGAATAATTTTAAATTAATTTCGAACAAACAGAAGAAACATGTGCAAACAGCTAACCAAGGACGTAAATAGCCTAGGATGCTGATGCGCCCTTTAAATATCTCACTATCACACCACGATCTGCCAACAATGGTTTCGTAGATTTCATGTGTACAGAGTGGACCAAGCTGAACTGACCGAACGGTGCCAGCAAATGGCGCAGTGCCACGGACACTGTCCATTGTGAAAACATGCAGCGGTGATATGATTTATAACGCTCCACCTGCTGTAGTCGTACGGTCCATTAGTTTGGATGCAGAACAAGTGTCGGTGGGGGCTTCCGTCACCCAGGCTCGAATTCCGGGCTGCGAGCTGCCAAGATAACAATAGCAAGTGCACAACACAACAATACAAACGAATCCAATCACAACAGCAAGGCGGTCGGAGGCCACTTGGCAGCGACCTGCGTGCTACATCCACTTGCTACACTGCCGAAACGCTTGTGCAGAAACAGAATTGTCAGCTTAAAATGGGATATATTCAGGTGGATTGAGGAGCTACATTGAAATTACTTTAGAACCAGTCTTCATTACAAAATTCTTGGTTATTACTTTTATTGTTACAAGTGTAAATCAACTGTACTAAATAAATGTACAGTTGTCAAAAGAAAAAGTGGCCGCTCTCCTGAAACAGTTCCCTTCGGGTATATTCGCTACAATTCGGAGACAGGCGATGTTACATGTTGTTGGACCACGTTGCCTGATATCTACAGTTGTAATTGAAGTATTCTGTGTGTTATTCGATAGCGTAATGCTAGCGTTCCGGCCTCTTATTCGTGAGGTTCTGCGTTCGACTACAACCTCGTGCTTTTTATGTTCTTTTTTGTTCTGTTTTTGAGAGAGGTAAACTATACATAATGCCTCCTTTCTCTTTTACGATTATTTTAGTAATTAACATCAGGTTCATTAATATATTATGCCATGACTTTATCATTATGATATTGTGGCTGCAAATGGAAAGAAAAAAGATTTTATTCTCAATAAAAATATCTTTCGTGGCATAAACAAAACAAATTTACTGGCGTCAGCCTTAAAACATTCAAACAATTAAGCGTTCAAAAAACAAAACAAAAAGCCACAATTCAATATTTAGTCTATCTTCCTCTTATCTCGATCATCTTGCAATCGAGTGGGCATGGAATCGACTAGTCTTTGCAAATAGCGACTGTTCTTAGACCACGTATTCCAGGCATTCTGAACATACATACATAAGCGTTCTGCCCATAGACAGGTCTTTCATTGCAAACCCAGCAATCTCTAATCTTTCCTATTTTCTGCCTTCCTCTTAGTCTCCGCATATGATCCACATATCCTAATGTCGTCTATTATTCTTTTCAACCAGAGACCCAACCAATTCCTTTTTCTCTTTCTAATCAGTTTCAGCATCATTATGTCTTCACTCACTTTTTCAAACACAATTTCATTTCTTATTGTCTGTCCACTTCACACGCACCGTTATTCTCCACATCCACATTTCAAATGCTTCAATTCGTTTCTCTTCATTTCGTCGTAATGTTTTCCCCATACAATGTCACACTCCACACAAAGCACTTCACTAGTCTCTTCCTTAGTTCTTTTTCCAGAGGCCCGCAGAAGATCCTTCTTCTTCTATTAAAAGCTTCCTTTGTTCATGTTTGCAGTTTTTTTTTTTTTGGGAAGGATAGGCCTAAATGCGGTAACATCCCATTGCTTTCCGCACACCACTATCTCTTTGCATCTTATTAGATTCCAGAGGGCCCAAGCGTGGAGATGAGGAGAGTGGATTTGACTAATTGGGCCCTCCGGACTTCACCGAAAGTCACGGCAAGGGTTAAATATTAGTTCTATCAGGATGTTTGACCCGATCAGAGACCGGGAAATCTCAATTAGCCTTTGCCCCCCGCATCCTGGACTAGCTTCTACGTATCATCAGAAAATCTTAGAGTGTGATAGGGCTAATTTTTCCGAAAATGTTTCCACACTTTTGCCCTCGTAGCTCAGCGGACGAACGTCGGAATTTAGATGTCAACGTCTCAGGTTCAATTCCTCGTTACTCCTTTTCATTTTATTGTGGTTCAAGATAGTATAATGTAATAATACAAAAAGAAAAACTAATACCAGTATTATGCAACTGAATTTTTTCAAACCTAATATTAAATTTATGTTATTTATATCGCTAAAGAACGATTACAATATAAATAACTTGAATATTATTTATACAGTATCACTAAAGAACGATAACAGAATATAAATGATAAATATCGGTTTGTTTAATTAATATAAGATATTATATAATACGTATTTAATTATCTAAATAAAATAACCTATTTTACAAAGAAAATGGTTATTTGTGTTATAATAATTACTTACATAAAATACAGATTATTTATATTGCGAAAGAACAATCACAATATAAATAACTTGAATATTATTTTATAATGCTAATGAAGGAAAACGGAATATAAATAATAACTTGAATATTATTTATATCGCTAAAGAACGATAACAGAATATAAAAAACGTGAATATTATTCATATCGGAATTTCACAGATTTATTACAGATGTATTTAAGAAATTGTAAAAGAATAGTAATTAGTAACAGTGTCCTATTTATTCTTCTTGGAGACAAATTGGTAACTTTTAAAAGTGTGGTTACTATGTTGAAATGTATGTGTTGTAACGGATGCTTGATTTGTTATGTATGTGAGTCAGTTATGGGATGCTTGATGTCGTCGCAATGTCGTAATTATAGTTTGATTGTGTTTGTGTGACTATTGTATATTAATTTATGATGTATGGTACGGAAAGCAGCATATTTGTGTTATAGAAGTGTTACGTATGTGTATTGTTAATGTTTTTGTATGTTTCAAATTGATAACTGATATTTGTTTTGCAATCGCAATGCCTAATTTACGGATTGTTTATGTTTTGTTTACATCGCGTAAGCTAATTTAATTTTCTTTTCCATTTCTCTTTATGCTTATCTTTTTTGTGTATAAAACTATAGCCCTAACATACATATGTAAAATAGGGCCAACCCCCATTGGAGATACAATAATAATAATAATAATAATAATAATAATAATAATAATAATAATAATAATAATTATTATTATTATTATTATTATTATTATTATTATTATTATTCATATCGTTATAAAACGATAACAGAATACAAATGATGACTTGAATTTTATTCATATCTCTAAAGAACGATAACAAAATATAAATAACGTGATTCCATAAAGAACGATACTGAATATAAATGATAATTTGAATATCATTTACATCGCTAAAGAACGATTAAAAAATAAAATGAAAACTTGAAGAAGGCCCGAACTCACAACCTTTGAATCATCAAACAAGCACTCTACCGCTGGTCTACGAGGCGCAGATATGGAACACTTTCATAGTTCCGGAACTGCTTGTACAAGCATATGCATCGTGTAACATCGCCGCGACCCGAAGTGGACTTTGAAAATATTCGCTGTTCACGAGTGCGGCCACTTTTTTTTTTTTACAGCTGTACATCTTCTAAAAACGTACGGCTCAACAAAAAATACAAAAAGGTTAATAAAAATATAAACAAATATGAAAATATATACAAGAAAACGGCTTTTTCACTAATATGTATGAATATTAAACGCATAAAAAGAAACCGCAAGATATACTTAAGAACAGTAAGTGAATTGATATATAAAGAAAACTTAAGACAAGTATTTAAATAATCATAAATAAAGAAAAATATCATAGAAAAAAAAGACACGAATTCTAGGACCTGTGAGGGTAAAAATATAAAACAATTCGAAGAAGGAAACAGAACTTCTGAGAAGTAAACCAAAGAAAAGCAGTGTTGTGGGATTTAATCGATTAATCTGGTCGACTAATCGATCAATTTCTGTTGTAAGATTAATAGATTAAAAATATTTAACCGAAAAATCGAGTCGATTAAAATTAATCGCTTGTACTTGATATTAATTATTATTTTGTTAATGCAAACTCAGACTAAAAACTCCGACAACATTAGTCTCTCAGAAATTGCTTACTTCAAAGTACCGTTATTTTGTAACTGCAAAGCAGGTAGCAGGTAGCAGGTAGCATAGGGCAAATCTTTGTACAGGCACTTCAGAAAGAGATGGAGATATGGGGACAGTGACCTGTCTACTCCTATTGAAAGTTGACACACAATGCGAAATCCTTAAGTTTTATAGTTCTTTATGCTACACTGAATAAACGCTTTGTACAGAAGCAGGATTATCAACAGTGATCACACTAGAGGTTTTGATTTATCTACAGAAACTCAAAACTCGAGTGGGATTTAATTTACTGTTACACGATTAGAAGAAAGTATAGCCTATAAAGATTAGAAGAAATAAAGCACTCTAATACAATAAAACAGGTATTAATTGACTTACTAAAATTCTATTTCACTAATGTTAGCTTCGCCAAAACGTTTGAATGGAGCCGCCATTTTCAGTTAACTATCTATGCGGAAAACAAATGACGATGGCAAAGCATGTTTTATAGTACCGTAAAAAATTTGCTGTTTGAAATGTTGGCAAATAAAGAAACAAATGGTATATACAGTAAGTTCAGGATTAATTTTACCACTTGCGACACTGTCCTCTTTTTCCTTGCGTTTCTTTATAAATATTGCGAGAGTTGTCTGTTTCAGTCCCCTATATAGATCATTGTGTAGCTAAGTTAGTCTACAAAATGATATTTTTTTCCTGTTGCACCTGCCATCATTAACAACTAACACTCGAATGTGAAAGTCGCTAGTGGCAGGAACCATAAAGGCAAATCCCGTTAAGAGTTACGCGCCCTTGAAGCAGTGGATTTCTACTGTAACACACTCCTTGCATAAGAAAGCCAAGATCGGTCAACGAAAGTATGAAAGAGGGTAGACGAATTAACGGAAGACATCTTTAAGCGTGCGATACCAAGTGAAAAATGAAATATTGAAATGAAAACCAAGTACATAAAAAATATTTTATCGTTCCATTGTTTTTTTTAATTTGACCATCCTTTTAATGATGGATAAAACATATTGAATATATATTAAATACGCCGGGACCAATCAAATTTATTGTTGCAAAAAGGTTTGTCTTTATATCGGTTTTCATTGTATGGAGGTTCCATTGTATATAGCATAATTATGTCAAGGTTGGCTTACGGTTCTGTTCGTGACATTCTAATGCTGGAACAGAGATGCGAACGTTATGTTGCTCTATTTTAATGAATTCAGTAGGTGCTCTTCTCAAAACTTCATCTTCAACATTATCTTATAAGAATAAAGTAAAAATGAAACAGTTAGGGAAGCCTATGTCAATGGTGGGAGTTGATTGTTGTCGAAATTTAACCGGAATTATATAGGAAGAACAAATAATTATGTGGCTGTGATGAGAAAAATTTCTCTTTCTGTTTTCTATGTGTGCTTTCTGGAGGAGACTGTTCGTGGCCAAAAGACGGTGTTGCGTTTCTGGTGCATCTTACAGTTAGTGGAAAATGGAAAAGCACGAAAAATGAAAGGAACACATTGTTATTGTTATTATTATTATTATTATTATTATTATTATTATTATTATTATTATTATTATTATTATTGTTGTCAAATTATCACCAGTCGTCACGGAACGAAGTATTAAAATTTGTTGCGTTTTATCGAAGCGAGCAAACACGACTTAATGTGGCTGATGTAGCCATATGCTACATCTCAGGTGCTGCATTTAGCGTTTTAGCAGTGCAGACTTCCAAAAGCAAAACATTTTTCACATGTGGCACAGAACATTGAGTGCAGGCGGTGGTCCACTATGTGTTATCTGTGTTCGATCCTTGTTTAAAACAGAATGTATCTTTCGTGTGTCTTTGTTTTCTCTAATTTCAGCGTCTTAAGTTGGAGCTGCGGATAGTATAAATTTAAAAACGTGCTGCATTTGGTTCTTCGAACTGGATTCGAGATATATTACATGCTGTATCATAATGACTTTTCTTGGAAATACATGTATACAATATTGTTTTTTTAGTTGGTTAACGATGCTGCAACAACTACTAGTTTATTTAACGTGACAGTCACTTCCTAGTTCTCACACAACAAAGACACATACATCGAGCAATAAGCTCGTCGAAGACCAATGGCAACGTGTTATAATATTCTACACTACTTCTAGGTAGCAGATAATTTTTAATGAGAAACATAAAATATTACCTACTGTGAAAGCTTCTGGCCACACACTATTCTACCACACTCCTTCCAGATAGAATATCAACGTCTAAGATATCTA
This sequence comes from Periplaneta americana, assembly GCF_040183065.1. Lineage (NCBI taxonomy): Eukaryota > Metazoa > Arthropoda > Insecta > Blattodea > Blattidae > Periplaneta > Periplaneta americana. Next base: position 69,506,888 of record NC_091132.1, read on the forward strand.
TGAATATTTTGATGATAAACAAATACTGCGCCACTGCCACTAAATAGAAAACTTCTGGCCACACACTACGCCAATGCTATTAAACATAAAAAATAACTTATTATATTCACATGAGGAGTTATTTATATTACTAAATACATAATAATTCTCATATTCAGTAAGCACATCAACGTTGACTCAAAACTATTAACATTCACATTATAATACTAACATATGATGTATAACATACATAATATACATTCGTAACACTATAACACTATGATCACATGTAACAATATAATACACAGCAGAGTTTTTATATGATATCAAACAAGTGGTCAGTTTGCAAATCTATGTAGAGACAAATCAAAGATTAACGATTTGATCTTTAGTGTAGAAGAGTGTCTCAAAAGCATTAAGGAGCCGGCAGTAGATTCGGAAGAAATGGAGAGGAATAGAAGAGTCCTGAAGGAGAAAATTAGCGGATTAGTGTCGAGAAGCATTGGAAATGATATCAGCTCGGACAACATTCATGAAAATAGCAAGGCAAGCACGACACAGAGTTCTTCAGGCACACATGGAATGCGGAAAGAAGCAACTTTAAGCGATAGAAAGAAGCCTACGACGTCATCTGAGGAGGAAATATCGACATGTAGCAGAAATCTACAAACGCGTCAAAATTCCTGCAATCAGCATTTTGAGGCGATTCCAAGGCGAGTACGTGAGTTGCAGAGTTAGGGGAAAACAACGACAAGGCAAGTGAAGAAAAATGGAACGGGTTCAGGTCAGGGGCGTATTTTGGGGGCTACCGGCGGTAGCCCAAGGAAATTACAAAAGAAAAAGTTTATAATATAACATAATGTAATAATTTTGTATTACCGTATTAGTTTTACCACAGTAATTAAAATTAAATTAATTGTTAGATTTATATGCGCTCTCTGCTCTCGAAAAGAAACAAGTTGTCAAGGCGGCATCACTGGAGAAACCGCTGCTACGAAGGGTAGCCTGTGACCGTTCAGCTCACGTCGCACAACTCCCCGTCCCCCCGCTCCCTTCAGTTTCTATCGTGCACTGTAGGTGGGTGAGTTGCCGCTCTCGTGATCGGTTTCTTGGAAGGCGCGAAGCAACAATATGCTTAGTACGCTAGCTCATTAATGTGATTGTGTTCTTGCAGTGCAGTATTTTAAATTTGTGATTTGTTCGAGTGTCTAAGAGTTATATTAATTGTGAATTATTAAGTTTTTAATTTCCCAATTAAGTGATATTGTGAAAAATATGGCAGAACAAGTTTTTGGAGAGATTTGTGTTGAAAATGACTGTGTAATAGAGGGTTTATTAAAAGTGCCTTTTAACCGTCGTACATACAACGAGAAAGTTGAAATTGTGGAAATGGAAAGACCAACTCCTGAGTTAAATTTGTCCATGGACGTAAAAGAAAAACAGCGTGAGTACACACGCCATTTCACTTCAACATCATATGGTAAGTGGAATTGGTTGTGTGGTAGTTCTAAACTGTCTAAACTATTTTGCTGGCCATGTTTGTTATTTAGCCGCGAAACTAATGTGTGGTCAAAAGAGGGGTTTTCTAATATGAACTCCCTTCGAACGGCAGTCCTAAAACACGACAAATCAAAAGCTCATATTTATAGTAGCATGAACTTTGCAAACTTTGGGAAGACAAGAATTGATTTACAGCTAGATAAGCAAAAAGTTCTACACATCAACCAACACAATGCTCTTGTGAAAAAAATCGGGAGATTTTACTGCGTCTTATTAACGCAGTCTGTTTTCTAGGAAAACAAGAATTGGCTTTCGGGGTCATAATGAGAGTGTGGAATCAGACAATAGAGGAAATTATATTGAATATTTAAGTTCCTTAAGTGAATTTGATCATTTACTGGCCAATCATCTTGAGAGTTCAACAGTATTCCGTGGTACTTCTCCCGCAATTCAGAATGACTTAATATTTGCCATAAGTGGGGTTATGATAAAGAACATAAAATCTGAAATAGAAGAAGCACCTTTTGTGGCCATTGTTGTTGATGAAACAAGTGACTGCTCTAATCAGAGTCAATTGTCCACTGTTTTAAGATACGTCGACAGTACTGCCAATGTTCAAGAACGGTTTATAGGATTCACAAATGTCAGTTCGGGCAAAACTGCTGCTGCTTTGTTTCAGCATGTGGAAGGTGTTATAGCAGAATACAATGTCGGCAATAAGTTAATTGCACAGACATACGATGGTGCTTTAGTTATGGCGGGAAATATTAATGGCTTAAAAACAAAAGTTCAAGGAAAGTATCCTCAAGCACTATTTGTCCAGTGTTACAGCCATGTTCTCAATTTAGTTTTGCAACAAACTACTTTATCCATTCCAGAATGCCGCATTTTTTTCAAAACACTGTCGGGTTTAGCTGCATTTTTCTCATCATCTCCTAAAAGATCAGAAAAACTCAAGGAATTTATGAAAAAGAAACACCCAAAAGTAGCACCAACTAGATGCAATTTTACATCTCGGCTTGTAAATACAGTAAAGGAATACAGAGAACAACTGACTGCTTTCTTTGAAAATATCATTTGTAATGACTCTGAAGAAAACTGGGATGATGATGTAATTGTGCAGGCTCAAGGATATTTGTATTTTTGCATACAGTTTCAGAATATATTTCTTCTTGAAGTCTATGCTAGAGTGTTCGCACATACAGATGTGCTCTACAATATTCTTCAGACAAAAAGTCTAGACATAGCATACTGCTTGCAAGAGGTATCAAAGTTAAAACATACTATATCCGAGTTCAGACGTAGTGGGTTTCCGTCCATATGGAGTAATATGGAAAATGAAAATTCTTCAGACAATACAATGGAAGCACCATTAAAGCGAAGAAAAGGAGATGATGAATTGAAATACAGGCAGCTGTACTACAGCATACTAGATCGTATGCACATGGAAATTACTGACAGATTTTCTGATTATGGAAAGCTTCAGTTCACACATCTTCTAGATTCTCAAAAATTTTCTGCTTATAGAGAAAACTTCCCGAATGAGGCATTAAACAAATTATTTCAGTCCTATAACAGTCACTTTGATCAAGTACGTTTGAAAAATGAATTAAGTGTAATATATTCAGCAGAAGTTTTTGATTTTTCGAACAAACCTATCCATGAAATATTATCTGCCATATATGAAAACCAGCTGAACCAAGTTATTCCTGAAGTTCTTAAATTGGCAACATTAACTGTGACAATACCAGCTACGTCAGCATCGGTAGAAAGAACATTTTCTGCGTTGAAGAGAATAAAATCCTACTGTAGATCAACTCATACACAAGAACGTTTATCCGGCTTGGCACTAATATCCATTGAAAAGTCATTTCTACAGAAACTTTGCAAGTGGCCCAACTGTAATTTCAAGGACGAAGTCATCAACGTATTTTCGTCCCAATCAAGACGTCTGGAATTCACATAAATATGTAAGGAATTTTATTATAGGGATTTTAAAATATATTTTGTGTAATAATAGGGTCAGTGGTAGCCCAGACCCTTAAACCAGTATACGCCACTGGTTCAGGTAGCAGTGATGAAGGAATAAAAGCGAATAGTAAAAGGAAACATGATTTAAGAAGCTGGTGTAGGGGGGAAATAGTGGGGGGAAATACAAGAAAATAGTGGGGGGGGGGTCAAGATATCAATAGGAAGTGAAGTGAAGGGAGGATATAAGTGTGGAGGTCAGTAGTGGAGAAGTGGGAAAATATAGACAGGTAGGCTGGTGAACGAGAGGTGACACAAGATACATTTAAAGAGAACATAAGTGAAAGAGAGAAGGAAGTAAGTTATGACTTGCATACATTTGCTATGTAATAAGGTGGGATGGCACTATATACAAAATATGTGAAGTGCCATCTCACCGGAAGTAAGTGCTTAACGACAAATATATATCATATCATATCATATGATATCAAACAAATTCATTTTGTATATGAATTGTAAACAAGTCTTCATATATTTTATTATATCAATATTTGTATTTTAATCACATAATATTTTTAATATGACCACAAGCAAATAAATGAAGGCTTGTAAAATGTAATATTAAACCTTGTATCTTTAAGTTTTTAACTCTGTTGACATTGATTGTCCAGTTTTCATTCTTAGTCACACCCGACCTCAAGCATCTTGCTTTTTCGGGTGTGACCCAGTTACATTGTATTTATACAATAAATTGTAATATGTAGGCTATTTTACTATGAGATTGGTAATCAATTTCGAATTTTGAAGAATATTCAAATACGAGTATTACAATAGTATTGTAAAATATTTGTTACTGTATGTAATTTTTGCTTGCAATAAAATCTTTGTATATATAAAAAAAATAAAAAAAAATACTCAAATAGTTTGCAAAAAAAAAAGAGGTTAACATATTGTAATTTGTAAAACAACAAACATATCTGTTGATGTCGCAATCAAGAGCGATGAAAACGTTAATACGAACATTAAATTACTGTATGTGATACGAAGGAATAGTACCTTGTATATGGCATGTTAAGTCACTGACGGAAAAATAATAAATCCACTTAATTGAACCAATAAAGGAGTCTGACAAGGCTATAGTTTATCTCGGCTTTTATTCAACATATTAACGGAATAATCCAAAAATAATTTTCAGTAATGGCATACACTAACAAGGAACATGTGTGTAACAACAATATTTATATGCAGACAATGAAGTACTTCTGTCAAATTCTGAAGACGGGTTACAGACTGCGACACACCAATTTTATAAAATAGCAAGTGGTTGTGGCATCGAAATATCCATTTCAAAATCAAGAACAATGGCGATTTGTGGAAGAAAAATGTCAAATGCGTAGAAATTAAAATAGATGGGAAAATAATAGAAGAAGTTTCTGAATTTACATATTTAGGAAATTTATTTATTTGTTTTTCTTTCTTTTTTGTGTTAGCTCGATGAGATTAAATAAATAAATAAATAAATAAATAAATAAATAAATAAATAAATAAATAAATAAATAAATAAATAAATAAATAAATAAATAAATAAATAAATAAATAAATAAATAAATAAATAAATAAATAAATAAATAAATAAATAAATAAATAAATAAATAAATAAATAAATATTTGAAGTTATCACAAATAAGGCCGATATTGTTTAATTATTTTTGTTTTGTGGTCAAGTGTACTTCACATTTCGAATTTCTACATAAATATGACTAATTTTAACTTCTTATCCTACTTATACGAAACGCAATTTAATGCACTTGCTGTTAATGTGATGTTCGTGAGAACAAGTGAATACATGTAATTTCATTGATAAAGAAATTTTAATTTTTAATCACATAAAAAAATGTTTTTATTTTCAATAGGCAACAACTACTAACGTAACAAAGAGTAACGCCTTGGTTTCAATTGAGCAACGTCATTAACAAGCTCGTCTTTCATTTCTTAACCGTTCACAAAAGTAGATTATTTTAATTTTTAAAGTAGAGTTCTTGCATTTTTTCTTTAGCAGCACAACTCAATTACTAATTTGTTATTTTAAACTCGGGGGAAAGAGTTAATTGACTCCTCCCCTATCCCAAATAACGCCCCTGGTTCTTTTCCATAATCCTGAAAACACATTTGGTCACATATTCGCTGCCATGTGCCGAAATATAAAATATAGAATGGGCTATGGTCAGGTCAATGTACAGTTGACAAATCTCAGCAGTACAGCCGAAACTTTTTGGCGTTACACCTGTCTCGAAGAGCGGACCTAACCTAACCCAACCAGTAGGTGCGACGTACGCCAGCGAACGTGTGCAGAAATCTCGGATCGTATTCTCATTTGTCTGAGTGTTACTACGGACCTGCTAGAAACTCGCTCCGGAGACACAGAGCTATAAACTTCAGAGACGAACTCTGTAGGTCTTTTGGTTCTCTTTTTGTATTGCCAAAGCTTGGGAAACATGAAAAATAAAAGCGTATCTGACAGTCGGGCCGCCAAATCAAAGCAACATGCTGTTGGCTTGGTTACAACACGCAAGTCAAAACAGCTGCCATCGTTTGCATGACTGATGATTTTGTCACGTGATGCACACGTGCGCCTTCATTTGTTTTTTCATGGGGTTGTGATGGGATTGCGCAACTTTATCTCCCCACTGTGGTACAAAACGCTTTGACAACAGCAAAAGAAATGTTTGTCTTTGTGTCATATCTGAACCAAAGCAAAATCTTACTCTTAATTTATTATAACTACATACATATGATTGAAGACAGATCAATGTACAGAATTTTTGTTTGTCACTGCTATTGTTAATAATATTATTATTACTCTGTTATTATTATTATTATTATTATTATTATTATTATTATTATTATTATTATTATTATTGCTGTTGATCGATCAAACTATTTAATCGATTAACTATTTGTATTTAAACGATTAATCGAGTTTTGATCGAGTTGAAAAAATGTTTTAATATACTGTAATACACAATTATTGTTAAATTATTTAACTTGTGTTCGGTGATAAGCATAAGTATTAAATGTTGTATATCTGTAATATATTGCATCGTTATATTACAAAACAAGTATTTTAATTATTTAATAACATATTTATTATGAGGCTTATAATTTATTGTGTCAATTTCTCGGGGAATTTTTGAGACAAACATTAATAACAAAAAGTATGAAGACTCGTCTAGTTAATACTGCTTCATCCGTGATTTTAAACATTGAGTGCATTCACATGCTCCGAATTAAGTACCGCTCTATGTTTAGTGCATCACTGAACACGAAAAAAAAAAAAAACTTTTTTTTTCTATCAAGCACTTCTCCACGATCGTTCAATTTAAATCCAAACGTTTCACCAAGTTTACCTCTCAAATTCTCATATGACATAATGGAGTTTACACTTTTCACAAACCACAGAAAACTCAGTTTTTTCTTTATCAAACGAAACACACAACCTTCATATACAAACTCAGTACAGAAATTGCAACAGTACAGCGGTCGAAACAAATTTTAGAAAGAGAAGAAGGTAGTTACGCTCTCAGTTGCACACAGTGTAGACATGGCTATTTTATAAGGGATGAGGGGGACGAATCCCAGAAAAGTATGCATTTCATATGCTAGGAACATGAGCTGACAACAAGGTGGAAGTTTTCTTGGAAAACCATAAAACTTAATAAGAGTTTCGCATTGTTTCAACTTTCAATAGAAGTAGACTAGGTCACTGCCCTCATATCTCCATCTCTTTCTGAAGTGTTTGTGCAAAGATTTTATCTACGCTAGCTGGTTTACAGTTATAAAATAACAGTACTATTATGCTTTTAAGTAAGTAATTTCCGAGAGAGAAATATTGTCGGAATTTTTAGTATGAGTTTGTATTAAGAAAATAATAATACCAACTAGGCTACAACCGATTAATTTTAATCGACTCGATTATTCGATTAAATATTTTTGATCGATTAATCTTACAACAGAAATTGATCGATTAATCGATTAAATCCCACAACACTAATTATTATTAATTGTCATAAATAATTATTGAGTGTAATTAGTTACCACTGTCACCGGGTATTTACTCATTTGCAGAGTGAATAAATACATACATCCTCTAATTGTTTTGCGCCAAAAGATAAAAATATATTATAATATATGGCCTGCTATAAAACTAGTAGATATTTAAATAACATTAAATTAAATATACAATTATTACTAGATTAAGCGTGTTAAAAGAAATTATATAAGATCAGGTTAACATGTAGGGGAGAGTCGGGTAGTATCGGACGTCGGGTAATATCGGACAGTGCGTTTCTTTCAGCTACCACCATATGGTAGTACCTGAATGACATGGTTACGTTTCTCTATGCGACATCACAGAAACGTAACCATGTCAATCAGGTACTATCATCGTATGGTAGATGAAAGAAACTCACTGTCCGATATTACCCGCTGTCCGATACTACCCGACTCTCCCCTATACAAATAAAAACAGAATTTATAAAATTATTTATTTCAGTAACAAAAATTAATCTAAAAATTAAAAAGGGTGTAAAACTAACTACTTCTGTAACATTGATTTAAAACTTTGACATATCTCATTGTATTCCCATTAAATGATTGAGACGTCATTTACCTAAAGTTAAAACAATAGTATCTAAAACTTAATATTACAAAACTCATTGACATTGCAGAGTGGAATTGTCAGCAATGCCTTTCTCACTAACCTTCTGAAAGCAAAATATGACTTATTTCTTATATTCATGGGTAAAATTTATAAACTTTGTAAGATATGGAAATAAAACTATTGCTAATACAGAATTAAATGGTTAGATCCTATGAAACAAATGACCAATTGACACGTTTAAAAAAAAGTAGCCCACTAAAATGGAACCCGTTCGAAATAAATATGAAACAGGGTGACCAGATCAAAATAGTCAAAAGCAGAACATTTGAAGGAAAAAAGCAGTTTATACTTCTGTGAAGAGGACATGTCCTTCGGTAGCTTTGGGGATTTCAATGAATAGGTGTGAAATTTTTTACTTGTAAAATGTTTCAAATTAGCCTATATTGTACTGTTACAATATACCCTTTACTGCTTCTACTGATAGCTGTTCCCTTCATCTGAGCATTGGATATTGTTTAGTGAAAATACCCTTTCAACACTGGCATTATGTGCAATTATTGAAAAAAATAATTGACATATATACAGCAAAGTTTGGAAACACTTAACATTCAGAACCTGCTCAAAAAATGTATCCACTGAAATTCTGTTGTTTCCAAGAAAAATGTTTCATCTTGCTTCAAAACAAATTCTTTTAGAGCACAGAATTCATAAAATTCATACTTTTCATATAACATACTTTTGACCTCAGATTTTATATTATATTAACCCTACTGGGCGTTAATGCATAGGATGAAAATAAATGGTTCTAAAAGTAAACCTATAACATTTTGTAAAACACGAGAGGAAACTAGTCTAAATTACAAATTCAGTGGTGTTGTAATTCCGCAGGAACAATGCTGTAAATACCTAGAAGTGTATTTAAACTCCAAACTTTCTTGGGGAGAGCACGTTGACAATGTTATGGGTAAAGTATGAACGGCACTTCACTTTATTATGAGAATCTTGAAAAAGGCTAGCCTCAAATCAAGGGAAATAGCATAGGCCTACCTAACGTTAGTGCGACCGTTAATGGAATACGAAAGTACATGATGGGATTCCTATAGAATATATAAGATAAATTCCTTAGAAAGAATCCAGTTTATGGCAGCTAAATTTGTTGAAGGTAAAAGAGAAGACGATAAAAGAACTTAAATGGGAAATATTGGAAAACAGACGTAGAAAAACTAGAATAACATCATTGTATAGAGCACATCTAGGTCAGAAAGCATGAGTAGACATAACGGCTCGGTTAGATAAGACAGCGTACTATGGTAGGAACGATCATGATATTAAAATCAAATGTAGGAAACAGAAAACGGATGTAGGTAAATTCTCGTTTTTAAATAGAACTATAAATGATTGGAATGACCTACCTGCAGCGGTCTTTGAGGGCTGTCCTTCCTTAAGGAGATTCAAGAGTAACTTAAAACGTTGTGTATAAAGTGTAAATTAAAATTAAGGTAACATTTATTTTTTAAGGTGAGGAGTTACTCCCTTGATTTGAATTGTAAGCTTACTTTAAACGTAGCTTTGTTTATAAGTATGAATAAGGGTTTATTGTATGTCTTATTTGAACTGTTGTATCAATGAAGCGTGGTCAGTCAGTGAAGTTATGATTTTACAGTGCAGTGAATAGTTCCGATCAGTGATAATTTATAGTGTCAATTAAATGTGTTTTATAGTGTCAGTGAAATGTGTCATAGTGCCAGTACAGTGAGTGAGATGACAGTACAGTGAAAGATTATTTATCAATACTAATGTGAAACTTATGTGGGGCCTATACATATGTAGGTTGAAATGTAAAATTAGGTTCACTTATTAATTAGGTTATTTTATGTATTATTATTAATTGTAACTATTGTATATAATAGTATTAGGGGCTGCAAGACGATAAACACCTTTAAAAACAACTTAAAAGATAACCTTATTAGCATTTCACTCCAATCATACTGATTTGAACTATCACTGACTACATTGTTACTTCTTTCTTTAAACATCATCCTGATAGTGCTGTATTTTCAAAATTGTCTCATAATAATCTCTTTCTATTATCTAATATTATTTGAAATATATTAACATTCTATGTATTTTAGCTTAATTCTGCTACACAGTTTATTTCGGTGTTTAATTAATAGTTCATAGTATTTTGTTGTTTAATTCGAAATAACACTTGTATACATGTAACTCTCATCTAAATCAAATTGTTGAATTCTTTGTAAGTTCATGCATATGTATATACACTCTTTGCTGGTTGAGTGGAAGAGAAGGCCTTACGGCCTTAATTCTGCCAGCTAAAATAAATCATTATCATTATTATTATTATTATTATTATTATTATTATTTTATTATATAATTGTATTGTTTGTTCTAATTGTATTGTGTTGTATTGTATATCTAATTGTATTGTGTATTGTAATTTTATTGTGTGTTGTTTATATTGTTTGTACCAATGCCACCGGGTGCTTGCCCACTTGCAGTGTAAATAAATACATACATATATACTGTATTTCAATATTTGGTACATTATGTTGTTGAAAGGCTTTATCGTAAAAAGCTGGCCGGACGCTCACAAAATACTAAAAAAAGCAGGACAAGTCCGGCGAAATCCGGACGTCTAGTCATCCTAGAAATAGTTCAAAATGCGAAAGTGACTTTGAACTGAGTCAAATGCACAAGGGTTTTTTTAACCTGCTGGACAAATGCAAAAATTAAAACATGGTATTTAAAAAAATATTTCGTTATAGTAATTCGCGATAAGTGGACATTAAAAAGAATTGAATGGAACAAATGTTAACGACCCGGTTATCTAACGCCACGCGGAAGCTGTCGGCAAAAGTCTTGCCACCTTAATATTAGGCATCCTTTACGACACGAGTGCAATCAAGTGCTACCAACCTCGCGAGGCGGGCTGGCGATTTGTGAGGCAGTCCCGTGGGACTGTAGCTGTGAACCGATCGCTGTAAAAATAGCGCAGCGCCGAGGAGCGATGATGGATTTGGGAACAGGTAGACGGGCGGGTCATTGTGTGCGGCCGGGCCCAGCAGACAGAAAATAGCCCCGCTGCGGCGCTATTGTTTCCTGAGCATGAGCTGATTCCACTCCAGGCAAGTGCAAGTCATTTATTTCTGGCTGTGATAATTGTAATTGCGGTGATAATGGTGACCAGAGTTGTTGTAACCGGTGTACAGTGTCATTCATTTAACGTTGCTGTGTCGGCTGTGGACAGGGATGTGCGTTTGCCACTTGTTAGAGACTAGGAAAACACATGGTAACGCGTGAGAGTAGCTACGGGGATGTGGGCATCATGATTCATGTCTTTGGCTGTCCGCTGGAATATAATCTTAATTTCACATGCCAACTTTCAGTCTTTTTTTGCTGTTTTTATGAAACTTAAATAAGGCGACTAAAATAGCACTATTGTTATTATTAGAGCCCGGATGTTTGGGTATTTATAACAGTTAAAATAGGCAGGCAAAAAAGGCAATAAAAACGTAAAAAAGAAAGACAAATTTGGAAAAGATATTATAAATTTTAAAAAGGCATAACATATTTTAACAATAAATTAAAATCATATCAACATAACTCATGTTTTTACTTCATAGTTGACACATGTTGACTGATAAAATACTTTTTTTCGTGATTAACTGTCTTTTCACAAACCTTACAACAAAACCTGTTCCATCGGTTTAAAACACATAGGCACCAAATTTTTTGCTGTTTTTATGAAACTTAAATAAGGAGACTAAAATAGCACTATTGTTATTATTAGAGCCCGGATAAGTTTAGGTATTTATAACAGTTAAAATAGGCAGGCAAAAAAGGCAATAAAAACGTAAAAAAGAGACAAATTTGGAAAAGCTATTATAAATTTTAAAAAGGCATAACATATTTTAACAATAAATTAAAATGATATCAACATAACTCATGTTTTTACTTCGTAGTTGACACATGTTGACTTATAAAATACTTTTTTTCGTGATTAACTGTCTTTTCACAAACCTTACAACAAAACCTGTTCCATCGGTTTAAAACACATAAGCACCAAATTTTTTGCTGGTTTTATGAAACTTAAATAAGGCGACTAAAATAGCACTATTGTTATTATTAGAGCCCGGATAAGTTTAGGTATTTATAACAGTTAAAATAGGCAGGCAAAAAAGGCAATAAAAACGTAAAAAAAAGACAAATTTGGAAAAGATATTATAGATTTTAAAAAGGCATAACATATTTTAACAATAAATTAAAATGATATCAACATAACTCATGTTTTTACTTCGTAGTTGACACATGTTGACTTATAAAATACTTTTTTTCGTGATTAACTGTCTTTTCACAAACCTTACAACAAAACCTGTTCCATCGGTTTAAAACACATAAGCACCAAATGTTTTGCTGTTTTTATGAAACTTAAATAAGGAGACTAACATAGCACTATTGTTATTATTAGAGCCCGGATGTTTAGGTATTTATAACAGTTAAAATAGGCAGAAAAAAGGCAATAAAACGTAAAAAAAAGACAAATTTTGAAAAAGCCATTATAATTTTAAAAAGGCATAATATATTTTAACAATAAATTAAAATGATATCAGCATAACTCATGTTTTTACTTCGTAGTTGACACATGTTGACTGATAAAATATATATATATATATATTTTTTTTTTTTCGTGATTAACTGTCTTTTCACAAATCTTACAACAAAACCTGTTCCATCGGTTTAAAACACATGAGCACCAAATTCACTAACGTAAGTATGAAGATTACTTTTCAATGGTTTACTGAATTTAGGCATTCTTGCTAACCGATCTTATATCTTCTGTCACCCGACAATAACTGACAGTTCCTCAATCAAATTTCTTTCTCCTACAATAATAAACGTGTAGCACAAAATTGTAACAGGAAGAAAATGCTACGTGACAACTTCTATGAAAGCGGGCTTAATATTTAAAATTATAAAGCTGATTGTTGGTATGGTGAAGACATGAGATATTTTTGTAACTGTGGATTGTCGATCATTATTCATATTACGCTAATAGTATTATTAGCAGATTAAGCACCGAAATAAATTACTTTTATTTACTATTGTTAGTAAAGTTATTCATTGTTTCATATATTTTAAATTTCATACACATTACAACTAATTAGAAAATTGCAAATAAACAAGAAATATTGCTTTTAAAATGACAAAAAAGGCATTTATTATTGAATTAGTAAGAAACGTCTTAAAAAGGCAAAATAGGAAAAATAAAAATCGGCCCTATCACTTTGATTTACCCTAAATCACATTTATATCTATGAAAATAATGGTGTACATCCACCCAGTAAAAAAGGCATTTTGCCAAACATCCGGGCTTTTGTTATTATGAATTAGATGTAACAGGTGATCATAAGTATATATGGGCCAAACGAATGTTGTAGATATAATAATAGAGTTCAAACTTAAGGCACATTTACTCTGAAGTTAAGCACACACAAAATTGTACAGTGTTTACAAAGCGGTTGGCAAGTAGTCCTTCCCCTCATACACACATCATGTTAGTTGGATGGAGCAATATAGCCCGAGCAAGGAAAAAATTAATTGTTCGTCTGAAGGACAAACGTAAATATTACGTTGGTTGGAATATATCGGATTATCGTCTCTAGGTTGTAGAAACGTAATGTTATTCTTAGGCCTATAAACAGTTATACAGGGCAATAATAATAATATTAATAATAATAATAATAATAATAATAATAATAATAATAATAATAATAATAATAATAATAATACTTACTTACTTACTTACTGGCTTTTAAGGAACCCGGAAGTTCATTGCCGCCCTCACATAAGCCCGCCATTGGTCCCTATCCTGAGCAAGATTAATCCAGTCTCTATCATCATATCCCACCTCCCTCAAATTCATTTTAATATTATCCTCCCATCTACGTCTCGGCCTTCCCAAAGGTCTTTTTCCCTCCGACCTCCCAACTAACACTCTATATGCATTTCTGGATTCGCCCATACGTGCTACATGTCCTGCCCATCTCAAACGTCTGGATTTAATGTTCCTAATTATGTCAGGTGAAGAATACAATGCGTGCAGTTCTGTGTTGTGTAACTTTCTCCATTCTCCTAGTCATAATAATAATAATAATAATAATAATAATAATAATAATAATAATAATAATAATAATAATAATAATAATAAATAATAATAATAATAATACTTAATTATTAGACTATCAGAACACATACCATTTGTAACTGTGGGCCTACATAAATTACAGAATAAGGAAAGGAAGCTACATAAATATAGTACGAGTAATTATAAAATACAGGTCATAGAAATAGACTTGCTAGAAACTAATCAGATTACTATAAAAGAAACAATATTTAGATAAAACATTTAGAAAACAATATGTTCTATTTAATATAAACCTAACTCTTGTATAAATAAAATTCTTTACCAAGAAACAAAGATAATATTGTACTTAATGAAAATAAGTGAAATATTATTTTAGTAAGAATTTAATAGTCTATTAGTGTGAAGTCAAAATGAAAGTTTTGTAGGTTAAATTGGTAACAAAATAGAGTAAATTAAGAATCAAATGAAGTAAAATGAAGTCCAGTTATCATAAATTAACAAGATTATTTATTACATTTTCTATCGATATGGACAAAAATCATGATCCTATTCGCAATATTTATCGAATAAGAAGGTGTTAAACATTTCGAAAAAAAAAACGAGAAAATTATAAACTTTCCACCAATATGGTACTACACTTCTTTGTTGAGTACAACCTGAGCTATTCGCTCTGAAAATCTGAAGGGTTATTTCACGTCTATCCTGTACAGTGTCAATAGAAATGGTGAGAAGAGAGATAGTATTTTAGACACATAACTCTTAAGATCTAGCATTAGATTACCTAATATTCGCCTTAACAAATGGGAAAATCCAATCTGCTTAGGAGGGATTCTACCCCATGCCTAAATGCAGCCCCGGATCACATGTCTGTTCCCTAACGCCAAAACTCCAGTGTTAACTTAAAAAAAAAAAACTTTTGAATAACCCGTATTTAGCAAAATGGTGTCCTACTGTAATAGATAGGGCCTATAATATGTATCAGATCCTTCAAAAGTCACTTAACTCTTCAAAGCGTTATGAATATTATAACAGTTCAGAAAACAATGGAATTTGGTTCATATATAACATTAGAAATATGTCCGCATTTCTCTTATTCAAAGGAAGTCATTCTTTCTGCGTGTTTTGCAGGCGATGCTTTGAAATATTTCCAATGTCTTGAGAGAAAGAGAGAGAGAGAGAGAGAGAGCATATTTTAGTTTCTGTAGGGTTGTTGGATGTGCCACGAAAACTCGTTCTTTGAGGGAACTCCACAACGAAAAATCGGCAGGATTGAAATCTGGAGATCGTGAAGACCATAATGTTGGAAAGTGCCCACTGATGACACGATCGCCAAAGATCCGTGTATTTAAGAGTTTAGCGCTCCTCGTTTGATGTGACATTTATATTATTTCATTGTTGTGTGTTTCGAGGGAATATGGACCAATGATAAATTGTGAAGCGAAGCCACGTGATACAGTGACTTTCAAATCATAAAGAACTTGTTGAATTAAAACCTGGGTTTTATTTTCAGAATAAATTCTGGAATAACATAAATTCTGGAATAACATATGTTAACTTCACCAACAGGAAAGAAATGTACTACTTCGTCTGCCCAGAGAACTTTGTTCAGCCAATGATATAATTAAATTGAATATCTGTTAGTAAAAGTGAAGCGAAATAGTATATTACGATACAAGGTTGGGAAGTGTTTTTATAAAATCAAGGAAAAGATTGAAAAAAGAGCAGAGCGAGTTTTTCAATTTCCAAAATTTTGTAATGCTTTTCACAAACGTGTATTGTACAACATTTTTTGCACGATCATATTTAAAATTGCAAATGCAATCTATTTTTCATTGAAAATTTAGAGCAATATTACTCCCAAGCCTTTGCAAAACTGCACTGCAATTGCAACTAAGTAACAATAAGTGCACTGTAATGTTATGTTAAGAAGAATGATTTCCCTAGCAACAAGTTTCTCTGTGGGAAATCTAACTTTCAAGGTCTAGCAACAATAGCTGCAAATACAGCAAAAAGCACGGTAGTGCAAAAACATATATTTTCTGCTTGTCACTTTCCATGAGTGCTTGAGGCTTCACGAATTCATCCACAAGAGTTTCTGACAAGTTTCTGAGGATTATTATTCGCAACACAGTTCAATATGTCACACTGGCACAAAGTAGGTAGAATAGCGTCTTTTTATAGTTTGAAGCAGACATATGATATGATATGATATGATATGATATGATATGATATGATATGATATGATATGATATGATATGATATGATATGATATGATATGATATGATATGATATGATATGATATGATATGATATATTTATTCATCCATCATATATCTGTAAGACAGACTGTTACAATTCCTGAAGCATACATACAGATGAGTTGGTTGGTGCTGCACCTACCGTTAGAATTTGGAAATACGCTATTTCACTGAAAGCATTGTTAGAATGGTCTTACGAGCAGGCAGTTATAAGCAGCCAGTGGATGCGTAGATGCATTCGAGCAGGTGGTGGTTATTTGTAACAATCCGATATCCTAGTTACTAAAAAAGAGTTGGTTTAGGCCTATTCTAAATTTAAATGGGTAATCAATTGTAATCTTAAGGATTCAATTAAGAGCTATTTCTTTCGTGTAAGGAACTACTGATATTTTCTGCAAATTTTCCTTTTGTTCGAAGGTGCAATATTTTTAATCCGAGATATATTCAATATGAAAGTAATATTTAGTTCTTAAAAATGAAACGTAGCAATAGAGGAGTGTATTTTAATTTGTTGTATTTCGGTAAACAGTCAAAATACAAGCCTTTGAAATGTAGGAAGTGTAGACAATTACATAAGATTCGCTCATTATTAAATTATACTCTGACTGTCTGAATTGTGAGAACAGTAGCCCGCGGATACAATTTAAACCACCATCTCTCCCACCGCATTCGTAACAGCGCTAAAGTTCACCACACATGGAAAACAAGTGATTTTCATGCACCTATGATCAGTAAGAAGATGTAGCTAATATGCTCGTCAATATCGCAATGAACATGACAACATAGAAGAAGATTAGAAAATTCTTCAAGAACGAATAGGTCAAGAATTCTGAAACTAAACTTTCAATAAAATCAAAAAGACAAAGTAACGAAGTATCTATACCCTCTTTCAGGAATCTGTAGAACATACATATCCAATCTGTAGAACATACTCGTACGAGGTAACCCCTAGCGCAAGCAACCCGCAGCGCATGTTTTTAAGGTCCTTTTCCTATTTTATATGGATAGTTATTGATCTTAGCAAAGTATGCTTGACGTACAATATCTCCTGGTTCTTTATGCGTTCGTACACTCATGCTGTAGAGTATAGGAGACGAAACAGGTCCTTTGCGAAAATGGTGAGTGGAGAGCGCAGTCCAAGACCGCTCTGAGGGAAAGAATTGCTTGAAGACGAGCGTCTAAAATGTCATCCTACCTATCACCTTCTTCCACGTGCATCTTACCTCTTAGCGGCTGTGAGTCGATGCAGCCCGCAATACACGCCCGCACTGATAGGTTCCGCCCATTCGCTTGTCATCGGTTCCAACCAAATGCGTCAATTTACTTTACAGATTGTAGAAACGGAATATGGTGCCAACGTCAGGGAAGCATGGAACTCTATTTCCAAGTCCCCATGGGCCTTTCTTTACTTCTTGATAATTCGATAATGATAATAAATTTATTATTATTATTAGACTAATATTATTATTGCCTTTAGTTTTCTTAGCATTGTAGCCAGTACTTTTTGTGTAGGGCAGGAATCTGGACTATCGCTACAACCCCCAACTTGAAAGACCAGATAATTTTTAATCAAGGTTTTCTTCCTTTAGTCTTCCACGAATCTTTCTGCAAGGCAGCAGTGCCCGTTGGTGCACGGGAGGTATTCGATTTTCCTCATACCACCGATATCTGGGAGGCATTTCCTTACGCGCCGCCTTTAGATGCTCTCTTTAGCGGTTACAGTTTCCCCCTCATAGGTCTATATAGTACGTCATTGGTACAAAGTATTATGTTATACGAGACAGAATCTTGGACATTAGACAGAATACACAAAAACAAGTTATTCGCTGTTCGAATGGAGTTTTGGCGGAGAGTAACGAGAAAATCAAGAAGGGAAAAAATGACAAATCAAAGAATTTGAGGAACTACGGAGATAGAAAACGTTATTCAAGTAACTGAAGAAAGAAGATAAAAATGGTTTGGAAACGTGAAGAGGATGAGAATGGAAGATGATGATGGTGGAATGGACTGCGGAGGGAAGGAGAAAAAAAAAAAAGAAAAGCATGACAAGAATGGATGGATGACGTCAGAACGAGTATGACTAGATGTGATCATACTGAATAAGATACTGAGGATAAAAATTTGTGAAGCAAAATCTCTTTGCGTTAAGGATAACTACTGCATTTTAAAAATTATGATGATTATTATTATTATTATTATTATTATTATTATTATTATTATTATTATTATTATGCACCGCATTCTGTCCCAGGACGTACAGAGATAAGATTAGTTGATCATGAACTATATTGGCGTGACGTCATGTTGTCGCGTGACACAGGTACTATGAGGGAACATTTGATCTTGTGTTGCAGTTGACGTCCTATTAATGAATCAAAACTTGACATCGGAGACTTGAAAATGCAGTCTAGTGATAAAGATTGGTATTATGATGAACTTTCTTACAATTTAAATTATTTCTTCATTAAAATGCTTATTTGATTTATTTGTACTGGTAGAGTTAAGGCCATAAGGCGTTGTCTTCCACTCAACCAGTATAAAAATACATAGAAAATATAAATAACATCAATGCAGAAAACAATGGAATAATAATAATAATAATAATAATAATAATAATAATAATGATAATACTAGTAAGAGCAAAATATAGATGTACTTATTTAGTTAGGCCTACATGTAATTCTAATAAGAGTTAAACAAGCAGATACAATCCAATGTTAAATAAGACAATATAGATCGAAGGAATGATTAACATAATGATGGAAAATTTATACATTAAAAATAAATATTCTATAAAAGTAATAATGTCTGAGTGTATGTCTGACAGCCCTTTACACTATAGACACTAAAATACGTTTTCATTATTACACTATCATAAAGAATGAAGGATTACATTGATGAAAAATTATTAATTACACTGTTGTACATAATTTACAAAATAAGTAGGCTATAGTATTACGAAATAAAATACCTCACATTACAATACACAACACTGTGCATAAGCTAAATGTTGTAAATAATGTTTGATTAATGTTGTCCAACATTCTTTATTGTAGTCTAAATAGTAAAAATAGCGTATTCTTGTATACATAGTGTAAATAATTTAAATTGTAAATATTAGTGTAATTGTTAAAGTGGTCCACATTTTATTCTGCCCCACTTCACCAAACAAGAGTCGCGTGAACCGTGAGTCAAGTACTTTGCTTGCTAGATGAATGCTCGTCGTCTACTTAAGAATTCCAATAATACTTAATCTTGTAACCTCCTGAGACAAAGTACGGTCCATTATTATTATTATTATTATTATTATTATTATTATTATTATTATTATTATTATTATTATTATGGGGCGGCCGGGTAGCTCAATTGGTAGAGCAGCTGGCTACGGACTGGAAGGTCCGGGGTTCGATCCCAAGTGGTGACGGGATTTTTCTCCTTGCCAAACTTCCAGAACGGCCCCGAGGTTCACTCAGCCTCCTATAAAATTGAGTACCGGGTCTTTCCCGGGGGTAAAAGGCGGTCAGAGCGTGGTCATTCTAGTGCCGAGGTCATAGAAAGCATGGGGGTCTACCTCCATGCCCCCAAGTGCCTTCATGGCGTGTGACGGGGATATCTTTACCTTTTATTATTATTATTATTATTATTATTATTATTATTATTATTATTATTATTATTATTATTATTGCAATAACATGCTAAGGTTGTAATTCACTTGGTGAATTAACAAGACTGATGATTCACAAGGCTGTACTTTCAGCGGCCCAAGTGTCTGTGTTTGCATTGCGCTCTCAATAATGAAGACGGGTGGGGAGTACTGACGCAAAGACTTAATCGCCGCCAGCACAAATGCGAGTATTTATAAAACATCAGAAGGAAAACTAAACAAGTAAGCGTGGCCTCGCGTCATACTAATTCCTAACACTAATGCGACCAAAGAGATCAGTCCATTCGCCAACAGACTCTTACCAACTGTTCTTAGCGCCCTGCTAAAGCGACGAAGCATGGCGTTGAGCATGAATGCTTTTATCTTTGCCTTTATATACCCACTATATGTTTGTTTTAATTAATTTAATAACATTTGGCTGAAAATAAAACGTAAGAACTACAAGCGACAGGTCACTAAAATTTGTGGAAATTGAGGTTAGTCCAGATATAATATAAAATGGAATCTTGGGTGAAAAGATTTTTTAAAATTCATGATTGTGATTGTAGTGAATTCCGACTCACACTTCTAACTAGAAATCTAACGGGCCCGCATTCGGTTATAAGTAACGAAGCAAAATTAATTTTATTTCTGTAGTACTGGATGTGCCTCTGTGTTTGTCTTATGTTGTAACCTTACAAAGAGAGTGCTATACCCAAGCCTCTACAGTCTACACCAATAGCTGCGCAGAGCATACGGGACAGGTCAAATAGAACACTGCGCGCGACGTCATTTCTGTGGCAGACTATTAAGTTACTAGCTATTAATATCACAAATATAAGTATCCGGACCCTTAATAATACATAAAAATATAATAAACCGTGATATTATTGTTTAACCTTACTATAATAATACGAAATGGAAATATCAAATTGGAAATTTATCTTTTGAAGAGGTGGAAAAATTCAAATACCTGGGAGCAACAGTAACAAATATAAATGATACTCGAGAGGAAATTAAACACAGAATAAATATGGGAAATGCCTGTTATTATTCGGTTGAGGAACTTTTATCCAGTCTGCTGTCAAAAAATCTGAAAGTTAGAATTTATAAAACAGTTATATTACCGGTTGTTCTTTATGGTTGTGAAACTTGGACTCTCACTTTGGGAGAGGAACATAGGTTAAGGCTGTCTGAGAATAAGGTACTTAGGAAAATATTTGGAGCTAAGAGGGATGAAGTTACAGGAGAATGGAGAAAGTTACACAACACAGAACTGCACGCATTGTATTCTTCACCTGACATAATTAGGAACATTAAATCCAGACGTTTGAGATGGGCAGGGCATGTAGCACGTATGGGCGAATCCAGAAATGCATATAGAGTATTAGTTGGGAGGCTGGAGGGAAAAAGACCTTTGGGGAGGCCGAGACGTAGGTGGGAGGACAATATTAAAAAGGATTTGAGGGAGGTGGGATACGATGATAGAGAGTGGATTAATCTTGCTCAGGATAGGGACCATTGGCGGGCTTATGTGAGGGCGGCAATGAACCTCCGGGTTCCTTAAAAGCCAGTAAGTAAGTAAGTAAGTAAGTAAGTAAGTAAGTAAGTAAGTAAGTAAGTAAGTAAGTATAATAATGTAATAAGTGCACACTACGATTTATGAAACCAATACAACTGGATTAATTTGCGTCAATAAAGTTTCATACGAAGGCCTGCTTGCTGCAGTTGAAGAAATAAAGTACCTACAGTATATGCTCTATAATTACATTATTTTTATCGAAAAACAGTCCTCTTGATATTCATATATTAAATACTATAGCTACAAGTGTTATTGTGACGAACAAAGTGACCATAAAAACGGACAGGAATGAAGAAAATGTAGACCTACTATTTACCCTAAAAAAAGTAAAAAGACTTTATTATGTTAAGTTCAGTGTTACTAATCTATCCAATAAATCTTACTTCAAGTTCATTAAATTGGAATCGCAATAATAATAATAATAATAATAATAATAATAATAATAATAATAATAATAATAATAATAATAATAATTTAGGCTTATTGTTATTAAATTATTATTATTATTATTATTATTATTATTATTATTATTATTATTATTATTATTATTATTAATAGAATGTGCAAAAGGAAATACAACAGGCATGTTTTTAATTTATGAAGAATGTGAAAAGGAGTCCGGTTTTTTAACATTACGTAGGTATTTCTTTATCCATTTGTTAATATTAAGGTCTCAAAACGTAAAAAATACAATAACATATACTTTATTTATACATTTTCATAAGTAGAAGAAATAAAATATCCAAACAACCAACCAAGCTATAAGCTTAGGAGAAGTCGCTATGCAAAGGCAGACATGGATGCTGAAATGTATTTCCACGAAATAATTTTTATGCAATCCATTACTTTCTCTAATGATAAAATAAAAATGTAAAAAAATTTAAATCTGTACTGTCTTTTAGTGTTTCAGCCATGGGAGCTGAGACATGCGCCGTGTGCAGGCAACCCGCCCAGCAGCGGTGCGGCGGCTGCCATGTGACCTACTACTGCTGCCGAGACCACCAGCGGCTCGACTGGAAGGGACACAGAGACCGGTGTAAGCCGTTTAAGGTACCAGACATCCAATGAGTTACCTGTATTTTAATTCCGTTCTTAGATCTAAACATAATACCAGAAATAAGCAAAGATGAGATAAATAGTTGAAAACGAGCAGAAATGCATGAAAATATGTTATCACCAATTGCTGAAGTCACCGGAAACTAGTTCATGAATCTCATGTGAAATAAGGGTTAATGGTTAAAAGCTGAATACTGAACAGATGGACGAAATATGTAGAAGAGTTATATGAGACAAGGAATCGTCCAGATGACATGGCTATAGAAGACGAAGCAGCCGTATCAGAAGACTAAAAAGGATTTTCTATTTCAGCGTTGTCAGACACAGCCTAAACGGAGCGGAGCGCTCCACTATAACTCGTTGCGAGCTCCGGTGCTTCCACAGACATAAGCAAGTTCACGCTCCGACTGGACCACAACCGGTTTCGGAGCTTACAACTCTGACACTACTGTTCTATTTTAAGGGTAGGAGTTTAACTAGCGCTTAAGGAAATGAGGAATGGGAAAGCAACAGGAGTTGATGGAATCTCCACTGAATTAGTGAAATGCTTGGATGAAGACAAGAAGGAAATTCTATCATTATGCAACGAAATAAATGAGCAAGACGACTGGCCCGAAGATTTCACGGAGACAGTGTTGCTTCCAATACCAAAGAACAATAATGTCAAGAAATGTAACGAGTTCAGGACTATCAGTCTGATATCACACTCGGCGAAGATTCTTCTGCGAATACTGAATCGACGTTTATATTCTAAGATGGAAGAACAGTTGGAAGAAAAGCAGTTTGGCTTCAGGAAGGGAAAAGTTACAAGAGATGCAGTTGGACTGCTACAAACAATCGGCGAAAGATATCTGAAGATATTTACAATATTGTTTTTTTTAGTTGGTTAACGACGCTATATCAACTGCTAGTTTATTTACCATCGATGGGATTGGTGATAGCGAAATGGTATTTGGCGAGATGAGGCCGAGGATACGCCTGAGATTACCTAAAATTCGATCAGTGATAATTTATAGTGTCAGTCAAATGTGTTCTGAAGTGTCAGTGAAATGTGTCATAGTGCCAGTGCAGTGAGTGAGATGAGAGTGAAGTCAAAACAGTGAAAGAATATCGGTACCAATGTACATGTTATATATATACAGGGACATCGTTTTATTTTTACTAACATTTCAAATATTAACCTCGCTATACCATTGGATTAACGGTTGAGAACCGGAAACACCGTTTGATACCCCCTTTCACGACTGGAGTTCGATTATACTGGCGTAAAATACAAACAAATCACTTTACTAGGTATGGGAGGGAAGAAAAGTACTTCATTCACTTACGTAAACTAGGAACTATCACAATTTTGAGTTTGATAATTGCCATTAGGTTTTTGTTTAATAAAAATACAGTACAGTATTAACAATAAGTGTTTTGAATAATTTCGAGGGAAAAATTGTTCCGGGGCCGGGTATCGAACCCGGGACCTTTGGTTAAACGTACCAACGCTCTCCCACTGAGCTACCTGAGAACTCTACCTGACATCGATCCAATTTTTCCCTCTATATCCACAGACCTCAAAGTGGGTTATTCCTGAAAGCTTAATTTGAATAAGTGTTTTTACTCATGAACTGAGTTATCCATGCGAATGTATTCATTATGCAGTGTATATTATACTGTCTACAGCACATTAGCGTACAATATAGAGAATGAAGTGAAATTGAAAAATAATCATAATATGGATATTTAAACATATTTTTGAAAATGGTGGCCGTTCATTTCGATACAGGCTTAAGTTCTTTTGTGCATATTATCGCACTATAGACTATTGTACCTAATTCCAATTACCAGTTTCGTCCTTCGTACTAGTAACTCATGTTGAAATAATTCTGTACCTACTCTATAAAAGAGTACCTTACGTACTGTAAATTCAATCTTCACTTCTGCCCGACTGCACAGAATAAATTACTCAGACATGCTATCTACTGTCCGTCCAAGTGGTTTTGTCACAGGATCGTAGAAAGAGGAGAAATCACGTGACAGTTAATTACTTAACGAGGCCCTTTTATTTAAGTTATTTTAAACAGTTGTATAATATTACGTAGACGTCCAATTCCTAACAGAAATTAATGTTTTCAGAAAAGAGCTAAGACAGCCCAGTCACCAGTCTTTATAGAGGGGCGAACAGAAGCGGATGAGGAAATTGGGATGCGATGTAGGCAAACGGACGACAATACCTGTTCGAAAATATGATTCAATATTGAAAGTTCTTTCGTCACTGGAAAACGCGAACATATTTCTGGAATGTACTATACTCACTAACTCAGTATTGCTTACTATATACGGCCTTGGTTCTGTGTGGAGGACAGTTGGAACTTCATTAATAGAAGAGGTGGGAGTGAAGTACATTAAAAAACTCAGGTACAATAAAAATTGAAGTAAAAATAAAATGATGTCCCATTACCATGATAATATGTAGCCTATGTTGTATTGAAAAATAACAGAAACCAGATGAGAACATTGACATTAATAATAAATTAATTGATTGCTGTGCGTTACAGGTTGCCGAGAACAAGATCCTAGGGCGGCACCTGATCGCCACGCGAGACCTGAAAGTGGGAGAGATTATCCTGCAGGAGTTGCCACTGGTGGCGGGACCCTCGCAGGTGACGCCGCCAGTATGCCTAGGCTGCTACCGGCTGCTGACGGAGCAAAATGCCAAGACGTGCGCCGAGTGCGGCTGGCCGGTGTGCAGCGAGGTGTGTGCTCACGCCACTGCACACTGCGCGGAGTGCAGCTTCACTAAACTGCACAAAGGCTCCAAGGTAACGTGTCTCACATTACAGTATTAAAACATATGTATATTAGACGATTAACTAGAATTTTTTCCAAGTATATTTTCCATTTTTTTTTCCTTTTTATTTTCTCATAAGAAACACAGTCAACTCTGGATATAGTGAACACTGTTATAGTGAACATTCGGCTATAGTGAATCTAAATAATTGGTTCCGACCTGTATACATTAAAAAGTACATTAATATTTCCGTTTATAATGAACCCTCGCTACAGTTATAGTGAACCTTGTATCCTGACAAATTCTTATTTGAAGTCACACCTTCTTGTATAAAATTGAAAGAATGTATTGAGGGCAGTATTCTAAGTTTCTTACTCCTTTAGTTAAAGAACAAGGGTAGGATTAGTGATTCATAGACAATGAGCTGTACTGTAAATCCAGGTAACACGTGACGACCTTGCCTCACTCCACTGTCGAAGGGTTGACATTCTGTTCTCAGGTACTCTACTCTACTGTTATTTCTAATCCTCCACCGTCAAAGGGTTTACTTTTGTTCTCAGAAACATTTCCATTATGACGGATAGCATCCAAACAACGGAAAATGAAATTGACTTCTTTTATTAAAAGGGGACGGACATTATGTCCAGAGCATAAATGAAGGTAAGATTTCGATTGCTTTCAAACTCCATCACCCCACTCCCAGTTTCCATTAAGTGACCCGGGAAATTCCAAGGCTGAGTACGCAGTCACACCATAACAGCTTTTGTCATTTCTACCTGACCGGTCTGTTTCTAGTGTTCCAATAGTGAATGTACTGTATAAAAATGTCGAAACCTAAAGTGTTTTCCTTGGAAGATAAGGTAAATATTAATATGACATTGAACGTAGTCTTTCGCAAGCGGACGTAGGTCGCATAGTTTAAGTAAATCAACTGTGAGTAACAGAATACAATATACAGTGCAATCCGTCCCACAAAAATAAAATATTTTATTTTCTTGTTCACAATTTCATTAATTTCTGTCAATTAAGGTTAGGGGAGAGACACTTCGGATATAGTGAACCTCGGATATAGTGAACGAAATATGCAAGTTCGCAGAGGTTCACTATATCCGGAGTTGACTGTATGAAGAAACTTCCCATTACATTTAATAAAATACTACCATCTACTAGGCTTAATTTATTTATATCATTTTCTCTTTTCTTTTTCCTTTCATTTTGTTCACTTATATCATAGCTTCTTTTTCAATTTTTTCCATCCATTCTTTCTTCCCTAATTTAAGGGTACGTATATCGAGGTGAAATTTCGTCATTCTTGGTCAACAATTACGATTTTCCGTTTTTTATTAAACATTTTCTTAAGGTCTAAAATAGCTCTCCATCAATTTTCATGCCCATAGAGCTGTCAAGTCATCTATTATAATTACAAGACACTGCATGTGTTCACTTTCATCCATATCAGCGATTCTCAACCTATGATACGCGTACCCCGGTAGTACGCGAGCCACTGCTGGGTGGTACTTAAAGTTTGAAATAAAAAAAAAATATCATAAAATATAAAAATATATAGCTGTTTCTGTATATTTTATGGGACACTCCATTGAATAAATTCAAAGCGTAACTTTTTCTTAAGTAAACAGACGCTTGGAGCGACACATGACGTTTTCCCACAATAAATTTGGTTAGTGGTGCAGCAAATTTCCTAAGTTAAAAACAGTGGTACGCCAATAAAAAGGTTGAGAATCACTGATCTATATAGTTCCAAACTTTTAAGCTGATTCTTCTCAGCTTAGGACTTCGTATATTTTTCTTTACTTTATCACTTTCCCTCTCTTCTTCTTTCCACTTTATCTTTTCTAATTTGTTTATCGGTTCCTTTGTTTGTCCCTTTGTATGTTTTTCAATCCTTATTGCGTCGCTCAATCTACTACTATTTTGTGCAGGTTACCGTACGAAACTTTCAGCAGCCGCACCCGATCTACCAGTGCGTAACAGCACTGCGGTGTCTGTACCTGCGGGACTCGAACCCGGTAGCGTGGGAGCGGCTACAGTCGCTCGAGTCGCACTGCGCCGAGCGGAAGAAGACGCCGCGCTATGAGGAGGATCGCGTCACTGTGGCGCAATTCGTACGCCGCTTCTTCTGCCTACAAGAGTTCAGCGAGGACGACATTCTGCGTGTGTGCGGAATTCTGCAGGTACCGCGCCTGAGAGCTCACTCAATCATTTAATGACTGTAATGACACCGTTAGGGTATTCATGTCTTTGTCTAAAATTCAAGGGTTCAGAGCCATGGTGGGTCAAGTGCCATTTACTGAAAACGGAGAAAGCAAGAGTTAAAGTTAAGTGAATTTATTTTTATTATTTTTTTATTGGGTTATTTTACGACGCTGTATCAACATCTAGGTTATTTAGCGTCTGAATGATATGAAGGTGATAATGCCGGTGAAATGAGTCCGGGGTCCAGCACCGAAAGTTACCCAGCATATGCTCCTATTGGGTTGAGGGAAAACCCCGGAATAAACCTCAACCAGGTAACTTGCCCCGACCGGGATTCGAACCCGGGCCACCTGGTTTCGCGGCCAGACGCGCTGACCGTTACTCCACAGGTGTGGACAGTTAAGTGAATACCACAGTTTAATGAAGATTGACATATCAGGGACAGAAGAAGAAATAGGCGGGTATGGCGAACCCCTCATTCACTACCCCGACTCCTGCACCTCTCAGAACCTACTTGGTGTATGGTCCTGTCCCAAATAACTTACTCCTCCATTCACACGTTTTCACTAGAGGAAAACTTAAAAGAACAAATAAAATAATAACGTGATTTCTAGTAACTACAAATACCTGATTACTGAATATTGTTTTGTTTAGTCAACTGTCCGAACACAGGTGTGAAACTCTGACAACAATAAGGCATCACTAATGGGGTAACTAAGTCAGGAGATAATGGGTTATGGAGGCCAGTTCTCTTTCCCCCTCCATTGCATTCATCGCTGAATAGTAACATATTATACACTAATCAGACTTTAGATGATATTATCATTTATAATATTTCGCAAGTTAGTCATCTCACAAATGTAAAGTAAACTTAATACGTGAAATCAAATATTTAGCATTACACACAATTAATATTCTGTTTTTATGTGTTTCTAGAATATTGTATCGAAATAGTAACTACTAAATAATATTTATACAGTTATCAACTTTATGAATCATGAGGAAATTAAAAATTAAAGAGTAAAAAATTAATATATTCCTACTGTGTGTAGAAAATGTACACGTTATTGTAATATGAACGAGTTTCGTAATAAGAAAATACTTATGTATTAGAAACACACTAAAGAATGTCTTAGCTTAACAAAAGAAATAACACAATAAGTATGACTAAAAAAATCGTTCTGCACAGGTTCTCTTAACCGATCGTAGAGAAACATCACACACCTTGGCAGTGGCTGTCTGAGTTGATGATAGGACACTTTTAATGTCGTCACAATCTATAAGTTCTTTCAAGAAATAGTAAACTTGATAAATAACGTCTTTAATATGACTTCTGATATCAGAGCTCGACTGAGACACGATAGCGATTACTTGGATGATTAGTATTTAAAAATACTGCTTATTATGAGTGATTAGTATTTAAAAATACTGTGTATTATGTTATTATAATATATTTTTCGAACAAGCTGTAACACAGTAATGTCATAGACGAGCGCTTGCCAACAACTAGATTCGAACGCAGCGACAGGAAGGTCTCTTTGTTCAAGTCATAAACCGCTAGAGAAAGTGTGGAGTGAGTAGTTTCCGCACAAGACCAAAAATCCCCCTATTTCTTCTGCCTTTACTATAGTTTTGATGTGCACACTTTATATTATTTGCTATATATTTTATTGAATTATGGTATTTATTTAACTTTAACCCTTGTTTTCTTCATTTTAATATATGGCGCTTGGCCCACTATGGCTCTGAACCCTTCAATTATGACTGACAAGAGATTCAGAATTTTTGTTATAATAAATATATTATTTTACTAATATGGGAATGCGCGGTAGCGTCGTAGTTAAGGCGTAACGCTGCAAGCCATAAGATCGCGGGTTCGATTCCAGATGGAGACATGGATTTTTCCATTGATCTAATTCTTCCAGCCGCACTATGGCCTGGGGTCTACTCAGCCTATACAGAAATGAGTACCAGGGGCATTTCCTTACAGGTAAAGGCGGCGAACACGTAGGACTGACATCCCTACTGCAATTAAATGCCGATTGGCCGTACAGGTGGAAGCCTTAACCTCTCGCCACCCTCTAGAGGTCGATTTGGCCTGTCATGAGGTTGGAAAAAAAAGGTATACTAATACGCAAGCGAGTCAGTAAGTTAAAAATTGAGGTACCAATCTATATTTCTTAATGAGGCGCCTGAATCTGTCACCACTAGATGCAGTATCATCCAAATTCGAAGATAATCGCTGTGCGCACAAGCGAAACAAGGAAGCAGCAGTTACAAGATGGCAGCACGAGTGTACCGTGTCAAAAATATCATCTCTACTGCTTCCAAATTTCTTGCTTTTTAGTAAGAATCCATACAGTAGTATAGGGACAATCTTTGTCTATTAGAAAGTTGTTTTAGTTTATTCTCTTATATTTGTAAAAGTCTTTTTAATGGTGTCAGAGAGATAATTGAATTTATGGACATTTTTTCTAACATCCTTCGTTGTTTTGTAAGAGATTTTAAAATCTCAAATAATTAGAGTACAACAATCCAGCATGATTTTAGCTCTTATAACGTGCCAATAATTTTTTCATACTCTATATTTTCTAATTGTATTGTTCATTTATTTTATTCAGTTTAAAAATGACTCTCTGCAAGTAATTCTCAAAACCCGTGATTAAAATTGATAATCAGAAGGATGTGTTTTGTCTAAAATTTTATTATTTATTTTGAAATATCTACCTGCTACTTCTGCATGAAGTCTCAATATGTAATTTATATCAGAATTAAATAAGAGGTGGTAAAAGACGGCATGCGCAGCAGCGTTATAATTAAAGAAAAAAATGTATATATATATATATATATATATATATATATATATATATATATATATATCGATCACGTAAAATTGTTGAAACGTACTAAAATTAAAAATCTGCCTTCGATTTATAAAACGTTCTGGACAAGAAATCTTGGTATTTGAAAATTTGTGCTAGTAGAGACGTGCCAACTACTAGCAAAAGTAAATATGTTAATTCTATAATCAAATTAGCCTATGTTTCATATTTTTGGTTTATCCCCATAACATCGTGTGACATTTAAATTTTTCGCAATAAAAATTTTGAGAGACTGGAGGAGGAACTTTCCACTAGAATCTCTGCGAATATATCTTGTGATCATTGTAAATAATTTTGAATTAGCATGACAATCAATCATTCATTCATCAATCCATTCATACTGCTCTGCCCAAGAGCAGCATTTGATATCTTCTTCTGTCCCGAACTTTTCTTCCGTCCACCATTTCTTCCAGTGCATCATTCAGAAGGCAATTTCTTTTCTGCCAGTGATCCAAGCAATTTCATTTCCTCTTCCAGATCAGTTTCAGCATCATTCTTTCTTCACCCACTCTTTCCAACACAGCTTCATTCCTTATTCTGTCTGTTCATTTCACACATTTCAAATGCTTCTATTCGCTTCTCTTCACATCGTCGTAGACTATTTTCCATGTTTCTACCCTATACAATACCACATTCCACACAAAGCATTTCACTAGTACCTTCCTTAGTTCTTTTTTCCAGAGGTCCGCAGAAGGTGCTCCTATTTCTATTAAAAGCTTCCTTGATCATTGCTATCCTCTTTTTGACTTCCTGGCGGTAGCTCGTGTTACTGCTTCCTATACCCCAAGTATCTGAAGCTGTCCACTTGCTCTGCTGCGTCGTTTCGAATTCGCAAGTTTACCTTCTTCATTTTTCTCCCCATGACCATGGTCTTCGTCTTATTTGCATTTATCTTCATCCCATACCGTTCTCAGCTGTCATTTAGCTCCTGTAACATATCCCTCAGCATAATATCCTCTTCTCCAAACAAAGCTATATCAGCAAATCTTATGCTCTTTATTCTTCTTCCTCCTACTATCACTCCTTCCATGTTCTGAAAACAGTTCTTCACTAAATTGCTCAAGTAAATGTTGAACAGGATAGGTGATAATGGAAAAACTTGTCGTACCTACTCCTCTCTCTACTTCACTTCCTTCTGAAATTTGTTCTCCTATCTTCACTTTGACTTGTTATTTCATATAAAGGTTACAGAAGAGCCACTTCTTTTTCTAATCCACAACAATATTCTTCAGGTTCCCCATTACTTTAATCCACTCTACCAAACGCCTTTGCGAGACCTACAAGTAGCCTACTTTATACACATCTTTAATCTAATATGACAGTTTGGGTGTTTAATTTACTTTTCTATGTGCACTCACATCCACTGCAAAACAACGACCTCAAGGAGCACTGCTACTCTTTGCAACGTTGCAACACGTTACATTTCGTATTCTCAAAACTATTGGACGTATCAAAAAACTTATTTGACAAAACTTGTTCGCAATGACTTGATCTATTACCTCTGTGAATTAGTGTAATAGGTTCCCTTCCACCTGTATTCGTGCGGTGAATGCGCCCGTCTGTAATGTGTAGGAGAAGGTAGTTCAATATCTTGCACCGTTGACTCTCTCCAACGCACCGTTTGGCAGAAGCAGTGTGTGACGGAGAGACGGGCGAATTAGAAACGAGCTGCGAGTAGTGCCAACACAAACACGTTCTGCGGGGACTCGAGTCCTGACCCGCGCTCTCGGCTGTCGTCCAATCATGCACGCGTGCAATACGACCTGCTTGTCAACAGAAAGTAGATCCTGTTTCGTGTACTCTAAACGTTTCCAGTTTATTAGAGAATCTCACTGTTCGATTAACTCATAAATTAAGTTATTACTTTTTCTTATAGATTTTATCCCAGTTTAAATAAACATGTACTAGTCGTTAAAACTTAACTGAGGAATATTGCTGGAGAATCTTTTAAGTGTATTGTAAATATTTATAATTCAAATAAATATATCACTATTGCATTGATTAAGGCTGACTGAGTGGAAGAGAAGGCCTTATGGCCTTAACTCTGCCAACGAAAATAAAACATTCTAAACATTCTATACGTAAGCCGAAAGATTACTTCTTCGATGAGCTGAAATGCAATATTAGTGTTTCCACACTCTCATCTCCCGCTATAAGGCTAACACTATGTTGACGTCAGTAGTGACGTATTTTGTGACGTATGTTTAAGTTCGTAAAACTTCAGAAAGAATTGATTTCTATTTTTCACTTTAGATGAAAAGTTCGCTTTCACGATTACAAAAGTCTAGGCTAGATATCTTTGAACACCAATGTACAGTCGAGTCTACTGAAAATGTGATCACTGCCTAAAACATCTTTCAGGTTTAGTAAAATAAACGTTTTAAAAGAGATGTGTAAATGAACAAGAACGATAAATTAGTTTAATATTCTTATTTCTTTTCGTAACGTTTATTATACGTCCATCATTTTGCACATTATTGAATAGTGTGAAGAAAAATTTCAGTGCAAGTCCATACGAAATAAGAGAAAGATTCTTCTTCTTCTTCTTCTTCTTCTTCTTCTTCTTCTGTCACTCTTTATAGGCTAACAGCCTGCTTTTATCTACTGTCAGTCGAACCATCTTTTCCGAGGTTTTTCCGGACTTCTTCCTGTTGGTGAATTGTCTCTAACAATCTTCATAATCCTGGAGATATGATTATTCCATTCCATTCTTCATCTGGTCATGTATTCTTTTATCGTTTGAATGTCACACTGCTCTTTAAAAGTCTGGTTGCTTAACATGTTCGAGTCTTGTTTTCTCTACTATTTATCTCAAGGTATTAATTTCTTTTGTTTCCATGATTTGTTCAATTGTTGTTGTATCTGCTCATAGTTCAGATGCATAAGCAAGGACAGGCCGTATGACTTTAGTTTGTTATCTCAGACATTTATAGTCATATTGTATCTTTGAGATATTCAGAAAATCTTCCGGTCTTATATGCATGTTGTCAGACTGCAGTGTACCATTACCGGAATTTCTTTTTTATACTCTCACTCATAATTTAGACTCTGTAATAGAAGGGGGATATCATCCTCAGAGTGGATCAATGCCATAAAGATGTCCACAAACATCGCAGCAGTACGATCTGTGCCAGATCGTTCCTTCCAAGATCAAAACCGTCGTCATCCAGGATGCAGCGAAGTAGAAACACTTGGGCATGTTTTGGGTTATTACCCTAAATGAGAACTACTGAGGAATAATCGCCACCATAAAGTGAGAAGTTCCATCGGAACCACTCTTCTGAAGGAGGTTTACGAAGAAGTGCACTGCTTGGCTGAGAAAGGGTCAACGAAAAGAGCAGACATTATAGCCATCGATCGCCGGAATCAAAGAAGCCTTATTCTTGACCCACTGTCCGTTTTGAGAAGGATGATCAACAAGCCAATAACGTTAACGACGAAAAGAAATCTATTTACAATCCATGTTTCCTCACTTCAGTGAGAGATACAAAATGAATATCAATACATGGGAAGTGAAATGGCTTATTTTTGGCGTTAGGGGAACGTCATTTATGTTAACCAAAACCATTCTCCTTTCTCTTGAATTTTCTAATGAGGACATTAACAAAATTTATCTAATGGTATTGAGAGATTCATTATCCATTTTACACAATCACTTATATAACACTACGTAATATATTTTTTTTTACTTCATTTCATTACTCTTTATTGTATTTTCATCTCATGTTTCTCTGAAACCAAGTTATACTTTATTTTTAAATTTATCATTGTCCCGTATTCTCTCCGCAAATCATATTGTATTTTATCTTTAAGTTAACCTCTGCTTTGTATTCTGGATCCTAGTGGTCAGCCGTAGATGTCGGCCAGATGTCCCAGATTGTGGAATTTTTGTGTGTTTTTCTGTCAATCCAATTTACATCTAAGTGGCTTCTTGCTATTAAGAAAGATATTTATAGAAAATAGTTTCATTTATTGAAATTAAACACTAGTGTGCGACAATAGACTGGCAGTCTCCGTCAACTCTATAGTTCCTTAATGTTACGGGCTTATACTGACTGAGGATTACCATAGGTTCCTCTGTAGCTCCTTCAGTTTGAGCACAACCTTTTGAATCACCCAGTAATGTAGGTAGTGATAGTGATAGTGATGTGGTGGCAGTGCTGGTAGGATAGTGTTAATGTTAACGTTGATGACGATAAGATGATAGGTCTAAGAGTAATGAATGTAGTAATGGTAGTGGCGGCGCGGCGGTGTGATAGATAAATAATTTTAGCCCACTAAATATAATTCAGTCTGTGTGTCGTGATTCAGGTGAACGGGCACGAGGTCCCTGTAACAGAGCCGGCCCACGTGGCTGTGTATGATCAGGCATCCCTGCTGGAACACAGCTGCCGCCCCAACTGCGCCAAGAGCTTCACGTCAGAGGGGGGTCTCATCGTGCGCACCATGGAGCCCGTGCTCAAGGGACAGCATCTCTCTATCTGTTACACAGACGCGCTATGGGGCACGGCCAACCGTCGGCACC
Organism: Periplaneta americana; assembly: GCF_040183065.1. Taxonomy (NCBI): domain Eukaryota; kingdom Metazoa; phylum Arthropoda; class Insecta; order Blattodea; family Blattidae; genus Periplaneta; species Periplaneta americana. The sequence goes on from NC_091132.1 coordinate 69,542,096, forward strand.
ATCTTGCGGAGACAAAGTTCTTTTGGTGCCGCTGCACTCGTTGTGCCGATCCCACCGAATTTGGCACACACTTCAGCGCCATCCGCTGCCTCGAAAAGTAAGTTTCTGATATAGTTCTGAACCTATTATAAAGTAACATGATCACGGTAATGCAGCAATAATAGAACAAGATGAACTAGATACTGAAAATTAAATTAGATTTATTTCCATTTTACGAAATGCAACAAATAGGTATAAAAATTCACAAATTTTGATGATAAAATAAATACAGTGTATACATTTTATCTTTCCACGCTCGCGTGTTTGCAGCTGGGCTGTGCTCTGTCGCATAGACTTTACATGCAATCACAGGAATTCTCTAAAATCTCATTTTTTTTTCAGTTAATTTGCATTCTTGTAAATAAATCTAAATCAAATAAACTATGAAACAATGAAACTAGAAAAAATCTAAATACAAGATTCAAATTCTAAGAGATCGGAATTTAAAATATCTCAACTTGGAAATGCAAACATTTTTATCCAAAAGGTCTAATCTAAATACATATAGTGTTGCCAGAAAGTTTAGGGATGCCTTATAATTCTTATAAAATGCTGCCCTGGCCTTAAATTATTAAAGAAACTAACAATGTTTTTAAATGTTGATTAACAATAGGAAAGACTAATTACTAATGCAATTTCGGTATTTACATGATGACTCTTTGTCCTTATTACATTTTCAGTATTAAAGTTGGTCCACACCTGTGGAGTAACGGTCAGCGCGTCTGGCTGCGAAACCAGGTGGCCCGGGTTCGAATCTCGGTTGGGGCAAGTTACCTGGTTGAGGTTTTTTCCGGGGTTTTCCCTCAACCCAATACGAGCAAATGCTGGGTAACTTTCGGTGCTGGACCCCGGACTCATTTCACCGGCATTATTACCTTCATTTCATTCAGACGCTAAATAACCTAGATGTTGATAAAGCGTCGTAAAATAACCAAAAAAAATAGTATTAAAGTTGAAAATGAATGAATAACTAATTTGTGCACGATTCTCAACTGTTGCTGAATGACGTAGGATATATTACTCTTTAACTTAGTAAAGCTGAAATATTTGTAAAAACATTTCTTTGTGAATATCCTAGCAGTTTCTAAGGTTTGAAGTTGTAAAATAAATTGGGAAATTCTGTTATTAGTCGGTTCATCTGTAACTGCTGAATGAAGGAAGTTATACCTATGAGGTTTGTACAGCTGCGTCCACCCCTACCACTGTAATCCCAAGGAACGCAGCTCCATTCAACAGTTAAAAACGAACCGACCAATAACAAAATGTCCCATTTTTTTTTAAAACTTCAAATCTTAGAAACTGTTACGACATTCAAAAAGAAAATTTTTTACTGATATTTCATCTTTACTAATTTGAAGAGTAATACAGTATATCCTACATCATCCAGCAACAGTTGAGAATCGTGCACGAATTAGTTATTCATTCATTTTAAAATTTAATACTGAAAATGTAAGATTTTTTATTCTGTTTGAAAAATATAAATTGTCTCTAAGGACTAATAGTCACCATATAAATACCGAAAGTTCACTAAAAATAGTTTTTTCCTCTTGTTAATCAACAGTTAAAAAGATTGTTAGTTTCTCTAGTAATTTAAGGCCAGGGCAACATTTTATAAGAATTATAATGTGTCCCTAAACTTTCTGGGAACACTGTATTTAATGAACCTTCCAAGATGTACTCTTCATAAATCTAAAAAATCTTACATAAACAAAAAATCTAATGCAAATTTTAAAATGTAATGAAGTTTAAAAAGTGTAATGTAGGTTATTCTAAAAATGTAATTTAACCTAAATATAAATATCTTAAACTAAAAAATCTAATGCATATTAGAATACATTATTATGTATAATAAGTGCTGCAGTTGGAAACAAATTTTAGGGGTTACTGTTGAAATCTCCTTGGTCAGACTAGACTCTGTATGGATTCATACAACATTTATTTTCCAAGGTTACTTCTTCGTCATGCAGCCGCCTCTGCAAACCTCCTTCCAGACCGCAGCCACAATTGCACATAAGGCAAGGAATTAAACACTGACACTGGTGGCCCAACGCTTTTTAGGAACAAAAATCTAAGAACTTTTTTACTGGAAGAATATTCCTTTTCTTAGTGCAGATATCGTTCATTACAGTAATGATTATTCACATTATTTAATTGAAATTGGAATAAAATTTATAATATGTAACTGGACTCAAGATTCTTGAACGCACGAAAAGTAACAGTATTTCCCTCCTCTAGCTTTACGTCCGAGCGAGTTTTAAAATTAGCGAATCAGTGCAGCAGAATTCTTGAGGTGCCACATCATAAAATTAGTGTTATGCGAAGGCATCTACGCAAGTTTTGAAATTAGCGAACAAGTGTAGCAGATTTCTTGAGGCGCCATGCCATAAAATTAGTAGTAATTACTTATAGAAATAACACGGCAATATGCAAGCTTGAAATCAACAAATCGCAACTACTCCTGAAGTGCCAGACCATGGTTTTCGATAAAACAACTAATAGACAAGCGTTTAAACAAAGGATATGAGATGCCAGCCGCTATTTTTATGCCAGATATCAAAATAAAAATGTTTTTCAAATAGCTAACATCCTCCATTTCAGAGTCTATTAAAAATTATTTAAACATAATTAATGTATTGTGAATTTTATTAGTAACAACAATGTAATTTAGTCGCCACAATAATTCCTTTCTACAATTCGCCTTAAACGCTCTCGTCAACAATTGGATTTTCACTCAACACAGTATTTGTTATAGCACTCCACCGACGACAATGACAATTTACTTGGACTAGTACGAACAACAATGAACTGTTAATCTTAACTAATATTTACAAAGCACTATTTACAAATCAGAACTATCAGTTCTGATTTCACAGTTCTTCTATCTCAGTCACTCGAGTTCACAGTATCTCGAACCACAGACCTTCAGAGACAGTTCACTGTACTCGAACTCGGGTCCCTCCAACTGCGGCCACTGCACTCGAACTCAGGCCTTCGGATGCTGACGCAGATGCGGACGCACACTCGAGTCGAACTCCGGCTGGCTTGCTTGCTCTGGCTTACTCACTGACTGAATAACTGAAAAACTCTGCTCTAGTTCGCTGGCGCTTCTTCTTTTATAGCAAAATCATAGTTGCGAGAACCTTCTACAGGTGTGTAGAGAATTATCTGGATATCTCCACTTCGACGCATTTCTGGAAGGGTCGGGAAGGTCCATTCCCCCTTACTCCGCATGCAGCAGTTGCGCGTGCACTCTCCCCTCGTCGCATGGGCCTTTCCCTTTCCCCTCGTCGCGCCGTCCCTCATGCTTCATGAAGCCCGCGCGATATGCTCTCTCGCGGGACGCTGGTCGTGAGTTCGAATCTCACGTCGCTGTCACATTATTTTCGAGTATATATTTTTTTTCCGGTGCGGTAACAGCGAGTTTCTATATTAGATGGTACGGCGTACCGGTCCGTACCGGCCCAACTACAGCACTGTGTATAATACAGGGACATCATTTTATTTTTACTTCAATTTTTATTGTACCTGAGTTTTTTAATGTACTTCACTCCCACCCCCTCTACTAATGAAGTTCAACAGTCCTCCACACAGATCCAAGACCGCATATACAGTCATAGTAGCCTTACGGTCATGGTAAACAGTACGTTCCAAAAATATGTTCACGTTTTCCAGTGACGAAAGAGCTTTCAATATTGAATCATTTTCGCACAGGTACTGTCGTCCATTTCCCTACGTCGTATCCTGGTTTCCCCCACGAGCTTTTATTCGCCAGCTAGTGGCTGGGCTGTCTTAGCTCTTTTCTGAGAACATTAATTTCTGTTAGGAATCGGACGTCTACGTAATATTATACGACTGTTTAAAATAACTTAAGTAAAAGGGCCTCGTTAAGCAATTAACTGTCACGTGATTTCGTCCCTTTCTACGACCATACGACATAGGACGGACAGTAGATAGCATGTCTGAGTAATTTTATCTTTTCGGCTCGGGCAGAAGTGAAGATTGAATTTACAGTACGTAAGGTACTCTTTTATAGAGTAGGTACAGAATTATTTCAACATGAGTTACTAGCACGAAGGACGAAACTGGTAATTGGAATTAGGTACAATAGTCTATAGTGCGATAATATGCACAAAAGAACTGAAGCCTGTATCGAAATGGACGGCTACCATTTTCAAAAATGTGTTTAAATATCCATATTATGATTATTTTTCACATTGCATAATGAATACATCCAAATGGACAGCTCAGTTGGTGAGTAAAAACCCTCATTGTTAATACTGTACTGTATTTTGATAAAAAAAAAACCTAATGAAAATGATCAAACTCAAAAGCGCGATATTTCCTATTTTACGTAAATGATTGAACTACTTTTCTTCCCTCTTATACCTAGTAAAGTGATTTGTTTGTACATTACGCCAGTATCATCGCACTCCAGTCGTGGAAGGGGGCAGCAAACGGCGTTGATTCAGAGATATAGCCAGGTTAATATTAAAAATGTTAGTAAAAATAAAATGATGTCCCTGTATAATAAAGTGTAATTGAGCATATTTTGTTTTTAGGCCGTGCGAGGGTTTCATGCTCCCAGAGAACAGCCTCTCGGAGGAGAGAGAGTTGGAGAAGGCGTCGTGGCGGTGCGCGCGGTGCTCAGCGCTGGTGCCTGCGCGCCAGGTTTTGGGCGTGCTGGAGCGTGTGGGTGTGGCGCTCACCAGTATGCAGAAGGGCGATCCACGTGCGTGTGAAAGGTTCCTCTCCCAATTTGCACCAGAGCTGCACCCCAATCACTATTATCTCACAGACGTGAGGCTCGCCCTAGCGCAGCTGTACGGTCAAGACAGTGACGTGGGCCTGCCGGGTGTCTCGGACCACGACCTGACAGAGAAGATCTCTCTGTGCCGCCAACTGCTCTCATTAGTGAACGCTTTGGTACCTGGTATGTGTCATAATTAGAGACCAGATTTATAGGTTTTTACCTATTTTTTCCTACTTCTATATTCATAATTTCTTAGATAATTTTCCGAATTATGTTCATAAGCAGAGACTGGAAGTTTAGGCATTATGAATCATTAAAATAGGTAGGCAAAAAGGCATCATAAATAGCTTAAATACGCAATGAAAGGCAATTACAAAAACCTTGCACTAGACCCACAACCTTGCACTTTCCACAAAGGGATTTCGGCAGCAAGAAAAGCTTTACATAAGTCGAATGCAAATTGAGATTTTCGACTCGATGTTGCAATTACTGTTGGAAGCAAAGAAATCTTCTTCCCAGTAGCCTTGGAAAGTGCATTTTTGTGTTTGGTTGTACTGATATGTTGCGATATGAAATATTTCTTTCCGTAGTTCACTGACTGCTCACATATTTTGCATGTAAGTACTTTACCGTCAGTACAAAATACGTCGGATCCAAAAGTATTAACGTAACTTTGCAATTTACTGCGTAAAGGAACACTGAATTTCGGCATCTTGCTGCTATAGTCGCAACGCTGTTATTACCGGCGTGACTCATCTTCTTTGCTTACGTCTTAGGAAGTGAAGGCTCTATAAAGTCTAGATAGTTGGTAGTATCGTTCGCCATTTTTGTTCCTTCGTTGCCGAGCTACCATACGAGGAATCTATTTGCCACACCGTTAAACATTATCATGTCGTAGCTCCTATGATAATAAATCAAACGCACTATAATTCAGCAAATAATTGAGCGGCAAATAACGTCTTCGTGTGCTTTCTGCGAACACCAACGAAAGAGCCAAAATGGCGGGCGATTATATTAAATATTTATCGAGTTTTAAGAAATTAATAACGTCTTCCTCAGCGAATCACAAGACGCACACGTTTAAATGTAGCCGATCTGCAACGCGATTGGCTGCCGGGAATTAGAGTGAAGGGACTATAGCTACAACAACGTCGCAATGAAAACTGAAAGAAAAATCACCGTTAAAAATAACGTTAGACCCACACTCATTGTTGCCTTGTCAAATAAACACAAGCGATAATTAAAACGATCACTGTTATACTTTTTTGCACGGCAGCACTCATTGTTGCAAAGAGAATATGAACTGAGAGACAATAATATACATTCGGTGAAGTCACTTTCATTGTAGCGGTTATAGAAATAAATTAAAATATACTTGTAGGCAATTTCTAATAATAAATTAATAAATAATAGATAAATAATAAAATAAAGGCCAAAAAAGGCATTTATATTGTAAATTAGGCATTTATATTTGAAGAGGCAGAAACGGGCAACATAAAACTGTGACGTTTCAATCACAAAGGTAAAATTCGTACAGATTTACTTTAAAAAGGCATTCTGCCAAATTTCCGGTCTCTGGTCATAAGAGTCGCATATACGAGGGTCATACTGAAAATCATGAGCAACCCACTGTTGTAAATCTTAATTTTTATTTTTTAGACAAACCAGGTACATCACCTTAATCTACAGACTTTTCTGTCACTTTTCAACATAGTCTCCATTTCTTTGCATACATTTTTCCCGCCATTCTGTAAGTCTGAAAATTCCCTTGCTGTAGAAGTCGGTTTCATCTTCCCGAAAACACTGACGCACTGATTTCCGGATGTCCTCCAACGTCTAGTAGCGTTGGCCTCGCAGTTGCTCCTTTACAGAACAGAAAAGATGGTAGTCGGAGGATTCAAAATCGGGACTGTAGGGAGATTGTTCTGAAATGTTCTGATTTTCTCTACGGTGACACGATCAGTGTGAGGCCACGCGTTATCGTGTTGCAGGATGATCTTCTTTCCAGAGCGTTTTTCGCGCAATGCACGACAGAGCTTCAATACTGTCTGAATATAGCGGACAGCACTTATGGTCTGTCTAGGTTCAAGAAATTCAACCAAAATGCATCCCAGAACTCACCAACTCTTTCCTTGTTGCGTTCCGTGGAGGCAGTTCGAGGGCGACCGCTACGAGGCTCATCTTGGATACTTGTGTTCCCATCTTCGAAATGTTTCACCCATCTCCTAACACTGCTGGCGCCCATGCACACATCTCCGTATGCACGCTGTAGTCTGAGGTGAATTTCAGCAGCAGATTTTTCTTCTTTAACAAGGAATTTAAAGACAGCACACTGTCGAAACGAACCATCGTTGTCGACCATTTCGCAAACATTGCCTATGGTCATATGATAGAGGTTAATGACGTCACAATATGTCAATACATAGTGTAAAGTTTGTAGATTATGATGATATAATATTTTTGTTACATTGTTGAAATTGAAATTACAGCAATGTGTTGCTCTTGACTTTCAATACGACCCTCTGTATGTACATTTTGTTGAACCTAAAAAAGAAACTAAATTGGACTTTAAGAACTGAAAAAGTCTAAATCATAATTAATATGTATATTTCTACATTTACTGTTTTTTATATAAATATATTTAGAAATTTCAATATATCTTATAATGTTTATTCTTTTCTGCACTGGAAAAGACGACCTTCAGTCTTTTGTTGTTTTAGATAAAATGGTTAACAGGGAATTCCATCTTTCTTTGCACAGCAAGCGGTCCTTCAGAGCTTCAACTTCTGAAAGACACTGATTGAGATTGTATGTATCTTGGAATTTCCTCTGATCGCAGACATGGCATGCCAATAGAAGGGTATGAAATGACTGAACTTTTCCCTCGGTGGTACAGATGGAATCATTTCTAATCCATTGTCGTAATATGACTTCACTTATGGCATAGCTTAACAAAGCACAAAATGTAAAAATTCAATGTTAACACCAGAAGCACCAGAACAAGACAGACTACACAGATTATCGCACCCACACATAATACTACATCATAAATACAGTGCGATCAAGAAGTCTCTCCGCAGTGCTTGTGTAGCTATGGTGCAGTTGAGAATCCACTAGGCAGAGAATTCAAGTGGCAACACTGGCCGCTAAGCATATGATAGACGGGGGATGTGAGGTTGTCAAACTGGAATTAACGGGAAGTGGCAACTTTCTACAGGATTACGTGCCAGCTTTATATAGGATTACTAGAACGAATGGAGTTGCGGAGGGACTTTTCGATCGCACTGTATATTGAGCATAGTAAAGCTATGCATCTGTTTTATTTCGTATTTTTAGAGATCTTATATTTTATGAATCAGTAAGACTATTTAATGTCATATTAAACCATTTTGCAGGCTTAATAAAATGATCTCATCTCTTAATAATAATAATAATAATAATAATAATAATAATAATAATAATACATGAACAAAAACTCTTTCCTAATGAAATTGTGTTTTTTCATTCCCATTTCATTTCATTATTAAATTATCTAAGGCGAAAATACAAATTTACAAACGTGATCAAATTACGGTAGAAAATTCCAATTTCTCAGTGAGGACGATGCAGAGAGAGTTGGAATGGCAATCTAACCTAATTTCTGCTATCGCATCGTTTGTTGCAGCTGAGCACCGCGTAAGGGGCGTACTCATGTTCGAGCTGCATGCGGCCGTTGCCGAAGTGGCGAGAAGAGCATCCAACAAGGGAAGACTTGATCCCTTGGCTCTCAGAGACAGTCTATTGGTAAGTACAATACACATTCGTTCACGCTTCAAAATCACTACTATCTTCGAGGATTAGACTGTAAGCTTGTTTCCACTCCAAGCAAAACGAACGGGGATAACGTGGGGTTAACGCAAGGTCCCCCCCCCAGCCGTTATAGCTGGCTTCTGAAACCGACTTTAGCTACCTACTCCAGCTCTCCAAATTAATCACAATACTGGGTGAGCACGGATTCTATAGCTTACACTGGCCGAATTTTCATGAAAAATTTTTCATCCTTTTAGGGTAGGCCTACTAAAACCAGCGCTCATTCCATATCGCTAGTCTACACTCTATACCAGATGTCTTTGGAGTAGACCATAGCAAGGGTCTCCATGCATCTCATGTTATCGCTGCGCTCCCATTGGTTGGCGAGTCATTACTTAGCTGAGAGCGTTGTAGACACTAGCGCGTGCATATCCTGGTTACCAGACGGTATTCAGAGACGCGTCCACTACTGCAGTTCTATTGCGTCTAGCATCTGTGCGGTATATGAGCAGACGACAGCAGTACAACTAGTGACTGATGTAAGAAGGTATGTTCAAAGACACATTACTTTAATTTTCACTTTTCGTTATATGAACGTAGTCGGTCACTTAATTCATACACAAACATCTAGGGTGCTATTCATAGACATTTCGCAGCACGCGCTACGAGCGTACTAAGCTAGCCCCGGCTATCTACTGGTTACTTGTACAGAATTCAAATCATATCCTATCACTAACTCTGGTTTATGAATACGAAAAACTCTGATCATCCACCGGAAACCCGCGCTAAAAATGTCTATGAATACGGCCCTTAATATCGTGTGAACCGCACTCTCTTGCATTTCGTTCCGTTGCTTATATCTGCTCCAAAGACATCTGGTATAGAGTGTAAGTCATGATACCTTAGAGCAGTGGTTCCCAACCTATGGTCCGCGGACCCTTGGGGTCAGACTTATAAGATACAGAGTTTACCAGGAATGAGATCACCTGAAGGAATTGTTTTAGTTTGCAAGTCTAGCCTATCTGTTACTTCAGATTTTTAAATTCTTTGAATTCAATATTCAGGGTCCAGCTTTAGGTATTCATCGTTCAGAATAGGATTGAAGAAATGATAAAGAAATCACACTGGTGGTCTAGCTGTGTTGTCAATCGAGAAGTCGATTGATTTCCCACTCTAAGCAACTTTCTAGCAACAAATGGTGATGAACTCTTGTTCTATATCTTTGAGAGAATGAAGAACATCCTGATTTATTAACATTAAAATTAAGGGAATATTTTCCTTTCTGCAATTGAAAACAAAATTGGGTGAAAACTCTTCTGTGTGACAAAAAATAGTTCGCCTGTCAAAGAAGGAAAGCTAATTATTATTATGTTCTGACTCCAGCTTAAAAATCGTGTTTCCCACAACGACCCTGTCGCAATATTATCTACATTTACCCATGTATCCCCATGTTTTCCGATCTACAACATAACACCTAAACGTCATAGGCAATATCAGCAATATTAGCGATCCCAATAACAACCTTACAGCAAGTCTAAGAAACTAATTTCCTTTTTCTCAGGAAAACGTGAAAGGTCTATATTTGTATTTAATTGTGTAAAAAGCTTGAAATTGTATTCAAAAGCTAAAACTAAAATTTAATATCGCTACTAATTCATTAAGGATATTTAATTCACTACATGTGGAAGCAAAACGCTTATCATGGTATGGACATCTTCAAAGAATATCTGCTGATCGATAGCCTAGAAAGATTTTTAATTGGATTCCCCCTGCCTGTATGTAGGCAACAATTTCGCAACTGTCCACAAGAAGCATATCTAGAGGGGCTCTTATTTACTGCACATGCGCAGTGTGTTGTAAGCGAAATTTATAAAATAGGGGAGCTCCAAATTTTATTTACGCATCTGTACATAAGAAAATGCACAAATAACTTATTTCAGTTATAGGGACAGAAAAAAGTGGATGTCCCCTAAGAAGATGCTTTTGAATACCCAATGGTATTTTGAACGCTCTATAGTAGCCTTGGTTTCAACGGTTATTCAGTGTCGTATAACCAGTCGTCTTTGTGATAAACGTAATATGCAAGCACTTCTTTTCTCAAACCGATTTAATAGCGCTGGCCTTCTATGCTCGAGGTTGCAGGTTCGATCCCGGCCCAGGTCGTTGGCAATTAAGCGTGTTTCATTGCGACAGGCTCATGTCAGTAGATTTACTGGCATGTAAAAGAACTCTTGCGGGACAAAATTCCGGCACACCGGCAACGCTGATATAACCTCTGCAGTTGCGAGCGTCGTTAAATAAACCATAATTAAAAAAAAATTCCAATCGATTTGTTTTCAGATCGTGATGGAAAGCAAATTTTGCTTGTGCAAACATCTAAGCAAATACAGTGGACTCTCCTAAGTTCGACTGAACAGAATTGAAATTTCATCCAATAAGGGTAGTGGTGTGGCAAGTGAAATGAATAAAAATTCTTATTGGTTATCCATCAACGAATACAGTACTGTACTTGCATTTCCTGCCCGTCCCGAGACTTGTGTATGCGCTTCTAGTACCACAGTGGGTTTCTACAGTTCCGTCTCACAAACGGCACAATTCTCTAATAGAAAAAGAAGAGTTCATTAATTTAAAATCAGTGATTAAATATGGATGTCCTAAACAATAAAATATTCTGTTTTCCTTTAACAAAAGTATCACTACAAGACACAGAACCAAATCCCATTCAAATGGCAAACCCATTTCTTAGTGCCCGTATAGGGGCGTGTCTAATTCTCCTACGTAAGCAGTCGAACTATTGAATGTCGAACTTGTTTTCTGTCGAACTTAAGTGCTTCCACCGTACATGAATGGGTAAGGACAGGTTTGTACAAATCGGAATGTGCATATAAACGGTATTCTACCGTCAGAACAGTGCAAATAGCTATAACGGAAAGGAATTAAGCTACATTTATAGACTTGTACAAATAGCTCACTTGTTATAAAAATATTACATCTTTCTTGAAACACTTTTTAATTATGCCTACTGATAATTTTGACATAATCCGATAATATTTTCTCCTCTTGTTATTGAAGAAAAAAACTAGAATTTCTACCGAGGTGCAATGGTAATTTCTTGCCACTGTGCTGAACATGGAAGGAGGTAGACTTTGCGAGACAGAAGCTCACTTGGCAACATTGTCAATGGGCTTAGAAATAAATAATAACAACGGTTATGTTTGTAAGTACGCTAAAATCATTGGACCATTTCTTCGTACCTATAGCTAATATTAAGAAACAGCCGTTACGCGCCGTAGCGGACGAGCTCGCCTCCAGATTTCTTCATATCATAAAGAAAATATTATTGCAGGAAAGGGCAGGCGCTTTCCTCCAGGAAATGTTACAGTTGGCTACAGAAACAAGCGGAAATCACGTGACCCGTTCCGGTATAAGGGCTTTTCGAAATCACCGTTTGTGTAGAAGCACCTAAAAACGCTCGGTTCCAAGTAATTGCCGTTTGAACTGAATTTAAAATCTTTTTACTGCATTAAAACCACTATGATGTTCATAATGGATATTTTTTCTGATCTTTTAACGATTCACCATCATAATCACTCTCGCCATTTCTGCTACCAATGCCAACATTATTATCACTATCACAGTCCAAAAATAAACTATCGACATGGCTATCACTATCGCTATTAATGTCATATGTCGCACTCCCACTAAAATAGTGTCGTAATTCGAAAATTGTGATCTGTAAAGATAAGCTATTCCCTAGTAAAATACTGCTGTAAAAATATTTTAATAAATAAGTACCAAAACCTTTCACAATCTACTCTTTTACTGTTAGAATCTCATACCTCCAAACAGTAAAACAGTGCTGGAAAAAATTTACGAAAATAATATGTGATTTTCGACATACGACAGTATTTTACTGGGAGTACAATGTGTTCAACTCCGGTTAGTAACAGAGAACTTCTCAATATATTTAATTATTTTATATACAGAGCTTTCATTTCAAAACTTTCCAGTCTAAATAACTATTTAAATTGAATTAAATTTAAACAAAAAACATATCAATTTAGATATTGAGGGGGAATTCTGAAACCAGGCTTAATTGCATTTTAGGTTTCACCTTTCATCCCCAGCTACTCCCAATTTCAAATTTCAAATGGCACCCCTATATTTTTAAACTTAAATATGAAAGAGCATTCAATTGTTTACACACCTCATTCATTTGTTTTAGCATCTTTTATTTTCTATCGTCGTCTGGCAACCTGTATTTTTGTTATTGTCAATTTATTGTAGAATGAAAACACAGCTTATTTTGTGTAATTTTCTAAATTTAATCAATAATGATGATTTATGTTCTCTCTTGAAGGATATACACCATTTTAAAATAACTTAGTACACAAACACAAGTATTACATGAAATGCCCAATAAGTTTTTGTAGCTTTATTCTCTTCTTTCAATAATTTATTATTATAAAACACTGTTCCTTTAAATTGACTGAGCATATTGGCAATTCAATCAATGGCTTCCCCAAAACACGCTATGAAATGTTTAATATAAAACAATTTTTATCTCGAAAAGGAAGCAAAAACGAGCAAAATTGTATTAAACTATTTTGTTTAAAATATCTCAAGTAATAACTCCCTAAAATTAATGACATTACTTACGGTTCACTCCGTATACCTGGAACTTGGTATAAAGAAGGTTAATACAAAAGGGACAAGCATTAAATTTAGAAATCCACTTAATGAAATAGATGTCTCAAAGTTCACAGACTGAAACATGACGCTGCTTTGTAAGTTGGTGTAGGCCTATAGGCGTAACAATTCAGCAGCATGTTCAAGATTTCTGTCATCTGTTCATTATTCTTGAGTTGTTTTCCTCTGTATTGCTGTCAAATCGTATAATAACCCGATATGTCTGTATTTGTACTTGCGTTGCTCGTGGAGACTGCCTATGTTAACAAAACCGCAAGGGAACCTGAACGTAATATTCATGCTACAAGATACTATTGTGAATAAAGTGGCCGGTCCTAAGAGTTTTCTCTCACACGTTATGTGATACTGATGTTCATGACATACAAATTAGAAACCTTCTGATCTGGTGGGAAAAGTATGGCAGAAATACTTAAGTTTGACTTTTTATCATTCCGACTGCATATTCACAACGCTCGGAGACGAAACCAAGGTTTGTTTATGACGTGTGGGTCAATGACAAGGGAAAGATGCTTATTGTTAGTCATGTCTCTTTCTTAAATCGTTTAGCTAACGACGCTATATCAAGAATGCTTTTATCTAGTGTCAGTAGAATAGGTGGCAACGAAATATTTGTATGTATGTATGTATGTATGTATGTATGTATGTATGTATGTATGTATGTATGTATGTATGTATGTATGTATGTATGTATGTATGTATGTATGTATGTATGTATGTATGTATGTATGTATGTATGTATGTATGTATGTATGTATGTATGTATGCATGCATGCATGTATGTATGTATGTATGTATGTATGTATGTATGTATTATGTATGTATGTATGTATGTATGTATGTGTATGTATTTATTCACACTGCAATGGGTATATACCCGGTGGTAGTGGTAACTAATTACACTCAATAATGACAATAATAAACACAATTAATAAAAAATACAATTAATAATAATACTAATAATTAATACTACTACTACTACTACTACTACTACTACTACTAATAATAATAATAATAATAATAATAATAATAATAATAATAATAATAGCTAAACGAGTCCGAGAATTCGCCAGAAATTACCTAAAATTCGTCTTACAGTTGGGAGAAACTTCAGAAAAAACTAACATGATAGATTGTCCATGAGGGATCTAACCCACGCCCGAGCTAAGTCTCGAAGCACGAGATCCGCTCGTTGTCCCAAGATCACGCCAGTGGCCATGCCTCTGTTAAATGAAAAATAACAACTTAAAATGAAGTGTGTATTTTATAAAAAAAATATGTTAGTGTGCAACGTATATATTCGAACTACACTAATAAAAAATTGAAAGAATTCTTTGGAACGGAAATTCGACTTCGGTTGCTATGAAAATGTTTCACTTACTCATATCCCATAAACTCAACAATGTGAATGAGTCCAACCCTATACTCAAGAGGAGTTCGCATATACAGGGTGAAAGGGGACCGTTGCACCAACATTTAAGAGGTGATTCTACATATTAAAAATGTAACAAAACTTTTATTCACTTTTCCTTCGATGAAGTACCGTTAAGTATGGAAAAACAGTGTTTTCCCAATGTTTGTAGCACTTCATTTCGGTAATGGCCGGATGATTGCTATACAAGTAGTTAGGTAAAAATATTCTGAACAGTTCATGTCTTGAATCTTTTTTTTTTTCTTCTTTTCCATATCAAACCGTTTAGTCATGAGTTTAAATTGAATAATTAATTATTATTATTGCGAAAATCGTTAAAATAAATCTTGCAACGCTGCGTCCTTCGTGCGTCACCGACTGAGTACAGTAGGTTATTGCAGTAGTCGTGATATTGCCAAATGCTTCATAGAATGATAACGATTTCCTCTAAAATGGTGAATGTTGGAGAAAAACTTATTTCGATTTTTCAAACCCATCCTCATGATCTATTACCAGTTTCATTTTGGTGCAGAGGTTACCATTCAACCTGTAGGCCTATACATAACTAGTTGGAAGGATTTTATTGCAAGACTTGGCGGGTTGCAATATATTTAAAAATATCTATTTATCTTATAAGTGGCTCAAATTCACCATTATTTATGAGGGAGATATTTACGACAAGATGAACTTTCAGTCAATTGTAATAAACAACGTTTATTTTATCAACAGTAATCTCACTAGAGCTTTTGATTTATCTAGAGAAAATCAAAACTCGGGTGCGGTTTAATTGACTATTATACGATTACAAAAAGTATATAAACATTAGAAGAAATAAAGTACTCTAATACAATAAAATGGACATTAATTGACTTACTAAAATTCTATTTCACTAATGTTAGCTTCACCAAAACGTTTAAACGAAGTCGCCATTTTCAGTTGATTGTCTATGCGGCAAACAAATCACTATCGCAAGGCATGTTTTATAGTAGACCTACTGTAAAAAATTTACAGTTTGAAATGTTGGCAAACGAAGAAATAAATGGTAGGGAGGTGATGAAAACAGAAGAAAACATATTATATAGATTAGAAGAAATAAAGTACTCTAATACAATAAATAGATATTAATCAACTTCCTAAAATTCTATTTCACTAATGTTCCCTTCACCAAAACGTTTGAACCGAGACGCCATTTTCAGTCGACTATCTATACGGGAAACAAATGACGATCGCAAAGCATATTTTATAGTACCGTAAAGAATTTTCAGTTTGAAATGTTGGCAAACAAAGAAACAAATGCTAGGGAAGTGATAAAAACAAAGACTAGGGAAGTGATAAAATTGCGATAAGCAGCAATGATTGGTTGAAAGACGTCCTTTCGTATCCTTTTATTGATTGTATTGTCGTTACTACAACAATCTATGACGGTCTCAAACGCAGACATACGAACATCATCGTCAATAAAATCTAGTCTCTTATTTCCGTCGAAATTTTAATTTTTTTTTTTTAGCGATACCTAGTCTATGTAAATTCGGATTTGATCGCCTTCGAGTTGTTCATATTTAACGTTCATTAATAATTGTATATTCAGACTTTATTTCCGACATTTCGAACAACTTACAGTTAGAGAGAGACGTAGAAATTTGGTTCATCCGATGTTCCAAAAATGCTAAATATACGTGTAAAAACATAGTTTACGTATAATAAGATGTATCTTGTAAATGTAAATAATTGAAAGAAAACACTGTGGAAATTTCTAAGGAATAAACATGATGAAATACAGACAGGTTGTGAGAACTAAAGATATTGACCATATGTTAGCCACTTTAAAACCTTCCAGTAATAAGACAAGACGACGAGAACTTAGTGAATGATGGTATGTTTCTAATTTGCGTCGCATGGAATCCTGATAATGGCACATTAGCGGAGCATTGTACCACGAAGGACAACAATAAAAGGGACCTTGGCCTTGTGGTGGTGACGTCATGTTATTGCGATGTTGCAGGAGTCCAAGAGACTACTGACTGAGGCGTCCTTCCTGCTGAACCACGAGCCAGAGATTCTTCCTGAAGGCAAGATCGCTCTGCAGGCGAAGAGGAACCTGGTGGATCTCAACGCCCTTCTGCAGAACATCCACACCACTATTGGGGACAGCCCACTTTAGCCCTAGGGACCACCCAAGCCCGATCCAAATTGCAACCACACACAGGCTGTACTCACCTATTTTATATAAGTAACTATGACGGTTGCAACCAGCAGGCTGTTTCAATAGGCCGATGGGATTATTGTTAATTTACCAGTCGATTCGAATAGCATGAGGCAACTGGCTCTTCAAAAAGAGAGAGAAAAGAAAGCAAGGAAAAGAGGTAGATTGACACCCTATTTTATTTCATGTTCCATTTTACCGGAGGAAGATTGGAGGGAGTTCAGAGGCATACGAGAGGGTCTATACTGAAGGTGACTAAGCACTATACTGTTTTCGCTGTAAGAAAAATCCTACTGTAAACACAAGCACGTTGCTGTCATACCCGTGATTGGCTCACAGTCGAAACACTCACACGACGCAGGAAAATATAGTCCGTATTTGGAAACTATAATCTTGTATTATTTGGAAATAAAAAATTGATTCTAATTGTTAAATACAATGAAACATATAACTTCACTCATATGTAAAACGCTATGTAAAAGAAAAGCTACTTTTATATTTTGTTATGTACTATGAACGCGGATGAATACCAACAATAATACCGAGGTAGCCTGTTCTTGTAACAAGCTGGCGTCTCGTAAGCACGTGGTACTGAAGTATGTCTTCTGCATTCTCGGTGTGTGTGGTTATTGATCATAAGAGTGGAAACCCTCTCAAAAGCGGAGAAAAACAAATAATCTTAAATGTATATAATAACTTATGTGAGTTTTAATTACAGTAATTATAAAGTAAATGTTTCCTAAGCAAACGAATGCATAGTAGTGAGGTTAGGCCTACTTGACGAGTAACAGGAAATGTTTAACATGAAACAGAATGTACAACAATAGGCGGGAACATGTACTGAGAATCTATGGCGCCAAACAACGGCCAATGAAGCCTCACTTCAGTCACGTGCTATTGTTTATATTAGGATTTTTCTACAGCGAAAGGATTATAGTTCTTATTTCCTTAACTTAAGCATGAATTTATGGAGGTAAGAGTTAGCAAAAATCAT
Organism: Periplaneta americana; assembly: GCF_040183065.1. NCBI lineage: Eukaryota > Metazoa > Arthropoda > Insecta > Blattodea > Blattidae > Periplaneta > Periplaneta americana. The sequence goes on from NC_091132.1 coordinate 69,559,989, forward strand.
CATCATCATCACCATTATCATAATCTGCCATTAAGGTTTGAATAGTTTGGACTATTTCTTCTTCACTGAGGACTATGAACCAACACAATTACATATTCACAAGTGATGGGTCCCTGTTCATATATCTAGCATTACGCAATTTCACCGTTTAACGTAACAAGTGGTAAAATAAAGCAATAATGCCAATAACAAACAATATTCGTACAGGAATCATATAAATACAGGGTGATTCACGAGGATTTACCGTCCTTTACGGAGTTTATTTCCGAAGATATTCTGAGCAAAAAATGTCATATAAACATGGGTCCTAGTCTCAGTATTTACAGATTTACGTTTCGTTATTGGAACGCATTGCTGTGAACGCGTGATCTTGGTCAGCGAGCAGTCAGCAGCCAGCGCGAGCGCTACGGAAATCAAAGATAGCCGAATGCAGTTACGTAGAGCGACGAGTGCCATTCACAAGCGTGCGGCCAAGTGTACTCAAGCGGACGGCAACATTTTTTTAAAATGTGTTGTAAACTCTCCAAGACTGTAAATTAGGATGCAAAATTGAACTACAAATAAAGTCGGTGGAAGTGGTGTGATTTGTAGTAATTGTTGTGATAAGTGCGTAAGAATAATGTAATTTTCTAGTTAAAAATATAAAAAGATGTCTGTACGAAGCAACTAAGGAGTTCACAGCACATTTTTAGCTTCATACTACTTGTCATTAAATAAATGACAGTTCTGAATGGTTCATTCTCTATTTGTATTATTCTTTTACCTTCAAACTAAAGAAAAAACGTATTTTACAAACAATTTTAATTAGTGTAACTCTGAGAATATTGAGGATAGGAACTATTTTTATATGAATTTTTGCTGAAAAGTCTTCAGAAATAAGCTCCGTAAAGGAGGTAAATCCTCGTCAATGACCCTGTATATACAATCTCCCAGAAATTACACAAAGGAGAAACTAAATTCTATCCAGAAAATTTACCACTTGAGCCATAATGGATTAGCGAAATGATAGTGTGCCTAATCCCTATTTCGAAAAAGTCGACATTAATTCCTATAGGAAGCAGATAAATGTCTACACAATCTCCCAGAAATTACACAAAGGACCACTGAAATTGTGCCCAGAAAATTTACCACTTGAGTCATAGTGGATTAACAAAATGATAGTGTGTCCAATCTCTATTTCGAAAATTTCGATTTGTACCTAATCTGAGGTAGAATTTATTTGATATATAAGTTGTATGGAACACATTTTTTTACCTGCTAATGTTTTACCAATCACCTTTCCAAACAAAAAGTTAGGCCTATATGTTGTTGAAAAAATTACCTCTTAGGTACTCTATAATTGTACCAACGAGATATACCAAATTCGCCCTTTGGCGTTGCCGCATAAATTAGGAATAAATCTACAGAAAAACACAAAATATTTCGGATATTCAGTGCCATGAATTGATCACTGTAGATTTCACAAATTAAGGCCAGGATTTAGAGTTACTCGTTAATAAAAACACCGAGAGATGCCGGAAATTGTTGCAAACAAAAAACTGCTTGATATTATTTTAAATCATGTAAGTGATATTTCGCATTTGTAACTATTCATTTCAATGACATCTCTAACGTGGTAATGTTTTAAGTTATCAATATTATTATAGCTGCATAAAAATGATGAGTGCCGTGTACATCTATCACTCATACCGGATAATTTTATCATCTCCAAATTTCAACTTTGGCGAGAAATGCTTATTTTCTGGAACCCACTCATTCAGTGACAGAGCAACGCTCTTTCATATAGAGTAAATCAGTGTCGGGCAGATTCCTGCACTGAGTGTGTGCACTGTTCAAGACTGAAATGAAGTACTTACGTATTTCATGCACTAGGAACCGGTTCTAAGTCGAACCGGTATCATAATACGTGAGGATGGGTTGATGATGAGCGAGTTGTTTTGATGGTGCAAACAAAGCTGAATAAATCACACAAATTTATCATTAAGAAGATCATTTAGAAGGGCTTTACGATTCAATTCCATATTAAATAATACGGTATATTTTATAATGGCTATGCATCCAGAGTTTTCGCAAATATTTGACTTAAAACCTGGTGGATCATTTATAATACGAAATAAAAGATACAGATATCACATTCGTAATAAATATTATCCTAGACAACATTTATTATTGTAATTCGACATCATGGAAAGACACCATGTAGATATAGGAGCTCAAAATAAAAGATAGCAGACTATAATCGTAAAGCAGACGGGAGTATTTTACTGAGTGCTGTTGGGGGAGGTGCAAGAGCCACGGACTCAAGCGGCGACTTGCGAGGGACTCGCTAAAATTCTTCTGGCGTCGCTGAACGTGACACATAAAATTTGGCATTGACAGTTTGTTTCGGTGGGGAAATTCCCATCCTTTATCTGTGGAAGCTGAATGCGCGGAATTATTTATTAATATGAATCAACAACTGTGTGAGCAAGCAAGTCAACTGCTGCGGAGATAGTTGTGAAAATTTTCTTTTGTCTGTGAATAGTTTCAATAGACAAAACTATTTCACGAAACATTTCCACTCCAACTTTGTTCTTTGCATCGAAAATGTAGTCTTGAGGATTAAAAATGTCCTTACAATACAAATATATCTGCATAATTATCCTAGAGAGATGAATTTGTATAAGTTTTTAGCACGAAGAGAAGTAAAATCTGGAAATTCATACCGTACTTTTAAGTAACACACAGTGGGAGAATCCTGTTCCTCAGTGAGACAATGTATGAACAAAAATAGAATCAATATCTCGACCACAACAATATTTAACTGAGAATATCTATTACAGTATAAACAGCCTTTTGCATGAAACTAATTTACGAGTAGGCTATAAACAAATCCAGAAAAACGGCTACAGAATATAAAATATAAGACATAAAAGGCAATAAAAATAATGGCGGTATTTATTACGCAAAAGCCACATTTTCAGTCCTGGGCAGCTAATTTAAAGTTTTAAGACAAAATTCCTGGTATCACTTTTATCAGTAATGTTGGACTCAGAGCCTTGTTTATTATAAACATAACAAATGTATAATTTTATCAAAGTTTCTATGTTGTTTTATTTAATTTTATTATTTTTCTTGTGCAGTGACAGGACCCTTCACTTGCCACTTTTGTATGATACTGCTATTGAATTTCAGGATTCTGTTAAGTAACTTGGAATTCATTTGGATAGTTGTGGACTACGTCAGAAAAAAACATTGTTAACCCTTAAACTGGCGAAACTTCATTTCTCACACTAGTATATTAGACCATGTCGGACTGTAAAGAAAACAACTTTCGCAATGTTCATATTTTATATGTTGTGCATATTATAGTATTGTGAAATTTTAATTTTCAAACCAATTTTTTTCTATTGTATTAAAATTATAGCATATAGTTTATTAACCTGTTGTATCCTATAGCATACAGTGCCAATTTAAGGGTTAATAGACGAGCAAAAACAATAGGAAGAATGGTACAACCTCAGTCTAGTAAATACAGTCACGAAGCTCAATACGTAGTATATATGCATCCATAGCTAGTTGCTAACCACTAGGATCGCTAATATCGCCTCATTACAGACAATGCGAAATAGTACCGGCACAGTCTATTGTTCCTAGTACCCCCGCAACTCAAGCTTCGTGACTGTATATATTAGACTATGGTACAACTACATACCCTTCAAAAAAACATATGCATTGTCAACATCTAAATAGTGATAATTTATAAATTGCTGATTAGATCGGTGCTTTTGTATGGTTCAATAGTATGGCCATATGCACCTAAGACAACGTTAAATCCCATTCATGTAGTGCAAAATAAAGTGTTGCATGTAATTCATAATGGCGGGTGGTACACGAGAAATGTACAGATACATAAAAATCTAAAAGTGGAAAGTATCCCAGTTACCATTAGGAGATTTGCTGAAACATTTTATAAGCAGGCACATTCCCACCAAAATGTGTATGTATCAAAACTAGGAACTTATAACCACCAATACTACACAAGACATCGTACACCTTTGTTCCTCTTATCATAGTTGTAAATCAAATTTGTTTTTATGCTGTTCATCCTGGTTATGACGGGAGCGTAGCATCATACATGAACTACCTCCCACAAGCAAACATCCTGATGGGGGCAGATATAAATGTTATTTCTTTTCTTCCACCATGTTAATAATGTCAAAAGAAGTGCCTATACAAATTTTGGCCACTCGACCACAATTACGGGGGCCGTAAAAAAATAAGTTCGCCAGGGGCCGTTAACAGAAAGAAAACACAATTTCAATAGAAAAATTTGTTGAAAGAGACACAGCAATTGTTGAGCTATTTTTTAACATATTTCCCACCGAAATTGAGACATTTGTCATACTATGGGATCGACAGAAGGTGCAGATGGCTGTCAAACGCTGATTCCAATCCCATCGGCTGACTTCTACGACACAGGGAAAATTGATCTTATGGTATGACAAACGTCTCAATTCCAGTGGGGGGGGGGATATGTTGACAAATAGCGGAACAAATTGCTGCATCTGCTTCAAGAAATCTTTCCATGCAATTGTGATTTTTTCTGTAAATGGTCCCAGGGAAAATCACTGTCTGAACGGCCTCGTAATTGCAGTCGAGTGGCTAAAATTTGTATAAGCACTTCTTTTGACATTATTAACATGGTGGAAGAAAAAAAAAATTATCTGTCCCCATCAGAATGTTTGCTTGTCAGCATAAATGTAAATAATTAGGAACAGTCAGGAAAGCACCCTAATGATTTCGATACTGTATCCATAGATGTCACTAGTGCCGAGAGGCGTACACCGCTTAGTTCGTCAGAGACCATTCAGAGTGCACCACAGTGCAATGAATGTAAATGATGATGATGATGATGATGATGATGATGATGATGATGATGATAATGCACTGCAGAATTGTTAGGATGTCACAAGAGAATTGAAATACTCGGAGAAAACGCCTATTTTTATTAGTATTAAAATTCACGTAACTTGTTTCGTTTGGAAAAGAGCTCAAGACAACTGTTAGAAACTCAAAATGATTATTATTAACATCGTAACTATTGCTTCGATTAAATAGCATCAAAAACAGTTATAGTTGGATAGAGGAAAGATGAGAGTTATATATTAAAAACCTATTTCATTTAAATAACATCAAGCAGGTGGCTGGGTAGATTTTGAGGAAAAAGAATGGGAGTAGTAGAGTAAAATCTGTTAAGAATAAGAAAATGTATACCCGGTAGTCTAAAAGTGGCGCCAAGTTCCCCATCAGGATAATATACGACGGCTAAAGGCTGATTCACAATAAACCGGGAACAGAAACGACAACGAGAACGAGAACGAGAACGGAAATAATGTTAAAATAAACTAGTGGCTTGTGCAGCAAATGCTGCAAACTAAGTTCATTAGACGTTCAAATAAACATTTTTCAGATTTATTTTCAATGAAGAATACCAGACATTCGGAAAGTTATTTGTTTCCATAACAATGAAAGATATTCTCTCTCGAGCCAATACTGAAGAGAACCACGCATATAAATATCTACACCACACCGCCATTAAATATATGAAAAAGACCCAACCCCACTTGATTAATAATTGTAAAAATATTTGATTTTTAATAATATTATTATCTTACGTAAGTTTTATAGCTTTCAGTAACATATACTATACATACTATATAGCCGCCACTCAGTTAAATATAGAAATCAAAATCTAATTTAAGTTATTCATATCATCAATATAGCATTGATATGTATAATTAATGAAAAATAGTCACATCATGGCATTAACTACAATAATATTTCATTTCTAATGGTAATAATGTCATCAAACCACCCCAAGTTTTGTAGTTTTTAATATCCAATATACAGCTGTACCCAGAAAATTACAGACCACAGAATCGAACCTATAAATTATTTGTAGTAAGTTAATTTTTTAATGACCAATTTAATTTGAGCTCTAAATATGTCAGCATTCTTGCAGATCATGGCCTTCGTGTAATATTGTTTACTGTAGTATGTGTTTTGTTTTATTCTGAAATGCAACACGGCCGACTTGATGCTCGCTTCGCTTCTCTTTTACAAAAAAGCGAAGGGATATCAAGTCGACCGTGAATGCTATTAGCTGGTTCTCAAAACTGACGACAGATGGATTTTGGAAAATAGGAAAATTATGTTTAAAAATTGACATTTCACTGAAAGCTACTATTTCTCCGAAAAACTTTGAGTTCCAAGCTTCAAAATGAGGGGTCATTTATTAAAACCCGTCCAGCCGTTTTCCCGCAATTTCCATTACCAGTTCAAATTATATATATATATATATATATATATATATATGTATTTAAATGTCAGGGTTCACAATAGTTAATTGTGAATGCTCACATTTAAATACATTTATTTTAATAATATTTCAGTTCTCGTTCTCGTTGTCGTTTCCGTTCTCGGTTTATTGTGAACCAGCCTTAAGAGGACAGCATTATCGTTGCGTAAAACTTACTGTCGTGGGTTCGAATCCAGACTGGAGCACTAATGTTTGTCCATTGTCAATAGAATATCTTTTGTTGTTTATACAAACCCGACGTTGTGCTGACTCCACGTAATGGGACCTCACCAAGTACTTTTCTGGTGTCAATACAGAAGAAAACAAAATTGATTGAGGATAAACCCCGGTAGGATGTGACAACACTCGGTAGATCGATATATAAGTTACATAAACTCTCATTAAAATCACAATATCTTAGTTCACTTCTTACGTCTTACAGGAAGTTCAACGTGTAGAGAGGAATTAACATTGTCATACCTACAAAGTAGAAAATTCGTGATCGAGAATACCTTCAGGAATATAGGCCTATTTCAAGTAGAGCAATCTCTTTTAATATCTGGTAAAACTAGTAGCCATAACATTACTGCATTGTGAAAATTACCATATTTATAAACCCAGAAATTGTGTCAATTCTTCAGTGCCAGATATATCACCAATACACTTGCATGCTACCTGTAGGCCTACACTACAGTTTAAAAATTCCATTAATGAAGATTGTTAATTTATCCTACCTTTTGTATCTCGAGGCAGCCTGGACGAGTCCGTTGGCCAGTGCAATTTCCAGTCTTCAAAGTCTCCCGTTCCTGTTCTATTCCATTGTGTGATGATTCCACCTGAAATTAAATATAATATTGTTTTGAGAACATATTGCTTCAACTATTTGTATTATACCTAATTTTGTACAAATAAATAGCAGAATTTCTTCGTTATTAAAATAAATGAAGGTTCATATTTACTTTCGCATCCTGACTTTTCAGACATCCTACGCATTTAGTTATTATTGTCTATGTGTTGTTGGAAGAAAGAAACTACTGTATAATTATTATTTTACTTTTTTATTTAAAATTGGACGGAGTTTCGCAATAGTAGACCAACAGACAATTTGAAAAAATGAGACATTTGCACAAATCTCTTCATGGGAGTCTAATTTAACTCGGAAAAAATCAAGAATGCGATATCTGAATTTTGCTGCTATTTATAAGCAAAAATTCGTTTATTGCATAAAATTCATTTATTTATTTTGCTTTGAAATATTAATTCAACTGCTGGTCTCTTATTAAAAATCGGTTAGCCTTTTTTTTTAGTATTATTTGTGCTATTTTTTGTAATAGTATGAATGTTATAATAGCCTACTTCTTGAGTAAAATGTTTTATAAAGAAATAGATTTATTTCAATGGCCAATATCTCGAAACAGGTTTTTGGCGCTTGGTCTATTATTGCGTAACTCCGTCCAATTTATTTTCAGCTACAAAGTCTATTCAGAGATCGCAAGATGATACCGCAGTAACTTAATAATGGAATAATGACAGAGTAGAAAGGAAAAAGTAAGTATTCAGGGTGAAGTTTGGTTATCACCAGGCAGCGAAACTTATTGCCCGATGTGAGAGAGGCAAGTGGTTTCAGGTTAACTGTGTTCTAGAGTCCTTCTACTATGTATAATAGAAGGGCGGCGTGGGTCGTACCCGGTTGGGCCAAAGACGGCGTCACCACAGTTGTTTGCTGTTTACTACTTATTTTGTGCGAGATCGTGCGTATTTGCTTGTTTTCCGCACAGAACCAATACGCGGTAAGTGTGAAATACCACATTCAGTATTCCCAACGTAACACACATAACAATTTCTCTCTTCTTACCGCTTAAGCGCGACATTCATTTTACTCTTTTAGGCTTTTAACATATTATTTTTAGAGACGTTTAACATAGTAATAATTATAAATTGGAAACTTACCACTGCAATTTCACCTAAATTGCAATGTTAATTATCGTTTTTAAATATTTGCAAAAATTAAGTAAAGTCTACTACTCCACGAAACTTATGTATATCACGGCCTGCTGGAGTATAGTAAACACAAAAAACATTTTATAGCAACAATGTTGAAGAAATATATTTTAGTTTTCCGAAGTTGCCGTCATTAAACAGAAACCAAGATGGAGGTTTTATTGCAACTAATTAGAAATTCGTCTTTCAGGTATGTAATAAACGATCTTCGCACAAAATAATGTACGATACACGAGCGGTATGTTTGTTTTCATGTTCTCGGAAATTAAAAAAGCTCAACTACGTTTCGCTTTTTCAATCTTTTTCTCGAACACGAAAACGTCAACACACCGCTCTTGTAACGTATATTACTATTGTGTTGCAGTCGAGTAATTTATATCATAGGTTAGAGATCATAGAATTTCGCATCAATTTCGAAAAAAAAAATAAAATCGACAGAAATATTACATTTCGCGTTTTATGGCTAATTAGTTTTAAGATAATCGCAATAATTTCATATAAATAGGATCTATGTTGCTCTTGTTATTTATGTTTCTAATCGGAGAGATCATTCCACCGGACCCTGTATAAACAACTAGATTTATAGGGCCACGTAAAGAGAATAGCAGAGGATAGATTGTCACTGAGAATATTGAAATGAATTCCACCAGTAAAGAAAAAAAAAAAAGAGGAAGCCACGGATAAGTAATATCACACATGCCAAGCAAGAGAGGAGATTGTAGGAATTGTGCTGGAATGGCAAGGTTATGAAACGAACAAAATAAAAGTGTAAAAATTCTAGGAACAGGAAGATGTTGAACATTGTAAACTTGTTGTCTGTAGTAAAATCAATCAGAGTATGTAGTTTAATCAGTATGTAAGACCACTGGAAGAAATTCAGGGCATGCGACAATCCTCAAATTGAATGGCACATTGCCTAGCGACATGTGAAGAACTCCACCTAAACACAACACGCGGAGTAACGGCCGGACTAGTGCAGGAACGTGACCATTAACCGCCGCTGCGAGCCTTAAACAATGGACACTTTGTACGCCGATTACGAAGCAGTAGAATTCTGCACCAGTGCTGGACGCGTTGCACCAAGTTCTGCGAGACTGTCGCAGGATTCCACCTCGGAATGTCTGTCAGATTCACCAGTTCAACAGCAAGAGCATCTAACTCGCAAATAACACTACCATTTTTTCCATACAACCTCTATTACCACCATCTTAACCCACTCTTAACAGAAGTATAAAAACAGTCACTACCACTACAGTGAAAATCGATCGCCACTCGCCTAGTATAAGGACTCGAATTCCTTGTCTAGCGAGGACAGTGACGCCCCTCTCGCCACTCGCTTTGGCTAGGTTTTTAACATCTTCAGCGACTCTGTTCTGCTGCTGTTCAATCGTACAGCTAATCGTGCTTACGACATTCTTCCACATGCGGTAGTTACGAGGTTACGTTCATTTTCGTCTTTCACTCTTCAAAATTCTCTTTTGTTTCTTCTGTGGAAACGGATTGAGACAAGTGGCCAGCAGGCTTGGAGCTCACCTAGTTTCTTCCTCAAGCCCCAAATTTATTACTTTACAAGGAGGCGCGATCGCGTACATATTTGTTTATTCTTCCACATTCTCCTTCTTTCATTGCGTTACAGTGAATATGCTATATTATTTCATTAACTCATATAAATTACGCAAATATGTATTTAATGCACTTGAAAGTTTACTTTGAAATTTCAGAAAAAAAAACTCGAAATATTTCATCTGTCCGTGAAAACTCCGTTCGAAGACAATACTTGATGGATGGCAGACAGAGGTCTCACAATCAGTTTGGTCGATATCAAGTGGAGAAATAAGACCCTCGTTCAATGAAGTAGTAGGCTATGTTTGCGAATATTGAATTATATCATGCTGAACTTCAATACATCAAATATATTACTGTATTTAAATTTATAAACGTACTTTAGAAATCTGTTGAGGAGAAAGAATAGCATATGCAACTACTTTAAATTTATTCAAATCATCCCCATCATCATCATTATCATCATCATCACTTCCTTCTACTTGTTCTTCTTCAAAGATCAATTGGATTTGTTCATACATATAGCCTACTGAATTTTTCGTACGAACATCTTCATGAACTGCTGGTTGACAATCTAATGCAGCTTTATAAATCATAAACATGTTCATTTTTAATTCTACAGTACTTGCTCCAATTCTTCCTGAACACTTCTATTACGATGGACATGGTTTCTGTATTTAGTTCTCAGATGATAAAAAGAAAGAAATCCTCTTTCATTAAGATAGCCCCTACATTCTAGCTTGCTTTTCAATATTTTTTATCATAAGAAGCCCGGTTCGAGAAAGCACAAGACCAGCTCTACTTGTAGGCTATACTGTAACATTTTAACAGAGGAGCAACATGTTTCGTTTGACACTATGAGATTGAGTTTGAAAATATTTCTTGGGAATTTCTTGTGTAATGCCATTATTTAAAGGATGCACACTATTTACAGGGTGTAATTGATGTTTTGTTATTCGAAGTGTTGGATCAGTAAAGAAGTGTGTTATGTCAGAGAAGTGTGTTTGTCTCAATGAAGTTTTATAGTTTATAGTGGTAGTGCAAATTATTTGAGCAGTGAAATGTTTTTGAAATGTTAATGAAATCAGGATAGTATCAGTGAAATGTGTCGTAGTTCCAGTTCAGTGAATGAGTTGACAACGAAATGAATGTAGTGCTGAAAGTAGTGGCGGCTCGTGAACTTGTGGATTGGGGGAGCTGCAGTAGATTTTGGTACATACAAATTTCACTTCTTGATATCATTACTAATAAGTATAGGACAAAAATAAATACACTACATATCGAAAAATCAAAACTTTCTGACTTAGTTGCTATAATCGCTAAAAAAAAAAAACATCGATTTCAGTCTGAATTTCAGATTGGCAGACACTCAACTGCAATCTACCAGTTCATTCTGAATTGTTTTAGAACTACCTTTAAACAGTGGCATGTTCCAAATTATTTTTGAGAGGCTCGTTTAGATTACTAACGAACTGTAGCAACCCACGAAATACACCAGGGTTCTTCGAATCATTTTTTCATCATGTCCCCTAAGGAGAAGTTCATATTGGCCACAAAATCAATATTTTAAAAATAATTTCACGATTTTTTCTCATTTCTTGATTATGTTTGAGAATGTTTGTTCTGTTCGCTTCACTTAGTTGCGCAGCAATATTAGTTTTGCCTAACATTGTCAATGAAACGACATTTTTCAGGTGAGACAGCGAAGATTCGTGCTTTTTAATTTTTAGGGGCAAATGTCCTAAATCTCTCACACCACTCCTAGTCTATGCAGTATCACCACCGAAGAGGAGGCAAGGAAAACAAAATACAGAATTTTTTTGTTCACATCCACGTAACCACAAATGCTTAGCGTAAATTTCATTGTTATACTTCCTTACATACTGTATGTGCACTATTTCGGCTGGATGAAGGTTGAGTAAGATTTAAGTCGGGTAACGAACGACCATTTAATTTCATTTCATTACATCAATCTTCTCCGCAATAGAAAGTTGAGAAAAATAAAATTAATATTCTGTAATTCACACACACTTATGCTTGCACATTTGCACTGGTTAAGTTACGCTACTAAAATGTCACACCAAAGCAACACTGAGATATACTGATGGTCAACAATTTTCTGAAACTGGAAAAGAAGTCTCTTTCATATTTTACGTGCTATATTAAAAGGATACTACTCGTGCAATCATTTTGAGTTAAGGCAAATATTAGGTTCTGCTGGAGGCTGGATATATACGTAATAATAAGGCAAAAGAGAATATCAATTTCGTTATATTAACTCGATAAGATTCTACAACAGTAAGTATGTGAAGGGAATAGAGAACCCATTTGACGTAGCATTACAATAGCGGTGTGGGAGGGGAGGAAAGATCTTCCCTTGTCGCCTGGCTCTGCAAGCCACTGCAGGGAAATATGGGTTTTAAACAGTGGCAGTTTCCCTCTGCTTCCCTTCACCTCTCTACCCCCTGACCTAGCAAAACACTCTCTCTATGATCTGTCCCACCTTGCAGATCCCAGGACGACTTTGAATGTAGTGTCAGTTCCAATACAGTCGACGCGTAAAAAGATTATGAATAAGATAATAGTATATATTCCCGGCAAGATGAAATATAAAGCAATTTACCAATAAAAGCTGTAACAATTCTTCTACAAATTAAAATAAGTATTATTTTTATTTTCCTGTCAAAGCAGGGAGTACTGCAGCTCCGCATCTCTTATGGACGGGCCGCCCCTGGCTGAAAGGCACTGTGCATGTATGAATATATCATACTCGTGGGTTTAGTTCGAACTTGGGTTAAGATACAAATTAGATTTACTTTAAATGTTATTTTAAGTGATCATGCTGCATTTAATTTAGGATGCTCCTTGTTAATATTATTATAATTATTATTGTTATTATTTTATTATTATTATTATTAGTAGTAGTAGTAGTAGTAGTAGTAGTAGTAGTAGTAGTAGTAGTAGTAGTAGTAGTAGTAGTAGTATTTATTATTCATTAATTTAGTGTTCTGCCCAAGGGCAGGTCTTTCACTGCAAACCCAGCTTTCTCCAATCTTTCCTATTTTCTGCCTTCCTTTTTGTTTCCTCACATGATCCATATATCTTAATGTCGTCTATGATCTGATATCTTCTTCTACCTCGAACTCTTCTCCCGTTCACCATTCCTTCCAGTGTATCCTTCAGAAGGCAGTTTTTTCTCAGCCAGTGATCCAGCCAATTCCTTTTCCTCTTCCTGATCAGTATCAGCATCATTCTTTCTTCACTCACTCTTTCGAACACAGCTTCATTTCTTATTCTGTCTGTCTACTTCACACGTTCCATTCTTCTCCATATCCACATTTCAAATGCTTCTATTCACTTCTCTTCACTTCGTCGTACGGTAATGTCCATATTTCTGCCCCATACAATGCCTCACTCCATACAAAGCATTTCACTAGTCTCTTCCTCAGTTCTTTTTCCAGAGGTCCGCAGAAGATGCTCTTTTTTCTATTAAAAGATTCCTTTGCTATTGTTATCCTCCTTCTGACTTCCTGGCAGCAGCTCATGTTAGTGCTTATAGTACACCCTATTTATCACTAGTATTAATTATTATTAATTTATTAATTGTATTTATTATTAATTGTGTTTATTATTAATTATCATTATTGAGTGTAATTAATTACCACTGCCACCGGGTATTTATTCATTTGCAGTGTGAATAAATATATATAAGTGTAATGCAGAGGTTAAGGCTACCTTAAAAGAAAACATTAAGGCAAAATGCAAAGTAGGTTCTGAGTGTCACTACAAGAAAGTAAAAGTCAGATTCATGTTCAACGCCTAAGGTATTCTACGTCACTTTCATTTTTGTACGTTACATCCATAATAGAATGGCATCCGGTCGCAGATATAGATTTTCCACATTCTAATCAACTTGGCTAACTAATAGTTGACTAATGGAAACAATAAACGGCTAAAGTATTTCCTAAAAGAAGATATTAATACTGAAAGATTCGGTTCTTTTCACTAGTGAACTAGCCACTAGGTGAAACAGGAGCCTGAGGACTTAAGCTACTGGATCTTGTGTGAATGTAAGTCGACAGACGAGTTTTTCATTGTAAAGGTTAATGGCAGTACATTAAGACGAGACGGGACTTCACTCTTACTTTCACTACACCAGTTCTCAGAAAGTGAAGTCTGCTATTACTCATGCAAAATATGCACTTGTCGTTTTGCTTCGACAACTTGCGGAAGGATTCATGTACTCAAATATACGAATAAGTGGCAAGTAGAAAACCGTCCTATTGGACATTACAAATCCACAATCACCTTTACTCTGCGAGATTCCGCACCATGCCTCCAGAACAAATACCAAAGTTGGGACATAAGTCATGGCAACTTTTTTTTTTTTTTTCCACATTAGGCGATGATATCTTATGGCATGCATAATATGTGGTCGCCACACTAGATTACAGTATGATGTATAGTTATCGCACAAGAGCAATGTGAATTGAGTTATGAGTCGACCGCCGTTCCGTGCATCTATAATACGTATATGTGGTTGCATCATTACGGAAATGGCAGTGCGATGTAGTTATCACACAGATAGCGATGTTACGCATAATGCAGTTATGAGTCGACGTCATTGCAGAATGAATGTCACGTGATGGTTTTTAGGGTGGGTACGTACGGTGTAATACTATTCCAGCTACCGTAATAAAAACGAGTAGCATGATACTATGTCGTTTATGGATGTTTGATCGCTACCCTAACCTAACTCTACTAGTACACGTACCCTGACTTTTTAACTGCAAAATTTAGAACTGCGCCAGTATTTTCACAAAAATAGTTGCCATGACTTATGCTCTAGTTCTAGTAAAAATGCCGGAATATATACAATCACATATAATTAGAGCCCGGATGTTTGTGCATTTATAACAGTTAAAATAGGCAAGCAAAAAGCCAATAAAAACGTAGAAAAAGGCACAATAATCTTTGAAAAAGATATTATAAATTTTGAAAAGGTATAATATATTTTATTAATAAATTTAAATTATTATCAACATAACTCGCATACTGTATTTACTTCGTAGGTGACATGTTGACTTATAAAATACTAACTTTTTTTTTTCGTGATTAACTGTCTTTTCACAAACCTTACATAACAAAACTGTTCCATCGGTTGAAAACACATGGGCACCAAATTCACTAACATAAGCATGAAGTTTACTTTGCAATGGTTTAGGCTACTGAATTTAGGCGTTCTACCTAAGCGATCTTATACTTTGTCACCCGAAATAACTGACTGTTCCTCACTCAAATTTCTTTCTCCTACAATAATAAACACATATAGCACAAAATTGTAACAGTAATATTTGAAAATACGAAAACAAACAATTGAAAATGCTACGTGACAACTTCTATGAGAACGAGCTTAATATTTAAAATTATTATAAAGCTGATTGTTGGTACTGTGAAGACATGACAATATTATATTTCTGTGAATTGTCCATCATTTTTATCGGGTTATTTTACGACACTGTATCAACATGTAGGTTATTTAGCGTCTGAATGAAATGAAGGTGATAATGCCGGTGAAATGAGTCCGGGGTCCAGCACCGAAAGTTACCCAGCATTTGCTCGTATTGGGTTGAGGGAAAATCACGGAAAAAACCTCAACCAGGTAACTTGCCCCGACCGGGATTCGAACCCGGGCCACTTGGTTTCGTGGCCAGACGCGCTGACCGTTACTCCACAGGTGTAGACTGAATTGTCGATCATTAAAGCACGAGTATTAGCAGATTAAGATCCAATAAATTACATTATTTACTATTGTTAGTAAAGTTAGTCATTGTTTCAAATATTTAAATTTCATACACATTACATTACAATGAAATAGAAAATTGCAAATAAACAAGAAATATTGCTTTAAAATGACAAAAGAGGCATTTATTAGTAGAAAAAAAAAACCTTAAAAAGGCAAAATAGGTAAAATAAAAATTGGCCCTATCACTTTGATTTACTCCAAATCACATTTATATCTATGCAAATAATGATTTACTTTTACCCAGTAAAAAAGGCATTTTGCCAAACATCGGGGCTATAATATTATAATACGCCTACTATGGTTATCAGAAGAAAACTAAAGAAAGTAAATTTGCGAATTTTTTTTTTTTTTTAAATTTAGACCCGCCAGAGGCCGTTTTCCAAAGTTCTCTTTGTTTCCTGTTTTCGTTTTCACTTGTTTCCTTTTGTTTTACTTACACTAATACAAACACAACACCCATGCCCAAGGCGGGACTCGAACCCACAACCCTTCGGACCAAGCGATAGAGACATGCCGTGCCCCTACCGCTTGAGCCATCCGAGCCGGCGCGAATTCGAAATGAGGCACTGGAATAAACGAACAGTTTCAAATACTGTACTTGGGATGTGCTGTAAGCAATAACATGTGCTGCTGCCAGGAAGTCAAAAGAAGGATAGCAATGGCAACAATAGAAAAAGGAGCACCTGCTAATGGACCGCTGGAAAAAGGACTAAGGAAGAGACTACTAAAGTGCTCTGTGTGGATTGTGACATTGGATGGGTCAGAAACATGGACATTACGATGAAGTAAAGAGAAACGACTGGAAGCATTTGAAAAGTGGATAAGGAGAAAAATGGTGAGTGTGAAATAGACAGAATAAGAAATGAAGCTGTGCTAGAAAGAGTAGGTGAAAAAATAATAATTCTGAAATTAATCAGGAGGAGAAAAAGGAATTGGCTAGGTCACTGACCGCTAAAAAGAAATTGCCTACTGAAGGATACACTGGAAGAAATTATCAACGGAAGAAAAGTTCGGGACAGAAGAAGCTAGGATTATATTGAGATACATGGATCGTATGCGGAGATTAAGAGGATAGTGAAAAATGGGAAAGATTAGAGAATGCTGGGTTTGCAGTGAAAGACCTGAACTATGAAAGAATTAATTGATTATTGAAATTTGTTCTACAATGGCTTGTCATATAGGCCTAATACAGTAGGGGAAATTGGAAGTTGCAAAATGAATTGGCACGGAATAATGGAAAAAATGCACTCCAAGCAGTAGACAGATGCCTTAATAAATGGCCGAATATTGGGGTGGAGAATTTTATCAACATCTATAATGCTCTAGTAGAATCAAAAATATTATATAATATTGAGATTTGGGGTAGTAGGTTATCCAGCAGAAACATTGATAAAGTAAGAGCCAAAATGTGTAAAAAAAGAATTCTAGGAATACCGGAGAATGCTTCTAATCTGGCAGCGTTACTAGAGATGGGAACCGATTCGAGTCTGGGAATTATTCTAGAAAGAAAAATCAAATATTTAGGTAATATTCGGCAGTTATGAAAACATGTATCTTTTGTATGAAAGCCGCTAATTGGAAATCGAACTGGCTGAAAGAGCTGGAAAGTGAAATAAACAGATTATGTCTAAATTGGTTATGGAGAGAACTAGGGTCTATAAACACGAAAACTATTGGAATAATAGTAAAAGAGAGGGCAAACTAAATTTTAAGACAAGATATTTTTAGTAATATGAAAGACCTAGGATCACTAAAATACTATAGGGAGGTGAAGAAGTTTTGGGAATAGGAAGAATATATTAGACTAAATTCAAGGGAAGAGAGAACGGGAATGGCATGGTGGAGATTAGGTATCTGGAGACTCAAGAATAAGAGAGGGAACGTAGAGAAGGATAAATGTCCTTTGTGTGGACTAGTTGAAGACGCATTGCATATTGCGTTAAAATGTCAGGCAACGAATGATTTGAGAAACAGTTGGGTGGATAAAAAATTTCTACAAATAAACGCTATAGTAGCTTATAAAAAAAAATAAATGGTCACCTAAACGCAAGCAATCTGCATAAATTAGGAAAATTTCTGTTTAGAGTTAAAATTAGATGGGAAGAGAAAGTCAAAGCTCTAATTGAGATGGAATTATAAATGTTGAGTAGTTACACGATAAGAAACTACGAAGAGTAGTCAATGAAGTAATAGAATAATTCTTAAGAGAGTAGGAGTTTTAAATAAAAGAGGTATACTCATTAGTTTATTATTATTATTATTATTATTATTATTATTACTATTATTATTATTATTATTATTATTATTATTATTATTATTATTATTATTATTATTATTATTGTAAACAGAGGATACTTATAAGTTCAAATGTATTAATTTTTTGTTATATTTGTATAGAGAGTGATGGCGGATTAAGAACTGGAAACATCTAATCCGCCATGACGTGAACAATGATTGATGAAATGAAATAAACAAATAAACAAATATAGGCCTAATGCTATTTTGTTGTGCTGCTTAAATACTGTCTCCATAACACGGATACTAGTCGTAGGAGGGGAAATCTCAGAATCTCAGGAAGTTCGCACAGCATTGTCTCCACGGTGGTGGTCATCCTGCACGCCTGTGTTCGAGTTAACGATGTCGCTGAGACGTGGTCCTTGACCCAGTGGCCATCAAAATGTGACCACACCGGAGCGGATCCCAGAATCGAAGCAGGGAAACGCGAGTCCGAGTGAGAGGACCTTGGTATTCGCTGTGCAGATCTTCCTAGAAGGCGGCTTCGTGGAAGGCTGCAGGGAGGCGGAGGGGACCGGGTCCCCACCTGCAGACCGCCAGCCTGCACGTCGACCTGAGCCAGTCTACCGCGGTGTGTGCTAGGTGTCGCTACGAAAGTTGCTGCTGCTGCTGTTTCCAGATTCCACAGATCAACACGACATGTTCTCTGTGAGTATTTTTGCTTTGCATGCAAATTACGCACAAACACAAATTATTCAGAATCTTCACATATTTTCCTTTCCAATGATGCCAAGTTTGTAGTATAATTTTAAGTAACTTCGAAATCTAGCAACGACATGACAATAGGTGCCATATAGTTGTCATATTATTCACATTACACCCAATACGATCAATGAATCGATTGACAAGTTAAATTGTGACCTAGCCACTGTCTCCACTTGGGCGGCCAATTTCGGACTCGCACTTAACCCAAGTAAGACTCAAGCCATAATTATTGGACATAAGCGTGTAGTTAACTCCCTTAATAACAGTAATCTTTCAGTTGTTACCCTTAACAACACGCTAATCCCTTATTCATCTGTCGTAAAAAATCTTGGCTTCTTTTTTGATAATAATCTAAGTTGGAATTTTCAAGTTAAAGAAACGATAAAGAAAATCTGTTCCTCCTTTCACTCTTTGAGTCGCTTGAGAAACTTGTTGCCCCAGCAACTAAAACTTACCCTAGTACAAACCCTAGTAATGCCGCACTTCGATTATTGTGACGTTTTGTTAAGTGATCTAAGTTCTGAACTGTCAGTCAAGTTACAGCGAGCTCAGAATATGTGCATCAGATACGTGTGCAACATCCGACGATATGATCACATATCACCGTCCTTCGCAAGTCTCTCGTGGCTCCGACTTAAAGAACGCAGAACTTTACACTCTTTGTCTTTACTCTTTCGAATTCTACACACCTCAACACCAAATTACCTTTCGTCTCGTTTCTCTTATCTATACTCTAACCACGACGTAAATACCAGATCACTTATCTGTGGCACGCTAAATATACCTCTTCATAGAACATCTTGTTATTCCTCATCTTTTACAATATCCACCTCGCGTCAATGGAATTCCTTGTCACAAAGTATTAGGGGCTGCAAGACAACAAACACCTTTAAGAACAGCTTAAAAGATAACCTTATTAGCATTTCACTCCAATCATACTGATTTAAAATATTACTGACTACACTGTTGCTTTTTTTCTTTAGACATCATCCTGATTGTGCTGCATTTTCAAAATTGTCTCATAATAATCTCTTTCTATTATCTAATATAATTTGAAATATATTAACATTCTATGTATTTTAGTTTAATTCTGCTACCCAGTTTATTTCAGTGTTTAATTAATAGTTCATAGTATTTTGTTGTTTAATTCGTAAATAACTCTTGTATACATGTAACTCTCATCTAAATCAAATTGTTGAATTCTTTGTAAGTTCATGCATATGTATATACACTTTTTGCTGGTTGTGTGGAAGAGAAGGCCTTACGGCCTTAACTCTGCCAGCTAAAATAAATCATTATTATTATTATTATTATTATTATTATTATTATTATTATTATTATTATCACGAAAGATTTGTCGAATCAACATAATCGTACCATTCCCGACAGGAAAGTGGAGATATTTCTCTTGCTGAATCTTCGACCTCGCTAACGCACCACACACGGGACTGACGTCTGATTTGTGTTGCGTTATTTTATGAATTTAAATGAAACTGAGAGTTGATATAACTTTACAAGTATACATACAGGGTGATTTACGAGGATTTACCGTCATTTACAGAGCTTATTTCCGAACATATTCTGAGCAAGAAATGTCATATGGACATGTGTCTTAACCTAAATATTTTCAGAATTATTTTCGGAGTTGTTTGTAAAATATCATTCTTTGATCGGCGGGAAAAGGCATATGTCATAAAAATTATTTTTTCAGGAGAGACTTTCTTTTTAATTTACTCTTAACTAATATAAGTATAATAATGAAATTCATGTATGTTGGTTAAAGTAAGACCCTTTTCAATTTAAAATACTAGAAATTTTATTATTTAAAAAAATACTACATTTATGTGATTAGGTACAACAGAAAAATCGACTTTTTTTACTTATGTGCCTTTTCCCGCCGACCAAAGCATTATTCTTTATTTTTAAGGGTAAAAGAATATTACAAATAGAGAATGAACTATTCAGGAGTATCATTTCTGTAATTATCTAGTATTGTGAAGATAAAAATGTGTTGTGAATTCGTAGTTGCTTCGTACAGAATTTTTTAAACTACGAAATTATATTTTCTTTCTCACGCATTTATCACACAATTGTTACAAATCAACCACTCTTGTAAATTCTTCAAGACTTAGGATACACAATTAAACTGTAAGGAATGAAGTTCCTAAAGTCGTACGATGTATAACAATTTTTGTGATAAGTGCGTAAGAATAATGTAATTTTTAATTAAAAATTGAAAAATGAAATCTGCACAAAGCAATTACCAACACATTTTTAGCTTCAGAACACTAGCCAATTAAAGAAATGACACTTCTGAATGATAATTATCTATTTGTAATATTCTTTTACCCTTAAAACTAAAGAAAAAGGTATTTTACTAACAACTTCAAATTAGTGTAACTCTGAGAATATTGATATGGCATTTTTTGCTCAAAATGTCTTCGGAAATAAGCTCCGTAAATGACGGTAAATCCTCATGAATCACTCTCTATATCTGGAAAAATAAACTAAGCGACTTCTCATAAGGTCGAGGATCAGTGACAGGTTAGGTTTGGTTTGTTCAGGCTTTTGGTAAACCTTGTATATACGCTTTTTGGCAGACAGGTACACAAATAGGTCTACTCTGGACCGAAAAAAGAGTGCTTTCCCGCATAGTGTAATATAATGACTGTACCATGTATTGTGGGTCCCTATCACTGCGGGCATGGCGCGCCCACAGGTTGCGGTTGGATGAGACAGCCTCCAGCTGCAAATATTAAATAAGCAGTCGCGGACAGCCGATAAGGGATGGTCCTCCAGCTTGGGAGTAGCGCGAAGGGCTACAACCCATCACCGTAAAAAAACATCTTGTTACGAAACTTCAACATAAGCCTCGGAATGGGACTGATTCTCGACACGACCATGTATGGGAGAATCCAGAAATGCATATGAAGTGTTAATTGGGAGGCCGGAGGGAAAACGAGCTTTGGGGAGACCGAGACGTAGATGGGAGGATAATATTAAAATGGGTTTGAGGAAGGTGGGATATGATGGTAGAGACTGGATTAATCTTGCTCAGGATAGGGACCGATGGCGAGCTTATGTGAGGGCGGCAATGAACCTCCGGGTTCTCTAAAAGCCATAAGTAAGTAAGTAAATATCAATGGGTTACGTGGTGATTTCTTGTGAAAATGTCTGAGGAAATCATCGGTTTGGTACATAAGAAGCGAAAGTATTTGGAGGCCGGTTTAATGGGTTTATTGCTTTCGCAGTGATCACATCGTGTCTTTAGAATGGTGTGCTACAACTTTGAGGTTATTTTCAACAGTAATCTCACTAGAGGTTTTGATTTATCTAATGAAAATCAAAACTCGAGTGGGATTTAATTGACTATTTAAGTTATACGATTAGAAGAAAGTATATAAAGATTAGTAGAAATAAAGTACTCTAATATAATAAAATATTAATTGACTTACTGAAATTCTATTTCACTAATGTTAGCTTCACCATAACGTTTGAACGGAGCCGCCATTTTCCGTTGACTGTCTATGCGGTAAACAAATGGCGATCGCAAAGCATCTTTTATAGTACCTTAAAGAATTTGCAGTTTGAAATGTTGGCAAACAAAGAAACAAATGCTAGGGCAGTGATAAAAACAAACAATTGCTAGGGAAGCGATAAAATTAAACAAATGCTAGGGAAGTGATAAAATTGTGCGATAAGCAGCCATGATGGGTTGAAAGACGTCCTTTCGTACCTTTTTATTGGTCAAAATTAGTATGACGTAGTGAAAGTGTAATAGTCAGGGGCGGCTTTAGAGGTAGTGCCGTTGTGCCATGGCACTACCAGAATACAGAAGGAAAGGGAGAATTCATATTTTCCGCCCAAAACCTGAGAGAAACAAGTTACGCTTACACAAACTCTACCGTCAATATGATCTTTGCAGCGAAACACGTTGTAACCAGTGTTTGGAGGATGGATCTGTGCCAGGCACTACATCCCATAAGAAATATAATGGGATGCGCGCGCAATCTTCATGTTCGCTCGTCCTTTTCAGCATCTAAAAGCATGATCTGAAATGTGCCAGGCACAAATTGCCGCTGGCTTTTGCAATGCTTGTAAAACTGTATACATCCCCATTTACTACGCCGATCCCTTACTACCTCGCGCTCTGTCTGTCCTTCCGCTTTGTCTGAACAAGTTTCTTAGCGAAGACTGCAACAATAAGATAATAAAATCTCTCCCGGTTTCTTGAAAACTTGGCTTGAGAAAGTTTTCACTTTATTATTTCTACCAACAGTACCAAGTGTAGTGTGAACGTGTTAAGTCGTGAGGTTGTCATCGTAATAGTGGTCGTGTTATCGTGTTGTGTACTGTTAAAAATTAATACGGTTGGCGCTTTATTGAAATCTCCGTTTTCAACATTAACATATGAAAATAAACTTCGTGTTAAAGAATTAGGCAGACCAACACCGCACTTAAATATTCATCAAAAGCAGCAAAATGCTAAATTTAACAGATCTCGCAAATTCAACCCAGATATTTATTTAAAAAACAACTGGTTGTGTGGATGTGATGTGAAAAATGCGTTCTTCTTTTTCCGGTGTGTTCTGTTCGGAGGTGAACTTAGCTGGTCAAAAGAGGGTGTGACAGATTTAGTACACTTATGGGGTAAAATAAAAACACATCATAAGTCAAAGGTTAATATGAATAACGTCTTCAGTTTGTCTATGCTGGGTAAAGCGAACACTGAAAATCAGTTAAATTCACACTACAGACTCGCGATTACAAAACACAATGAGCAAGTTGATAAAAACAGATATGTGTTAAATTTAATAATAAATTGTATACGATTTTGTGGGGCACTAGATTTAGCACTAAGAGGGCACGATGAATCTGAGGAGTTTTGTTTGCAAAATAGACAACTTCAACAAAAAAATGATGGATTTATTTTCAAGTCAGAAGAATAGGCGAATGGGTTTTATCTATCGCGCATATTAACCTGGTCAACAAAAGTGCTCAAGTGCTCCAGTTGTATAAATTTGGTGAGTGATTATTATTATTATTATTATTATTATTATTATTATTATTATTATTATTATTATTATTATTATTATTATTATTATTAGAGACGAGAATTGTATGCACTATAAAATTCCAAAATATGCATGCATGCATTCATGCACTATCAAACTATGAAATATGCATGATCAAGCGAAAAATACATTAAAATATGCACTTTTATTTTTGTTTCAAAATGTCTTATTTCACTTCACTTTTTTTGCACAGTTAAAAACCTAATAACATTTTTAAATTGGTTTCTGTGAGGTTCCTGCACTTGTCTCTATATTGCAAGAAGTTACAGGTTTAAACTTGAATGAACATATTTGTGACAGTGTCAGGTCAAATTCTTCATTCAAGTTTTCGCCACAAATAACCTTCTCCACTGAACAAAAGAATCCGCAGTCCGGGTTAGCATTTAGGACCCTGTCCAATTTTTTTTTCGCCACTACATCCACTTTCCCACGGGCATAACTGAGGGATCTATGAAATTCTTTGAAGATTATTTCTTTTGTTGCATTCTTGCAATATGTGAAACAGATGCGACATGCTGGTCGACTTGAAATTTTTTAGTACATTTCATCTGAAATTATAATGGACCTTACGGTTACCTAGATACGATTTAAAAACGGACATCGTAATTTAATAATTATTTTGAACAAGTTTTGTAATTTTTTTTTACAAAGAACAATTGTCATATAAAATATTCGGAAACAGAACTGCATTGCTTTACCCTTTCCTCCAACAGTCGCAAAATACGACATCCTCATCTGACCTAATAAAATATTTTCCTTTACAGTAATCCACTGTGCAAAGAATATACTTTTGGAATCTTTAAATTGGAAACATATTAGAACCACATTAACACACGCAAACAGAATAAACAAGCACATTAACAACTTACGACATTCACACACTGCAAACACAGTTTAACGGTGATTCCAATTTTAGAAGAATCTAAATTGCTACTAGTACTAGAAAAGGAAGAGCATTTACAACCTCCCTGAAAGAGGATGCTTTTGACCTAAATTATTTGTCGACAATTTCCTTGAACCCTCTATATTTCCTCTCTACTTACTATTCTCAAAATATCCAACGTAATAAATTTATGACATGCAGTGTATAGAGGGTCGTCGGTAGAGTGTTGTAAAAGTGGACTTCCGTCCAGGGAAAGGTCCTCTAACACCTTATTGAGATAATCTTAACATTTTATTTAATTTTTCTGTTATTTAGTTTTTTCTTTCTTTTTTTTTTTTCTTCAATCCTGATTTCTGAAGCTAAAATAGGGGACATAAAATCGAGAAACTGAGGTGTCCACACAAAACCATTAAAACATGCATTTAAACTGAATTTAATGTATATTATATGCATTATTAAGCTAAAGTTACCTAAATATGCATTATGCATGTTTTATCCCTAAAAAGTCGAAAACATGCAAATATGCACGGGAAAAGTACACATATTTGGAACTGGCAAGTAATGAAATGGATAAGTACTAAGTATGAGCTATGTCCTATATTCCTATAAAAACATGCATTTGCATGGAATTCTCGTCTCTAATAATAATAATAATAATAATAATAATAATAATAATTATTATTATTATTATTATTATTATTATTATTATTGCTTATAGTAGGAAAAAGAATTACCCTCCCCCTTAGGGTATCCTGGATATACCACTGATTTTGGCACTATGCATTAAATATGTATGAGCCGCCACTGGTAATAGTAAATTTAAAAAAATAGGCTTTTACTCTCGTGTGTAGTGCATAGTGGGATTGCTATAATAATAAAACCATTATTCTCCAATTCACCCTCACTGAGTTGAGTTGTTATAGGACATTGCATTGCCAATCATGTAGCTTCTTTTTAAGAGAATAACCATGTTAATCCGAAGTGACCGTTCCTTTCATTGTCCCTGTCAGTCTGCTATTTACAGAGATAAATGATAAAAGGGGAAATGAGAGGAGAAACTATTAAAATATGTGCGATTACACGTTCTTGCAAGGAAATTCAGGCTGTGACGAAGAATCTATGTTAGTTCCAAGCCTGTTAGCTACTTATCTAACTCCGTTTTTCAATTTCGAAGAGGAAAAGCAGAAAATGAAAGAAGGGGAAGAAAGTAGCAGATATGATCATTGATCAGCAACACAACTGAACAGCAACGTGCAGTGTCGCCGAAAATGTTAGAAGCCTGGACAGAGCGAGTGGTGAGAAGGGGACGTCACTATGCTCGAGAGTTACAAGGTTTGGTTGTGTTATTTATTGTGACCGCTAGCTACCTGCGAAAACACCCAGAAGTGAACATTTGAAAAGAAAATGCATTTTAGGAGGATAATAAATACGATTGAAAAGGACCGCCTTCGTCCTCTACCATCACTTACCACTTGGAAAGCGTGGTGCTCGTACCTCTTCCCGAGATGAACAGAAAATGAAGAGGGAGATCAAGATATTACTAAACAAGTAGCTACTGAAAAGGCCATTTGTGAGATTGGAATGCTCAAAAATCATATAAAAATTTAATTATCATATTCATTATCACCAGTTACAAATACAAAGATCAATCTGAATCTAACGTTCAGAGTCGAAATTACAATAAATCTTTCCATAATAACAATAATGATAATAATACTACTTACTTACTGGCTCTTAAGGATCCCGGAGTTTCATTGCCGCCCTCACATAAGCCCGCCATTGGTCGCTATCCTGAGCTAGATTAATCCAGTCTCTATCATCATATCCCACCTCCCTCAAAACCATTTTAATATTATCTTCCCATCTACGTCTCGGCCTCCCCAAAGGTCTTTTTCCCTCTGGCCTCCCAACTAACACTCTATATGCATTTCTGGATTCGCCCATACGTGCTACATGCCCTGCCCATCTCAAACGTCTGGATTTAATGTCCCTAATTATGTCAGGTGAAGAATACAATGCGCGCAGTTCTGTGTTGTGTAACTTTCTCCATTCTCCTGTAACTTCATCCCTCTTAGCCTCAAATATTTTCCTAAGCACCTTATTCTCAAACACCCTTAACCTGTGTTCCTCTCTCAAAGTGAGAGAACAACCGGTAATATAACTGTTTCATAAATTCTAATTTTAAGATTTTTTTACTACAGACTGGATGATAAAAGTTTCTCAACCGAATAATAACAGGCATTTCCCATATTTATTCTGTGTTTAATTTCCTCCCGAGTATCATTAATAATAATAATAATACTAATAATAATAATAATAATAATAATAATAATAATAATTTTATCGAAGTACTTTTACAAAAATTTTAAATCATTTTATAAATAGCTCACCAAAAAGCCAAAGCTTTTTCTCTGGTGTGTTCGTGGAAAGGCAAAAGTAAAAATGTACATTAAGATAGTCTAATATAAAAATATAAACAAGGTGCATTACAAAATGAAACAAAATTAATTATAATATAAATATGAAGACAATATTTTCAAAAGTCTATTTTTCTGCTAGAAAAAAAAAGCAAAAATAATTTAATTTCTGTATACACTTCCTTTTTAAAACCAAAATTTATTCTTTAATGTTAGACGTGGATAATTATTAATAAAAGAATTGTATAGTCTTGACCTATAAAATTAGAGATATGCCTCAGATCAGATTCGATATCACATTTAGGTTCGATTAGTGGGAGAGAAATAGCAGATATTATTAAATGCTTTATGATTTACATCATTTACAGTCAAGGAGACTCTATGTGTGTGTCTATATAATACACACACACACACACACACACATATATATATATATATATATATATATGAGAGAGAGATAGAGAGAGACAGAGAGAGAGGATGTCCAAAATAGAGATCGAAAGATTTTTGGGGTGGGGGCGATCGGAATAGTCTGCTGTGTAGATAAATCTTTGTAATTTTGATGATGATGGCGAGGAGAAGAAGGAAAAAGACGTATTATGTCCTTTGTTCAACAGTATTGTAAATAATGGTAGTCTCATGTAATGTTAATGACATAATAGTTTCGCTACTTATGAATGACTCAGTATTTAAAAATTTTTCTCATGAATAGGCCACATACCTCCAATCTTCGAGGGAAAACAAAAGGCATTTTGTAATATTATTTAACATGCAAGGGTTGAGGCATAGTTGCAATACAATTTAGGATTCTCGATCGTGAATCGAAGCGTGTGTGAATGCTTAGATGTGTGTCATGTGTCGTACGTTAAAAAATCCCACTTTATGTCTAATTTGTGACTGAAGAAGGGGATGAAGGACTTAGTATAAACAATGACAGAGTGAGGTGACCCATGAAATCGTGAAATGACGCATAGGAAGTTAAGAATTCACTCCAAGCTTACATTCATGCCTCATGAAACTTCCGGTTCCTTAAAATCGAAGTTAAAAAAAATATTTAATTAGACGACAGCTTCAAATTGACATGTTATTCAAGCCGGAAATATCGCACAGAAACAAACAGGAATTTAGAAGGATGCTGTCGTGGTTTATTTAAAATAATTTACTGGTACATATCCGCACAATCTCAGAAAAACTACACAAATGTTACTCTAAGAATTCAGTGATGTAGGTGTTAGTCCCATGGACAGAATAATAGGAGAATGTTTAAAAATAAAACGTAAGAAGGTATTTAGACCAACGATAAATTAGGTGTTTATGCATCACTTGATCCAGAGCCAAAAGTAGATTCTGGGATAATGTAGTCGACGAAACAGAAGAACTTAACCATTGTTATAAATGATTTGGCACAAGGTACAATATAATGTGAGTTCGAACTAATGGTATTCCTGTACAGTTCAAACTCTATCGCCTCAGGTTGACAGGTGGCAGGTATGTCAACACTCTTCCTAAGGGTTTATTTGTGGCCTTGAGCTCAGCTGAAACACCGTCTTTGCCTGGTAAGGCGACACACAGCCGGGTTAAATACAATATAGTTAACCGACACCACAACACTGCATGGCGCCCTAACGAAAGCTCTCTCCCTCAGCGTGAATTACACGTGCCAAGTCTGCTTAACTTGTCCGGGTAGTATTAAACGTGTAAATGTTTTCGTTATCTTTCCACTTCTAGATTTCTTTCACCTTTCATTTTATATTCGTGTATGTATGTATGTATGTATGTATGTATGTATGTATGTATGTATGTATGTATGTATGTATGTATGTATGCATGCATGTATGTATGTATGTATGTATGTATGTATGTATGTATGTATGTATGTATGTATGTATGTATGTATGTATGTATGTATGTATAGTCAGTGACACAGTTCATCTGCCCTGGAAGGAATGCGGGGTTGGGGTAATAGTTTCGCACTAGTAGTGGATGGAGGGAAAGTTAGAAATACAATGTAGCATGCATTATAAAAACATTGATTTAACAATTCCGCGCCACGTTACTATGGAACACACTACACATGAAAGTTATAGGCCTATTGTTACGTCTTAACTTTGAATATATATTTACACCAGCAATTCTATTAAGCAAACGTTCACCTTCGTCTTCCAAGTACAAATGAAGAGAGAGAAATGTTTTTTTTTTTGGAGAAAATAGAAGGGGAATTAAGCAGAGGGTATTCACACCAAAACTACCGTCAGCCAGCCGCTTGCTCCAAAGTTAGCCTCACACCCCTCCAAACAACACCCCTAACTTCCCCAAGGTTCAGGGCAGATGAGCTGTGTCATCGACAGTATGTATGTATGTATGTATGTATGTATGTATGTATGTATGTATGTATGTATGTATGTATGTATGTATGTATGACTTGATCTGTATTACATTTGGTATCAGATACTAATGATGGTGGTGGTGGCGGCTGTATTGATGACAGGAGATCATTTCAGTTTTTGCTTGTGAGTGGGCAAGATATTTTTTTATGAAAGACCTTATAGGGCAGTGGTCGTCAGCACTCGTTAAAATGGGTAAAGGGTAAGCGGAGCCGTCCCGTGTGCCCCGTCTGCAGCACGAAGAGGTGTAGTGTAATGTGGAGTTAAGGAGTGTGTGTGTTCTGAAATTGAGTTGTGTGTTGAGAATTTCTTTTGGATGTGTTTTTGTGTGTTAACATAATATTAACGAGGTAATGTAAAATTTAACACGAGAAAGACACTTAATACGTTTTCCGAAGTGATATAGTGTTCAAAGTTGTGTAATCACGATGTATAATAAAATTATTTTATGTATAGCCTATTATCATAATCACCATTATTTATTTGATGAAATGCTATTTATGTCTAAATTCAATAATAAAATTATTTTATGTGTATTATCATCATTATTTACTTGATGAAATGATGCTAAGACACAAGTAGACCTACTCAGGAAATGAAATCTGAACTCTGTAAATTGTTCGCCAGACATATCCTCCGTGACTTTAATTCCAGGCTTCAGCTTGAAAAACCAATGAATTATTAACCCCATTAATGATAGGCTATAGCATACAAAGAGAATACATTAATATTGAACGACGTTTAGAAGTAACGTTTTTTATATCTTAAGATTTACACTAATAAGAATCTTTCAAATATTTAATGCTAATGCAATCAATGCTATAGACATCTCTCTCTCTCTCTCTCTCTCTCTCTCTCTCTCTCTGTGTGTGTGTGTGTCAGTACGAAGCCATTGTTATGCATATCATCCATACAAATAAATTACTATATATTATTATGTGGATAACATTTCCTTGTACTGCTGGTGATTCATAGGGGAAAACTATTAATCATAAAAAGATTGCTCATTGTTACGAACAGAAACATTTTTAAAAGTGTTCATATGTAGACCTAATGAATATAGTGTCATCTTTTGTCTGGTGTACTGTTTAGTTTTACAAGGCATTCCACTATATAGGCGTAATTGTGTAAATTGTTTGTTGTGTATTAGCAAGACGAGTTACGAAACAATTCCTGTTACCAACACGGTTTGATGTTACACTTAGCCTACCTGCCACTGATCGCAAAAATTCCAACATATGTTCAATTAAAAGTTTAAAATGAAGTTACTAGGGCTTTAAGATGTCTACACGATTGGATTTTTAAATCTAGCTTTATCTCTCGCAGTTACATGAAACAGATGAATGAAAGGGAGACTAAAATAGGTAAATAATGGTTTTAAGAAACAGGAGAGACACATTTAAATGTCACAATTTACAGATAGAATTCAATCTCCTCCACAAACCCTGACAAACAGATCTTGGGTGCCCTTCTGGTATTCATAGTCAGTTCTAAAAAACGACATTTTATTGGTAAGGGAATATCAGTAAATTATTTCAAATGAGTTATTTGTTTATAAGTAAGCCATTTTGAAGGCTTAATAACCTTGTATACTGCTATTCATTTCAAATCTAATTTTCGTAAAAAAAAAAACAAAGTAATATTAGAAAGTAATATAATGTATGAAGAGATTTATCATGAACATTTGTGCAAATTAATTCCATACTCTACATAAGCCGTACAGTTAATTAATATAGTCAAATATCTCACTGTCTGGTTTAATCAAGAATGCGTTTTTAGGTTCAATCCGGAAAACGGAAATGTATATTCTTCTAACGCTGTGCAGTAAATGACGTCATTTGATTTAAATTTTTACAGTATAGAACACTGAAAAGATATACGTAAGACTTTCAACTGTAAACCGAAACGGACCGCTGAAAGTCTAAATCAACGATGATGATGATAAAAAGAATGGACTATAATAGTAAAATCATATACAATTAGATAAAGAAACTGAATTTTTGCGAAATACGTAAAAAGTATAATGAGAAAGTATGTTTAACCTTGTAACATTCATTTTATATGGCCTTCGTTTAGGTCATTCCTATTCCGATACAGTAAAAATCCCATTATTTTCGAAATAATTAAAACGTAGTGTATTACTCGTATATTAAACATATGAGGATCTATCAGTTACTGAACTACAAGGAAAGTCGAGATGGACTATTTGAGTATAAAAAAAATTATCGCGATATCACTACAAATGTTGAAAAACAAACATATTTCTGGTCCATCACACAAAATTTCACCAGGGAATAAAAACAAAATGCTGACTGTTATTTCACTGTAAACCAGTTATCCATGAAATTACGTTACTTGAATTTTAAGGCGGTGTACCTCAGAAATCGATTATTCACAAATAATCCATTCTCCCTTTCCATGTCAATTCACGCTTTAAATTTCCGGGATACAAACTATCACTGATGCAAGTTAATTCCCTACTTAATATCCCTTATGACACGCTATTTAGAAGTCGGATGAGAGTGCGATATGGAAATCATAATACTAAAGAGAACAAGTTTCATACTGTTCTTGTCATCCACGAAACATGTAGCCTACTGTAAATTTCGTGAACTCGTGTTCTTTCGGCGAGAAAGCGTAAACTGTCTCAGAAACAGTTGAAAACTTCTGCAGGATATCACAGATTTCGCTATTTACAGTACTTTTTCACCAAACCTTGTAATACTTAAAGTGAAATTTCAATGAAGTGCCACATCTTCGAAAGTGTTCCTAGATTGTATATATTTTCGTTTGTATGTAGGACATGCACTTGTACAATGCGTGCGTTTCTATCAGGAGTAACGGTGTGCAGTTCATAATGTGCTTCATGACGAAATGCGAACACGCAGACATGTATGCATGCCAAGTCCATCATAGCAAGAACATTGAAACTTGTAAGCAAACATTTACTACATTTAGGAAGAAACCAATTGAGATGGGTTGTTAAAATTCCAATAGAGGAGAACTACGCACTAAAAGTTCTCATAGAAGATAAATCCTGCAGATGTCAGTTATATAACGAAACGGCACGACACCTGCCATGCGATTGTGAAGTCGTAGCTGCTGCTAAACATCGATATTTGGATCTGGCATTTGCCAAACCGAGTCACTTCCATGAAATATCAATGAGACAACGGGTTTTCTTGATCAAGTGTAACACATGGTGATTGAGGAGTGGTTAGAGGACAACATAATAGTTCAGAAATGAACGAAGTGCTAAAAGCTAATTCTGACATACATCTTATCTTTCAATTTAATCTAATCTAACCAATAGGGCCTACTAACTATACCAGTCCCAATGCTGTCATGGAGGCCATACTGGGCCATACATTGTATGGGAACCTAGAATCTTTTAATGACTATGGGGAAGAGAAATTTTTGCCTATATGCAGCCATATAATGCATGGGTGCATTAAGTTTTGTACATGGAGATTATATTTTTACATGGAGGTCTGTACTGAGCTTAGATCATCTTTTGCAGTTCATCTTCTTTGATGTCATAAACATAAACTGTCCACCTCTGCTGGAATATAGGACCATATATAAAAGATGGTATTTTTCCAGAAAAGCTACACCGAAGGAGGCAGTTTTCTTTTTTTTTTTTTTTTTTTTCATTGGTTTCTGTGTGATTTATATAATGATAAACGTATGATTTTAGTTTGCAGCCACAAATGCTTTCAACATAAAAATCAACCTGTTTATTCTAATGCACTGTTGTAGGTTAAGACTTCCCCAATACTTGTTAATAATTACCATCATCACTTGTGAGAGGTCCAGGACATATGAGGGAAATTCCTATTTCCCAGTCTTCCATCCTGAACCTCTCGAGTGTAATATTTGTAACAAGTTGAGGGGACTACAATATTGCATTAGAACATATCTTACACGTAGGCTAAGCATCAAACGATTTTTATGTTGAAAGAATTTGTTTATCACTGTATACATCTAACAGAAGCCAGTGAAGCAATGGAAAATTGTATGGCTGCTATATATTTGAATGTTGACGAAAAATAAGTTCAAATGATAGAATATCCGTAATTCCTGAAGTCCACAAAATGAACTTGTAGATATTAGTATTATTAGTATTATTTATTAATAGTTCAAAAGTACATAAACTTAATATTAAAACTGATACATGCACAAATAATGATAATACACAATATTTACACAATTTAATAACAAATTTTCTATCATATAACTATTCAATTTATGTTGGTTTAACTTACACTCACTTCTGGTTTTAGTGCAAGTTTTCACCCTATCGCATTTATTTTAAACATTTAAACTTCTTTACATGCTAAGTTTGAAATTCTCTTTTTTTTTAACTCTATAATAAACAAGTGTATATAAATCGTCCCTGCTGCTATATTCATCTAATTATCTTTTACAACAGTCATATTTATATTTAAATTTCAGTTTCTCGTTTACATAATACTTAACTATTTCATGTAATAAATATAGCATTGAGGTTAGCAGATGTTGACAGTAACTTGTAGATATACTGATGCCTATTTTTAGTAAGGCCATTGATAAGAAAATTTATTATAATATTAATGTAGACTACATAAAAATACAATATTAACTTACTTGAAGAAAAAAAATATATATTTCCTACATAATTTTACTAATTTCGTTACAGCTCCGCATCTTCATAAAGTCTGAGACGACAGCTAATGCCTTGAGATAATTAGCTATCTTATCTTCATTCTTGTATACATAATAAGTCTGAACTGTTTGCTCTACTTGTCGTAAATTCAGGACGATAGGTTTCTTAAAGGGGTGTCTAATATTTTGGTTGCCGTTAACCAACTACGTAACGGTGATTTCATTATCCCTACTGTCTTTCTGAATGAATTGCATAAACTTTCAAATTGACGCGTGGTGTGAGGCGATTTTACGCTGAAATCTATTATGCCAACTATGTAAACGAATATTGTAGGATATGGACATTATATTACTGGACGTGAAAGCTCACGTCATGCCAACCACATAACCAAATGTCCCCGTTGCTTTGAAATGCCTAATACTGGTTCCATGATCGTCACAGGAGTGAATTTGAAACAGAGAAAAGAATCCGAATTGTAATGTTACTTACACTATTGTTTAAACTTTTATCAGAATTTCCAAAATTCACCTGCACATAAAATAAACAAACATGATTAATGCATCAAAATAAAGCTATGTCACCGTTTATAAAAGCAATGAATTACAGTTACGTGAGTTACCGTGTGTTTGTATCTTTGAAGTAACACCTGCCTACTGAATCAGTGGACACATGGTGAATTAGGTCAGAGTCGTGTATTGAAAGCTTTTTTAAAAATTACCCGTGAAATTAATAAATAAAAATTACCTCATCAAAGTCCCGTTAATAAATAAAAAAAAAAACTTTACGGCGAAGAAAATTGCATTACTTTTATCATCAAGAAAAAGTAACTAAAATCACGTCAAAACATACATCAATAAATTCAGTTTGTAATACTTAACACAGCAACTTCAAAACTTAGTATACTTAGTATTTATTGCTATTAAAATTCAAAATAAATGTATATTATTGTCGTAGCGCACACGTTAAGTGCCGTAATAAGCATGTTATTAAGAAGGTTGTTAATTTGTTGTGAGGGAAAGAAGGCAGAGGACGGACACTGGAAAGTTTTCTTTTCTCAATCGTACTATCAGGGACTGGAATGCTTTACCTGCAGACTTACTAAAGGCTTTACCAACAACCAAAAATGTATTTAAAAATAGGCTTAAGGACCTTACTAATAGACGGTAATTATACACAGTACTTAAAGGGTGTAAATGATATGTTGTTATTGAAGTGTTGTATCAGTGAAGAATTATGTCGTGTCAGTGAAGTGTGTTGTATCAGTGAAGAATTATGTCGTGTCAGTGAAGTGTGCTGTGTAAGTGAAACGTGTTCCTGTCAGTGAAGCTTTATAGTTTATAGTGGCAGTGCAAAGTATTTGAACAGTGAAATGTTTTTGAAGTGTTAGTGAAATCAGGATAGAATCAGTGAAATGTGTCGTAGTCCCAGTGCAGTGAGTGAGTTGACAGCGAAATGAGTGTAATGTTGAAAGGTACTTGTGCAGATATGAACATATCATACTCGTGGATTTTAGTTCGATCTTAGTTTTAAGATACAAACTAGAATATTTCAAATGTTATTTTAAGTGATCGTTTCATTTAATTTAGTATATTCCCTGTTGTTGTTATTATTATTATTATTATTATTATTATTATTAATTATTGTTAGTATTAATTATTAGTATTATCATTATTGTATTTTTAATTAATAAGTTTATTATTGTCATTATTGAGTGTAATTAGTTACCACTGCCACCGGGTATATACCCATTGCAGTGTGAATAAATACATACATACATATACCTTGACCACCAAAATATTCTCTCCAACCAGAATCAAATACCTTCCCAGTTTCAGCAAGCTCGTGTTCGGGAGTGGTTCCTATAAATAACTATTTTGTACTAAAGAACATAAAAAAGATTTAATAAAATTACAAAACCGATGCAATTATTACAAGACAAGGATAATTACGAAGATAAAAGTAGAGAATCAAGTCAAGAACAGAACATAAGTTGGGATGAATAAATAGTATATAAGACAAAACATAATCACAAAAAACATAAGAATACAACACAAACACAAGAACACAAAAAATACTTCACACTAACATACGATAACAAAAACACACACAAGATTTGTAACCGTCGTCGTCGTTGTTGGTCGTCGTCGCCCTCGGCTGCCAGCTCAGTCGTATATTGAAGTATCTCGAGGATGCACGTCGATGTCGATAATTAATTATATACACTGATTAAGTTGGGCGCCAGCCTCCTCGAGATTACTCCGGTAGAGGTATGAGATTCCCAGGTCAGCTGCAAAACGGTCGGGACATGGGGTTTGGGAGACGTGCTCGTAGGTTGAAATGATGTAGGCGCACACCAGAAGTTGTTGGTAAGAACTATGAAAGCGTTTATTATTACTATTAAGTGTTCGTTTCAGATCAGCAGAAATGCGCGTCCAAGTGTATAATATCTCGCTCTCACTTCCCGCAAGTTGATATACTAATTTCTGACTTCACGTAATTATATATTTTGTACTATAAAACACCAGTAATATAACGGACAGTTGATAACGTGATGAGAGAAAAGAATTCAGACTTATAATAATAATGCAACACACGACTTCTTATTACACCCACTAAAAAATTCTAAGTCCGTAAATTGTTATACTTCCGAGTTAGGTTTGCCGAGAATATGTGGAGTGTGACCTCTCCGAACACTGTCTATCTGCCTTCTGTCTATCTGCCAAATCTATCCCCTACTTTCAACCACCAAACATAGAATTTCACCCTCCTATCTATATATCACGTGTCTCTATTAAGAATCCTGATTGGCCATGATTACACTTACGTCACTTAAGACGCGTTCTTCAAAAATTGTTCGTTAACTAGAACATCTACTTCCGGCGTCCTGACAATCCTCTGACATATACCAGATCATCTCTATTGGAACCTGGCTTGGCGTCATCTTACTGACCACCCGCAGGCAAAGTCCATACATTCCCTCATCAGTCAACTCCACGCCTGGACACATGTTTCCTGTCCCCCTAGCTTGGGTTCGGTCTTCCTGTCCACCTGTTACTTCCGTCTCAGATTTTGAAACTAACTTACACGTCCGCGCATCCTATCCATATAAGAATATTAACACGAAATACTAATCTAATGAAAATCTCCTTATCCTATACGAGGAACCGTCTCAAATGCCCTCTCATAACAAAGAATATTCCCAAGGGAATATTTGTTGTTATGAGACGTCCCAAAAAAAAATACCTTCGCTACTAGTCTCCGGTGTCCCCTAATTAGTCACACTTGGATACACCTTTTGCTATGCTTATAAACAATTTACAACTTTACACTTACAATTATTACATATTTACAACTATTTACATGTATGAATCTATATACACACCTCACGCCTGCTTACATCTCACACGCCAGTTTAACTGACTTCTACCTGACATATATACAGCATCCAATCGTAACATTCAGGGCACATCCGAATACAATGGCGCTCTCTCACTCACATTCATGATCGGTTCCTTGATACATACTTATACTTATAACATAGAAATAAGAATTATGAACCACAAAAAAATACACTAAACAATACACAATACATTTTAAAATACCAATTAACCCTTTATATCATACTTCATATATTATCTGCAACCTTCAAAACACATCTACATTCATGAAACCGAAATAATAACCATTAACCAGAATCAAAATTATACTAAACGATGCACAATACTTCTGAAATACTAACTGACTCTATTTATCATATCTCATACATAAGCTGCAACCTTGAATACACATCTCGAATAACGTCCCCTCAATATAGAGGACAACTTTATGTCTCGAACTAAAAATGAGGGTCTGGCACTTAATATTGATTCTAAAAAAATGGATACATATTCAAATCGAATCATTCAACCTCTACAAATGAATGAACATAAATGAAGTTAATTAAAAAAAATATTCTATCATTATTATTAATCATTATTAATTCTTATTAATATCATCTTTAAATTATTGCCACAGGGAATACTACTTATCGCGTGATCTTATAAGAAAACACACAAAAACAACTAATTCTGAAGGTGGCAAAAAGAAAACAAAAGTAACAACACTTTTCACGAGGAAACATTTTCAGCACTGAAATCAGTTCTTGGTTCTAGTTGCTTATACCGCTCAAAGACTACATGCACAAAACAAACACATTCTTATTTTTCTTATAATTAAAATCATATTATTTTTAACTTTACACAAATTCTCGTTCATTAACCTGGTACGTCGCCTGGATGTCTATCATGAATCGGATCGTCATTCTCCGAATGGGATCGTCTGCGGCCTTCCTCATATGTCATTGTGCCA
Source organism: Periplaneta americana (assembly GCF_040183065.1). NCBI lineage: Eukaryota > Metazoa > Arthropoda > Insecta > Blattodea > Blattidae > Periplaneta > Periplaneta americana. The sequence goes on from NC_091132.1 coordinate 69,598,450, forward strand.
TTCTTAAATTGACAATTTACACGTGGAGACACACTTCTCCTCACTTTAAATCTACCAGCATGCTTCCACTTAACTTTTTCTCCTCCTGCAGAAAAATGAGGCCTCCAATAGCCCTTCCTATATTCACTCCTTTGATCGTTGCAGTACCGCTTTGTACCATTGTTAGAAAATCGGTCATTATTGTAGGGTTGTAAACCATGACCGTCAGCACTGTGTGGCCGATCCCTGCTCCAACCGTCATTATGGTCATTGCTATTGTACCCTCTGTGGGGTGGGAAGGCTTCTTCTGCCCTCCGCCCCATGTTTGTGATAGTTTTCGCATTCTCTTTCTCGCTCCCAAACTCATAAAACTTTTCGATTACTCTATTTACTTGCTCCTTGAATGCTCTATAACTTTCTAACACCTGGCTCTCTAGCCTGATACTATCCTCGGTTAACCTATACTCCAATTCATTACTATTCTCATCGAGATTATCGTCCAATCCATTAATATCCATAGTTATTTTACTTTCCAGCTCATTATTATTTTCGGCTACTTTAATATTCAATTCCTCAGTATTCTCATTAATATCCTCAGCTAATTTACTCCCCACTTCATTACTATTCCCTGCTTTCTTATTATTCAATCCATTAATATTCTCGGCTAACTTCTCTTTCAGTTCAGTACTATTTTCATCTAGTTTCTCTTTCAACTCATTGATATTCACAGCTAATTTAAATTCCACTTCGTTACTATTCTCAGCTAGTTCATTACTCAATTCATTAATATTCTCGGCTAACTTATCTTTCAGTTCAGTACTATTTTCATCTAGTTTCTCTTTCAACTCATTAATATTCACAGCTAATTCAATTTCCACTTCATTACTATTCTCGGCTACCATATTATTCAATTCATCAATATTCTCTTCTAATTTATTATCCAATACATTACAATTTTCATCTAGATTATCTCCCAATTCATCAATATCCACAGCTAATTTACTTCTCACTTCATTACTATTCTCGGCTACCTTATTATTCAATTCATTAATATCCTCAATTAATTTAATTTCCACTTTATTACTATTCTCGGCTACCTTATTATTCAATTCACTAATATCCTCAATTAATTTACTTTCCACTTCATTACTATTCTCGGCTATCTTATTATCCAATTCACTAGTATCCTCAATTAATTTACTTTCCACCTCATTACTATTCTCGGCTACCTTATTATTCAATTCACTAATATCCTCAATCAATTTACTTTCCACTTCATTACTATTCTCGGCTACCTTATTATTCAATTCACTAATATCCTCAATTAATTTACTTTCCACTTCATTACTATTCTCGGCTACCTTATTATTCAATTCACTAATATCCTCAATCAATTTACTTTCCACTTCATTACTATTCTCGGCTATCTTATTATCCAATTCACTACAATTCCAGACCAGCATAGATTCCAATTTCCTATAATACCCGGCTACTTCATTTCTCAAATTAACGAACTCACTCTTCAAATTATTACTAGTTTCTATCATTTCGTTCCTCATCTGATTCATCTGCTCCAATATCCGCTCTAACACATTATTCGACATGACATTGTCCGAACCTCGCGAACTTTCTTTATCTTGGCTAGTACTCGTCCCTGCTGTAGTCTCCATTTTTTTTTTTTTTTACTTCTAGTCTGGCTCCTTAGCAACATGTAATATATAATATATCTTCAACAATTCCCCTTAAACTCAAAAACAAAATAAACCCTACCAAAATGAATTACACACATGTACATATATATGGATACAACAATTGAAATGAGACCCTTTATGCTTACGTATCGACGTCTTCTAGGTTACGCCTGGTTGATCGTCTCCCCCACCGTCCATCATTGTTCTCAGCTGTTTGGGGTCTGCATGGTGTTGTGGCTGTCGGTCGTTGACACTGCATGATACTGCAAGCTGCTCTACGAACACTGCGTTGGCTGTCGGCTCTCGCGTCGATCCCCACTGCGATCACTGTTGCCATCAGCCGCATTAACCCTGCGTCGGCTGTCGGCTCTCGCGTCGATCCCCGCCGTGGTCATTGTTGCCATCTCGAGCCGCATTAACCCTGCGTCGGCTGTCGGCTCTCGCGTCGATCCCCGCCGTGGTCATTGTTGCCATCTCGAGCCCGACGTTGGGACGCCAAATTATGTAACCGTCGTCGTCGCCCTCGGCTGCCAGCTCCGAAATATGGAAAGTATCTCGAGGATGCACGTCGATGTCGATAATTAATTATATACACTGATTAAGTTGGGCGCCAGCCTCCTCGAGATTACTCCGGTAGAGGTATGAGATTCCCAGGTCAGCTGCAAAACGGTCGGGACATGGGGTTTGGGAGACGTGCTCGTAGGTTGAAATGATGTAGGCGCACACCAGAAGTTGTTGGTAAGAACTATGAAAGCGTTTATTATTACTATTAAGTGTTCGTTTCAGATCAGCAGAAATGCGCGTCCAAGTGTATAATATCTCGCTCTCACTTCCCGCAAGTTGATATACTAATTTCTGACTTCACGTAATTATATATTTTGTACTATAAAACACCAGTAATATAACGGACAGTTGATAACGTGATGAGAGAAAAGAATTCAGACTTATAATAATAATGCAACACACGACTTCTTATTACACCCACTAAAAAATTCTAAGTCCGTAAATTGTTATACTTCCGAGTTAGGTTTGCCGAGAATATGTGGAGTGTGACCTCTCCGAACACTGTCTATCTGCCTTCTGTCTATCTGCCAAATCTATCCCCTACTTTCAACCACCAAACATAGAATTTCACCCTCCTATCTATATATCACGTGTCTCTATTAAGAATCCTGATTGGCCATGATTACACTTACGTCACTTAAGACGCGTTCTTCAAAAATTGTTCGTTAACTAGAACATCTACTTCCGGCGTCCTGACAATCCTCTGACATATACCAGATCATCTCTATTGGAACCTGGCTTGGCGTCATCTTACTGACCACCCGCAGGCAAAGTCCATACATTCCCTCATCAGTCAACTCCACGCCTGGACACATGTTTCCTGTCCCCCTAGCTTGGGTTCGGTCTTCCTGTCCACCTGTTACTTCCGTCTCAGATTTTGAAACTAACTTACACGTCCGCGCATCCTATCCATATAAGAATATTAACACGAAATACTAATCTAATGAAAATCTCCTTATCCTATACGAGGAACCGTCTCAGATTGCAACCTCATTCAAGAAATTAAATTACAACATCGCATACAGAACAAAACATCTCAACACACAAACAACACAAACAAACAAATACAACCACACAGGCGTCTGCAACTCAAATGTAACACCTGCAACAACTTCTACATAGAACAAACAGGCAGATCATTTCAAACACGTTACAAAGAACACATCACAGACATAACAAAATTACAAAACACTTCCATATATGCAGAACACATCACAAATGCTAACCACACCTACAGAGACATCAACACAGACATGGAAATTCTACACATCCAACCAAAAAGCCAGAAATTAAGCACACTAGAACAATACGAAATAGACACACAAAAACATATCCAATGAAATTCTCAACACACAACTCAATTTCAGAACACACACACTCCTTAACTCCACATTACACTACACAAACACACCCCCACAGGAAAAAAACAAAAGGCGCCAAGACCAGCAACAACCAGTTCTGAAGAAGGTCAATAACAGGCCGAAACCTGTTAACCAGGTACGGTAAAAATCTAACACGAGAAAGACATATAATACATATTCCGAAGTGATATAGTGTTAAAAGTTGTGTAATCAAGATATATATTATATATATATGTAGTATATTGAAATTAAGAAGAAGGAAAAAGTAACATGAATATTAAATAATTTGTTTAATTTTTTTAATTCTTCACAACAGTATTTGATAACAATATATATATATATATATATATATATATATATATATATCCATTTTTAAATTTCCTGTATGTATTCTCTTCTCTTTGTATTCCTCCCTGATTATCTTTTTGGTTACTAGCTATTACCGTAAGTGGCGTAAGAATATCATTGCAAACTAACACGCTATAGACACGATTTTCCCTCATATTCCTTGCTGTTGTCATATGACTTGTATTCTGTAATCGCAGGTCAGCGCTGAACCAAAGCCACATAAATTACCAATATCTATCTTATATCATACTGAGTTCAATTCCTAATCTTCGATCAAGCGTGAAGTCCGGTTACCGATGTTTATGTAACTAGGCCTTGGGAATTTACTTAATTACAAAATAATTTATTTCTTGGGTGGGTCAGTGTTACATTAGATTGTGGTGTTGAACTGACACTGAATAGCCTCTATAATTTAGTAAGATAACTTAATTATTTTACTATACTTCTGTTCTCTTATGTAATTGAATGGCAAGACATGAACATGTAATACAGTTGAATCTACAATAGATATGATTACAATAAAGAGGAAAATAGGTGACCCTACGATACTTCTCAGCCATTTAAAGTGGGTAAAAAAGGATATATGTCTATAGTCTACACTCCAACACTTTAAAAGTAGATATAATATTCATAACATTATTGCCATGGGTTTAATTATAGGCGCAAGAGGAACTGTAATAAAAACTTTTGTTAAATGACTTGAAAAATGTAAACCTCCTAAAGAATTACAGGATGAAATCGTGACGTCAGTTGTAATATTTCCTGTTTCAATAGTTACAAACCACTTATATAGTGTTTAAATATTATAAATGTAGAAAAAGTTATGTTTATATTCAAAATTGCACTCATCTTTTTGTTTCATCACTTTAACAACAACTTTTATGGTGTCCACAAATTTTTAAAATGACTCAAAACATGATATTATTTCTATTGTTATTTTTACATCAAAAGTGGCATTCTTCTTGAAATTCATTGTTACAATGTCTATATTCAAAATTCATTTTCTTCTACGAGTATGTAAAGCGGAAAAAAAAAAAAAAATTAAACTATTTTGTGTCTCTTATCAAATAGGCATTTGCAAGATTAATCCAGTCTCTACCATCATATCCCTTTTAATATTATCCTTCCATCTACGTCTCGGCCTCCCCAACGGTCTTTTTCTCTCAGGTCTTCCAACTAACACACTATATACATTTCTGGATTCGCCCGTATATGCTACATGCCCTGCCCATCTCAAATGACTGGATTTAATGATCCAATTTTTTTTAGAATAAATATAATTAGTTCAGCTATCTCACTGTTTCTCGCCAAAGAAAATCTAAATTTGATATCGACAGTATTGTGATATGTACGTACAAAATAATTTTGGTTATTCCACCACTGCTCCATTAACCCCGTATTATCATCCTCCATGTCCGTAATTAAGAGGATAGTTACGTAAAAAGTTACATTTGCAAACGTAACTGCCACATTTAATTGGGATGTATTTACCGTCAGTATTATGTCATAATTACTTGTGACATATTCACTGACGTGTACAAGCGAGAGTAAAAGCTAGATGATGCGACGACCGCATTGTCATGGAATTTATACATCGTCATGTACACACCACTGCCCCGAATGAGTGGCAGCAGTCAAGGACGAACATACACTTGCAATGGGTATGTTGATGAGTGTCTAATGTTAGAATAAATCATAGATGAACAAACAAATCATCATCATTATTCACGGTTTAGGCTTCAGGCCTATTACAGTTTAATGTTTCTCTTTTTTTTTTTTTTTTCACGTCCCACATTTATTTCACTTATTGGTTTATAAGCCAGCGTAATGCATAGTATCACTTTTGTTGACGTCGTACAAAATTTTGTCCAGTATTCTTTTGAGAAGATTAACTCCGTAAGTAGATGAAATTATTGGGGATCATCAGTGCGGTTTTCGGCGTAATAGATCGACTATTGATCAGATTTTTTGTATTCGACAGATAATGGAGAAAAAATGGGAGTATAAGGGTACAGTACACCAGTTATTCATAGATTTCAAAAAGGCTTATGACTCGGTTAAGAGGGAAGTATTATATGATATTCTTATTGAATTTGGTATTCCCAAGAAACTAGTTCGATTAATTAAAATGTGTCTCAGTGAAACATACAGCAGAGTCCGTATAGGTCAGTTTCTATCTGATCCTTTTCCAATTCACTGCGGGCTAAAGCAGGGAGATGCACTATCACCTTTACTTTTTAACTTCGCTCTAGAATATGCCATTAGGAAAGTTTAGGATAACAGGCAGGGTTTGGAATTGAACGGGTTACATCAGCTTCTTGTCTATGCGGATGACGTGAATATGTTAGGAGAAAATACACAAACGATTAGGGAAAACGCGGAAATTCTAGTTGAAGGAAATAGAGCGGTCGGTTTGGAAGTAAATCCCGAAAAGACAAAGTATATGATTATGTCTCGTGACCAGAATATTGTACGAAATGGAAATATAAAAATTGGAGATTTATCCTTCGAAGAGGTGGAAAAATTCAAATATCTTGGAGCAACAGTAACAAATATAAATGACACTCGGGAGGAAATTAAACGCAGAATAAATATGGGAAATGCGTGTTATTATTCGGTTGAGAAGCTCTTATCATCCAGTCTGCTGTCCAAAAATCTGAAAGTTAGAATTTATAAAACAGTTATATTACCGGTTCTTCTGTACGGTTGTGAAACTTGGACTCTCACTCTGAGAGAGGAACATAGGTTAAGGGTGTTTGAGAATAAGGTGCTAAGGAAAATATTTGGGGCTAAGCGGGATGAAGTTACAGGAGAATGGAGAAAGTTACGCAACACAGAACTGCACGCATTGTATTCTTCACCTGACATAATTAGGAACATTAAATCCAGACGTTTGAGATGGGCAGGGCATGTAGCATGTATGGGCGAATCCAGAAATGCATATAGAGTGTTAGTTGGGAGACCGGAGGGAAAAAGACCTTTAGGGAGGCCGAGACGTAGATGGGAGGATAATATTAAAATGGATTTGAGGGAGGTGGGGTATGATGATAGAGACTGGATTAATCTTGCACAGGATAGGGACCGCTGGCGGGCTTATGTGAGGGCGGCAATGAACCTTCGGGTTCCTTAAAAGCCATTTGTAAGTAAGTAAGTAATGCATAGTTGGAAAATGTAAACATGCTGTAGCCTGTTCCTTCCCCTTACGAATCGACCACACAGAGGTGTAAAGACCTTGCTTGTCTGTTTACAGCTTCCAACTATCTATTGTTCTGAATTAATTAGAAAAATTTCTCCTATATGTTTCCGAAAACTTTTCCGCCTGACCAAATGTCCGTTGATATAGGCCTAGATGCAACTTAAAAAAATTTAAATCTTTAGTGTTCACTAAAGAAGTATGTTTTAGGTTTTAATTTCGAAAGAGCTTAGTTTATCCAAAAAAAAAAAAAAAAAAATGCTATTGTGTTTCGCTAACCACAGTGTATAGAACATGCAGTAAAAATTTAATGTTCCTATCTTCAAAATTGTAACACTTTGAACATGACGAAATGTACTGAGAAAGAAAAGTGACAAAACAGTTCGTTAAGTTTGGCATGAAATTCAAATTCAGTGATGCAACCATTTAAATATGGCGTAATTTTTGTTTCCAAGCGCTGCAGACACTAGAATACTGAAAGTTTTTCTACATATAGGCATATATACTGTATAAGATTGCTGATTCGTTAAAAAAAAAGAATTGCGATTTTTGACTGAAAATGACCAAAATTTGACTCGTCATTCCCTTAAAGGCCTTCAAAATAATAATAATAATAATAATAATAATAGTAATAATAATAATAATAATAATAATAATAATAATAATAATAAAGCTTGAGTGAAATAAATATTTACCTTTCTTTAGTTTAAACCCCATAAAATTTGATACAGTTAATCAGTAAGCTATAAAATGTCCAGTTAGCTACCTCTCCTTAGAAATAAAGATGAACTCGCGAACCGTTATAGATGGGCGGAATGTTTGTTGTGTGGGTGGTGAAATGAGTAGCAACTTGCTTACAACATGTTCTAGATCAGACCCCATTTCTTGCACATCGTACCTAGTTGCGTTGCGTTGTTATTCAGCGAGTTCTCTGCCTAGCCGATCGTGTGACCAGAAAAACGAATGATGGTGGCAAAGGTCGAAGCACTGATGTTAAGGCATGCTGAGGTCAAACTGCTAAGGTATTCAGGGCGGTGCATAGAGCAGGTTATACGGGTGGGTTTTCCCCCCATCATATGCGCTTATTGACAACCTGAATCACTCAACAGTATTCGTTTAGCTATCGGGTAAAGTACGCAGAAAGGTGTTGAACTACTATAGTGGTAAGCAAAAAGAGAAATTGCAGAGTTGTGGTCACGAAACGACTTTATTTTAATTTCACTTAATGTTCCTCAACCAGTTGGTCGTGAGATCAGGATGTTCATGAATTGGTCATGAATAGACCAAAGCAATGTTGGATTATTCAAGATGGATCTAAATTAGACATTAAAATATGCTCATCTTTTAGACAATTATATCTTTGTCCCATTTGCTGTGGAGACCTTCGGTCCTTAGAGTCATGAACTAAAGTTTTGGTATCTCAAATCGGCCAAATTTTGATCTCCATTATTGGTGATCGCCGTTGCACTACTTATTTGCGTCAACGCTTAAGTATTGCTATTCAACGCGGAAATCCAATGAGCGTTTTGGGTACTCTTCCAGAATCCAGTCCTTTGGACGAACTTTTTCTCCTGTAAAATTTTTTATCTCTATGTAAATGTTTATATTTAGTTTTTATATATGTGTAATTGTAACGGTGAAAATATTGTTAATCAAATAATTTTTTATTTATTTATTTTTTTCATACGTGTATATTATTTTTGGGAGTGTTTTTTGTAAGTAATTTTATGAGGTTGTTATTGATATGCTGATAAATTATTTGTACGAATTAAAAAAATATAATTAGACATTTTTATTGCTAGTTCAGTACTAAGAAGACAGTTTCCTAAGATTGGTTCCAATTTCGTCTTCCAGTTGAAAAATGGGAGAGAGTATCTACTACAGATGAACAAAACTGCCGCTCTCGCTCGCTGTGTTCGTTGCATTTGTCTTTCGAGTCTCGTCTAGTCATTCTCGCGCGCTTCGAGTCCCGCTCATCATTCTCGAAATAGCATTTGGTCGGCGTGGAAAGATTTCGTAACTTTGAATAACATACATCATTGAAATAAATAACATTATAAATGTTTAAATGAAACAAAAAGACAAAAAGACAAAACAGATCAGTATCTTAGTTATCAAAATGTTCTGGTTCTATTATATAACATTACCAATGATTATATAAATAGAAAAAAAAAACAATTCTCAAATAAATTTGCATTTCTAAGAAACATAAAACATAACGTTAATATCTTTTTACTTGAGATTGCACACTTGATCTTAAACATATGAAAAGAAAATTTCTAGCCTTTTAATAAGGACCTAGTAATTAAAGACTGAAGAACAGATTATTATACATTGAAAGGTAGAGATGATGTTTCAAATAGGCTACTTGATTGTTTATACATATATAACAGTTGCCAAAGTAGATAAAAGTTCAGTCAGGTATAAACAACTGTGGCGATTTAAGGCTGCTTGACTTCGGGACTTCGGGAGTGATCAATCTCGAATCTCGGAACAATCACAATCAGTCTTCACGTCAAGGACGCGACGTAATACAACATTGTCGTGCTGGTTTTCGGCTTTGCTGGAGCTGTTAGTCTCGCTTTCTCGATCGTTGTCCATCTCTAATATCTATTTATCAGACACCTTTGTAGCTGAGATGGAAGAGCATTGGCTTACAACAGCCACGGACCCGAGCTCAAATCCCGACGATGACGAAGTTATACTTGTGATACACAAAGCCATCCATGATTGTAAGGGTTTTTTTGGGGGGATCTACAGCTTTTCCCCCTGAAATTCATCAATACTTTTTTTTTTTTTACAATTTTCCTTTTATTATACTCGTAATCTTTGTTTCAGAAGACAAAATACCTATTGTGTTTATTCGGCTTTGTAACGCCCTTTCACTGTGACACATGTTAGTGGTTTGTCTAAAGGTTGCCAGATGGCAGTGTGAGTGGGTTCTAGACGATTCGGAGATCTACAGATAAATGTAAGCTCCGAATCTCCAGGGCGGGAAACCAGACGACTCAGTGGATCTCTGAGGTACGGTAGTCCATCACCAGAAATATAATATTCAAACTTTTTGGATGGAAAGGAATGTCTGGCGCGGCGGATGGTGGAGCTGGAGTAGCCGAGCAGCATAGGTCAATTGGCAAACAACTCATTCCATAACGGATACACAAAAAGCCTACTTGGACTGCAGTGCCTAGAGGTATCCTTGCCCCGACAAGTAGGCTAATTGCCAATGCTAATTCTACCCGATAAAGTGGTTTAATAGGATACTTATTCTGCTCCCAGTCCTCAAAATTGTTCACTTTAGCCTATATCTTTTCCAAAGGTGTCCTTATTCTTCGCCCTTCTAGCATTATACTGCAGTGGTTTTGGCTATTATGGTTTATATTAGGTGTTCACATCGAACTATTCCCAAATACCTTACTATAATCGGACAGCTAGCAGTTCTGCTCGCGAACGGCGCAGGTGCTGCTACCTAGGCGGCAGGGTGTGCTGAAACTCGCGAAGCAAGTTGTAATCTATTATAGATAATGTAGATTGTTACTGGCTAGTAAATAGTTTTATTAAATAGTGCTGTGTTAAAATGTCAGGGTGCATATGTGTTCTTCA